>NW_022630999.1:28627103-28685972 GCF_010015895.1 Lontra canadensis
TCCTTTCCTTTCCTTTCCTTTCCTTTCCTTTCCTTTCCTTTCCTTTCTTCTTTCTTTCCTTCCTTCCTTCCTTCCTTCCTTCCTTCCTTCCTTCCTTTCCTTACCTTTTCTTTTCTTTCTTTCTGTTTTTTTAATCCATTCAGCCACTTTATATCTTTTGACTGGAGAATTTAGTCCATTTACATTTAAAGTAGTTATTGATAGATATGTACTTATTTATAATTTGTTAATTGTTCCCTGGCTGTTTTGTAGGTCTCTCTGTTCCTTTCTTCTTCTCTTGCTCTCTTGCTTTGTGGTTTGAAGACTTTCTTGATATTTCTTACTACATTTTGTGTATATATTATAGGTTTTTGGTTTGTGGTTACCATGACACTTACATATAAGGGCTTATATATAAAGCAGTCTATTTTAAATTGATATCTTAAATGTGAATGTATTCTAAAACTCTGCATTTTTACTTTCCCCCAACTTCTTATGTTTTTGATGTCACATTTTACATCATTTGATTTTCTGTATCCTTTAACCAATTATTGTCCTTATAGTTATTTTTTACTATGTTTGCCTTTTTAAATTCAATTAGCCAGCATATAGTACATCATTAGTTTCAGATGTAGATTTCAATAAATCATCAGTTGCATATAACACCCAATGCTTATCACATCATGCGCCCTTCTTAATGTTCATCACCCAGTTACTCCATCCCTTTTCCTCCCTCCCCTCCAGCAACCCTCAGTTTGTTTCTTATAGCTAAGAGTCTCATGGTTTTTCTCCCTCTCTCATTTCTTCCCATTGTATTTCCCCTCCCTTCCACTATGATCCTCTGCATTGTTTCTTATATTACACATATGAGTGAAACCATATGATAATTTTCTTTCTCTGATTGTGTGTGTGTGTGTGTATGACATCTTCTTTATCCTTTCATCTGTCAATGGACATCTTAGCTCTTTCCATAGGTTGGGTATTGTGGACATTGCTGCTATAAATATTGGGGTGCAGGTGCTCCTTCAAATCACTACCTTTGTATCTTTGGGGTAAATATCTAGTAGTGCAATTGCTGGGCCATACGGTAGCTTTATTTTTAACTTCTTGAGGAACCTCCATACTCTTTTTCAGAGTGGTTGTACCAGCTTGCATGCCCACCACAATGTAAAAGGGCTCCCCTTTCTCCACATCCTCGCCAACATCTATTGTTTCTTGTGTTGTTAATTTTAGCCATCCTGACTGGTGTGAAGTGGTATCACACTGTGGTTTAGATTTGTATTTCCCTGATGATGAGTAATATTGAGCATTTTTTCCATGTGTCTGTTGGCCATTTGGATATCTTCTTTGGAGAAATGTCTGTTCATGTCTTCTGCCCATTTCTTGACTGGATTACTTGTTTTTTGGGTGTTGAGTTTGGTAAGTTCTTTATAAATCTTGAATGCCAGTCCTTTATCTGATATGTCATTTGCAAATATCTTCTACCATTACATAGGCTACCTTTTAATTTTGTGACTGTTTCCTTTGCTGTGCAAAAGCTTTTTATCTTGATGAAGTCCTAGTAGTTCATTTTTGCTTTTGTTTCTCTTGCCTTTGGAGACGTGTCTGGTAAGAAGCTGTTGCAGCCAAGCTCAAAGAAGTTACTGCTTGTGTTCTCCTATAGGATTTTGATGGATTCCTGTCTCACCAATTATTGTAGTTATAGTTATTTTTACTATGTTTGTCTTTTTAACTTTCATACTAGCTTTATAATGATTAATCTACTACCTTTACTATATGTTTATATTTACAAAGAAGATTTATACTTTCATACGTTTTCTTATTACTAATTGAGGTCCTTTCTTTTCAGCTTAAAAAAGTGCCTTTAACATTTCTTGTAAACCTGGTTTACTGTTGCTGAATTTCTTTAGCTTTTGCTTGTCTGGAAAACTCTTTATCTTTCCTACAATTCTGAATGATAATCTTTCCATGGAAAAGTATTCTTTGTTGGAAGTTTTTTTTGTTTTTGTTTTTGTTTTCCCCTTTTAGTCCTCTATCTATATTGTGCCACTTTATTCCAGCCTGCAAAGTTTCTGCTAAAAAATCTGCTGACAGTCTTATGGGGGCATTCACTTGTATGCAAAGATTTTCTCTTTATTTTAAGGTTTGATATTTTAATGATTGCATTTCTTGATATGGAATTTATTTGGAATTTTTTGGGCCTCTCGGATTTGGATTTCTGTTTCCTTCTCCAATGTAGGGACACTTTCAGTCATTATTACTTTAAATATTTTTCTTTCCCTTTCTTTTTCTCTTCTCCTTGTTGTACCCCTAAAATGAATAAGAGAATGCTATTCCTTTTAGTTGTTGCCCTATAGGTCCCTTAAGCTAGCTTCACTTTTTTTTTTTCTTTTCTGTGTGAGCCCCACTCCCCTCTTCTAGGTCACTGATTCTTCCTTTTGTTTCATCTGTTCCACTGTTAAACCCTCCTGTGTAATTTTTAAGTTCATTTTTATATTCTTCAGCTCCATGACTTCTGTTTGGTACTTTTGGTGTTTTCTCTTTTTTTAGGTTCTTACTGTGTTCATCTATTTTTTCTCCCCAAGTTTGGTGATCATCTTTGTGGCCATTACTTTGAAATTTTTATCGGGTAAGTTACTTTCTGTCTTATTAAGGTTTTATTCTGAGGTTTTATCTTGTTCTTTCATTTGGAACATATTCCTCTGTTTTCTCATCTTGCTTGACTCTCTGTGTGTGTTTCTGTGTATTAGGCAAATGAGCTACCTTTCCCCATCTTGAAGAAGTGATTTGTGATAAGGAGATAAACCTTATCATTCAACCTTGCCCTATACATAGTTGTGTCTCAAACCTTTGTGATTGTCAAAGCATCCTGATTTTTCTTTTTAGGTCCCAATTGTTCAGGTAGGCCAAGTTCTGTCAATATTCCAAAGCAAGGGATCTCAGCACCTAGTTTCAGGTTAATTGTAAGCCAGACCCTGAGGCAGCAGCTTTTAAAGTAATCAAATGTATACAGTCATGTGTGACACAGTCTTAAACTTTGATGGCCTCCAGACCTGGATATCTGGAGTCATCCCCTGGGTGACAGAAAAATCAGGGCTTCAGACAAGTGTATAAACTTCTTTCTGTGAGGTACCAAGAGCTGTAGCACAGCCAAAGGAAAGCACAGAGTTGGTATCCCTAGCCTGTGTTACCTGAGAACAACTCCAAAGTCTCTACATCTGAGGCAAACCTGAAGCCTGACCATTTACCAGAAGAGCTCCAAGACAAGTAAATAGTCCTTTTTTTTTTTTTTTTTTTTTTTTTTTTTTAATGAAAAGACCAGGTGTGTTTCAGTCTGCTGTCTGTAGTGTCCTGGGGTGGGTAGGCTGCCAAGAACTCTCTCTCCAGTTGTTATAGTCCTGTGGGACTCCAGAACAAAGGCCCTTCTGTCCACTGCAGGTGTTCAAGGAGCATCCTCTGTGTAGACTGGGTACATCCACTGGCTTTAGTAGGGCTGTGGGAGAGGGAAGAGCCATGGCATACCCACCAGCTTTTGTGGAGTTGAGGGATAATGCAGGGCTGGGGGGCACCCACTGGCACTATCAAAGTAGAGAGAGAGTATCAAAATGTTGCCAGTCCATGCCTCAGTCCCTGGAAAGAGTCCTAGTAGACCCCTGCTCCTCGGGCACAGGTTTTAAGATTAGCAAATGAATTTTCTTCATATATGTGGCCTGGGTGCCTTTCCAACTGCTGTTTTTGTGCTGGCCCCTGAGGTGAGTGGCTCTTAAACAACTAGGACCTGTTTAAGAAAAGTATCTCAATTGTCTGCAATTCTTTGGGTTTCCTGGATGTGAGCCCCATTGGTTTTCAAAGCTGGACATTTTGGGGCCTCATTTCCCCATTGCCAGTCCCAGGATTTGAAGTAACTATGTGGGGCATGAACTCCTTACTCCTAACGGGGAAGCCTCAGAATTGTGAGGTCCCTCTCAATTGCACATTTTCACACTGAGGATGTAGTTTTGGTGGATGTAGTTTTGGTGAGACCATGTCTCTGTCTGTTCTACCTGTCTCCAGGTGGCTCTTTTATTGTTTGTTGGAAGGAGCTGTTCAACTTATTTTCAGGGTTTTTATCAGAGTGAATTATTCCATATGTAGCTATAGATTTGGCATGTTTGTGGGAGGAGATAAGTGCAGACTTTTACTACATTGCAATCTTGTACTACTGTTCCAGAAATAACTCAATTTCTCTATCCATTTACTTCATGACGCAGGACTTCTGCAAATCTTCATTTCTTTCTGCTATTAAAAAAAATTATTTATTTATTTGACAGAGAGAAAGAGATCACAAATAGGCAGAGAGGAAGGCAGAGAGATAGAGAGGAGGAAGCAGGCTCCCTGCTGAGCAGAGAGTCCAATGTGGGGCTCAATCCCAGGACCCTGAGATCATGAACTGAGTTGAAAGCCGAGGCTTAACCCACTGAGCCACCCAGGCACCCCAGTAATATCTATGCATTTTTAAAAAAGATTTTATTTATTTATTTGACAGACAGAGATCACAAGCAGGTAGAGAAGCAGCCAGAGAGGAGGAAGCAGGCTCTCACCGAGCAGAGAGCCCAATGTAGGGTTTGATCCCAGGACTCTGGGATCATGACCTGGGCCAAAGGTAGAGACTTTAACCCACTGAGCCACCCAGGTACCCCCCTGCTATTTGTTTTTAGTCATTTGTGTGTGTGTGTGTGTGTGTGTGTGTGTGTGTGTCTTAGGCAACCAGATAATGAACAGAAAAAATAGAAATGTAATTAAATGTACATTGCCCAATTAATATTTCTGATATTAAATACAAATAAATCTTATTTATTGGTTCTTACAAAAACAAATCAGAATGCTAGAATATGTGATATTACCATCCATCATCATTATCATCACCATCACCATCATCATCATCATCTTCATTGGGCAGAGACAAGAAATATTAGTAATAGTGTTACAATTTAGCAATGATGGATAGATTATAAAAATAAGAACAGTGGCTAGCATTTATTAGGCACTTACAATGTACTTAGCAGTATTCTAACAAGTTTTCAGAACTGTCTTCTGAAATAGAGTCAGTTATTAACATGATTCTACAGATAAAAAAACTGAAGAGTAGATAAATTGTCTGAAGTCCAATGGCAGATGATTATCAGAGCTTATATTTCTAACTTTTGTGCTCTTTCATATGGTGTAATATATCTTCATTAGTATTAAATATTTTACGATAATTTTAGATTTTAAAAGCTTCCTCAGTGATACTTTACTTTTTTGTACTAAGGATGAATTCATCCTATAGCTGGCAACAATCTAGTCAATAATTCAAAATTTCATTATTGAATTTTGAGTGGAGGGTGTATTTACACTGGTTTTATAAAGATTTAAACATGGCTATAATGAAACAGTGATTTAATTACTTAAAATTAAATAAATGCTTTCTATTTGTTAATTATTTAACTAAAACACTTAGGCAATATTTCTTTTTTAGACTTTTTGTTTGTAAATCAGAAATGTAAATGTGTATATATATATGGATATGGAATATATTATGCATAAAATACTTATTCTATATTATAGAACATGCACAAACTAAGAGAATTTTCTAAAATTGTTCACAAATCTCTGGTAATTATAGCATATTCACAATTCCATATAATAACCACCATTAAGTCTTATATATGCTCTAATTACTGATTAGAGCCTGCAAACATTATAATTATTTATTGGGATTCTTCAGTAATTCATTAAAAGAGAAATTGTTAAAAGAGTCTTGGGTGGAATACCTGTAACGTTAGGTATTACTCAGTTAATACTGAACACCTACAGTTAACTCTGCAGTGAATTATCTTCAGACCTTATAACTTAGCAAACTATAGATATATCAAGTGAATTATTTTTGTGTTGGTTTAACTGAAGTCTAAGCCCTGGAAAGACTAAAAAATGTCAGATATATTTAAGCATTTAAATATGTTGAAAATATGAAAATATAATGCAACGTATTCTTCAGGATGTATTGGGAAATGATTAGAGTGGTTTAAATCAAGGTAATGGGATGTAAGGAAGTAATATTTTAATCCTAAATTCTCTTTATAACAATTACTTTAATTCTTCTTAAGCCTTATGAAATGTGAATCATTGAAGCTGTATTTTAAGCTTTTATTTCATAGCTTGTTTTATTATTAATGATTCCATTTTATATTTGTAGTGAGCTTAAAAATAATTTAATTTAAAAAATCACATATTAAAATAAAGCATATAAAGAGAATGACCTGAAAGGTAAATAATTAAACTCTTCAGACATTGTTGATGAGTATTTATTGCTGTTAACAAGTTGAATACCAACTCTGAGAATATGAATGTAAGTAGTGATAGAAAGTCTAAACCCCAGAGTTCATTATCACCTGTTTCTTTAATCAAACTATTATCACATCAAAGTATGTAGAACTTCAAGTCTCCTGAAAAAATGATTTTTCACCAGTTTACAAGTTACATACAATATACAGCCCATATCTTAATGTATATTATTATATTCTATGTATAGGCAACTATATTTTTATAGTATATATCATACATTAATGTAATATGTAAAATACATATAAATATTTATATTGCATATAAATTTGATAACTAGTACATAATTTATACCTGTAAAATCACAATCTACCTGATTTCTTCCCTTGTGAAATTGTTTAATTGATAACTGGTTTAAGGAAAGAAGTGATGCACTAGAAGTATATATCTTGATTTTAGGAACCTTAAAATATGGGAAAATGTTCATGTAAAAGCCAGGAACTTAAAATATGTTCCCCCAAATTCAAATCTGAACCCAGATTTTTTGTCATGAGTTTATGAAAACCAAATAATCATGTAATAATTCTTTGGTTTTCACAGAGTCTTTGAAATAAATCAATTTGGTACATTTTACCAAATGCCAACACTCCCCATGTATTCTGAGTATTACCAAAGCTTAAGAGTACTATCAGTTAAAAAGTACATAATTTGAACTAATTTTGAAATGATATCATGTATCTAAGCTGTGTGTACTGCACATTTCCTACATTTTTAACAATAGTTTTATAAGAATTACTCTGTTTCTCTAACTATTTACAAGGAAACAGCCCCTCTTCATTTCATTCTTGGCTCTATGGAAATGGCTTTTGTGAGAAATCTGGATTTCATTTCCAGTATAAATGCAAACTGACTGGCACCAAGTCTATGAAGTAGAGCATTTATACAGTATACTTAGCCAAAACAATTCACTTACTCATAAGGAAAAAAACAATCATTTGGGTCTGTGAATTGGTTTCCTGTGTTGATTATAGTCACATTAAATACAAACAGCTTCGATCTCCATATTTAATTGTTCTGTACTTCTCTCCTGATAATAGTGGAAATTATACCAATCCTTATTCAAATAGCAAGAAAATAAATGAGACTAGAGCTAAAGTACATTTTCTATAAAGTGGAGAGTGTAAAAAAGCCTTTTAAGAAATTATTAAATAGTCTAAGTGTCTCCAGTATACACCACCAGAAAAGCCAAAAGAATAAGTTTGTAAGTTTATATTTAGATACCTTATCTCTTTATTTAAATGGTAGCAATATACAAATGTAAATTTATACTTCAAGATAATATTCATGGCAAGTATATCATTTCTTGTCCATAGTACAGAACACATACCCTTAAGAAACCATGTAATATAATCATTTAAGCCTTTTTGGTACCTGTTTCCAATTTAATGAACATCTATTATATGTCTAGTATTCTTACCTTTGCAACACGAACACTTGCATTGATTCACACAATAACATATGCATCATTGCTCCTGTTTAACGATAGGAAAACTGAAAATCACAGATTCTTTATATATTCATAAAGGTGACAAGTACACATTGAACATAATTATGCTAATGTAATTTGCTAGTAAATAAATTAGGGATAAAAAAGCAAATAAGTTTGTTGCAATCCCTGATCTCTCTGAGGCTATTGACAGTTGGGTAAATAATATGTTCAATAAGCAGCTGGTAAGCACTTGAACTCAGCTTCCAGGTACTATACTTTTATACTATATCTTGTGGATGAATGGAACATATTAAAGAAAACCTACAAAAAAGTCTGTATGTTATCATGGTTTTTATTCTTGCTGTTTCTATCATTAAACCATTTAAATACACATTAATTTTATTTGATTTAAGATATATGCTATTTCCGATCATGGCTATGAGTGAGGTGTTCACAGAGATGCAATGAATTGGTATTGATTTGAGTCTTGAATTGATGTTGGAGTATAAAGAGTGAAAAAAAGCATATGTTGCTTTAACACATAATGGAAAATTTATTCATATGCTGAGAAGCTATGTATAATATGTAAATGGAAATCTCTCATTGTAGCATTCTTTCATGGTTCTAAATGATGCCATGACTGAGGTCATGCCATGATGTTAGCATGGTTTGTGAAACTGTAATAGCTTGGCTTTTTTGACAGATTTTTCATTTAAATATTTGGCTCCACTTACATAGGAGGTTGCCATCATTTGTAAGCTTTCCTCTTTTTCGTTTTGTAATCTCTGCAGGATGAAAAATGTTCTGATGCTATGGAAATTATTCCAGCACAGATGCATTTAGATTGTAGAAATTGCTTTGGGTTGTTTAAAGCAAGACATTTTTTGATTGTTTCCATGATGATTGGATGCTTCATTAACCCCTTTATTGTTGACATCCTATGGAGACTCGATATGTAGTCTTAATTATTTTAAAAGACAATTCTTTGTTATTTAGTTGGTGATTAAAAACACATTAAAAGATGGCACAGAAAGACTATTTTTGTTCATTATCAGATCTGAAAATCTAATCATGGAGTAAGAGACTAATTTTCACATAATTCTTAAAACAATAAGTACACTACTGTAGAAATTATTTGTGCTGCCTATATCAGTTAATTAACCAAACCACATGAGAGAGAAAGATGATTATTTTCTACTAATCAAATGGAAAAGTCAAGAGTAGACTCTTTTATCAATGCTTTTAAGAAAAAATATCTCAGAGTGAATTCATGTGTTGAAATTAAAATATTTGAATGCAAGTAGAACAAATACAAGGAAGAAAAACAATGCACTGAAAGCCTGTGAAGTCCGTTTAAAAGAAAGAAAGAAAATGCCCAATGACAGAATTACAGGTTTTAGGCATAAAAATGTGAGGGCAGAGATACTAGGTCTATTATGCAATGTAAATATGTCCCTAAGAAAAATATGTCACACTTGATCTTTGTGTAATACATACAACACATTTACCTTCGTGCATATAGTGAGTGCATATAGTCACACGTAAATATGTATTTCACACTGTTCACATACTGGAAGCTTCCACTTCAAGTAATCATCGAAACTTAAACAATAAAGGAAAATGTGATCACTATGAACATATTTCAGAAGAATATGGCATATGCTACCTGGAATATGAGATTATTTACATTATGAAGCAGTTACTATAGTTGAAAAAACTTTTAGGACAAAGGAATCCTCTTTTTTTCTTTTTTTTTTTTCTTAACTTGAAGTCCCCACTTTTTCTGATTCCTCACCAAAATCTTTTATTAAACAATGAGCAAATGTTCTGTAAGCAGGTTTTTCAACTAAAAATCTTCCTTCCCATGTTTACTATGTTGCAGGCAACAAACTAAGTAGCTTTACATATAATATCATTTCAGTCATTTCAATGATACTCAATGTAATATCGTTTACATATAATATCATTTCAATGTCATATCATCTGACTAAATTTAGCCAGAAATTTACCAGATAAACATTAGGTACATAATATAGATGAAGAAATTGAGACTTAGGGAGATTAAGGTTAATAGCTAACAGATTTAGATTTAGATTTAGATTTACATGATGATAGCTAATATTCTATTCAGGTTCTGTTGAATTCCAAAGCCAACTACTACAACTACTATGCACTATTATTTACCTACTGTGCCTTTTATTTTTCATTTGTAACAGGCAAGGATCTAAAAATAAAATTATTTTATCAAACATAATAGTATGCACAAACATGTTAACTTTAGTCTCAAAAAGCCTGTATAATCTTTTTTCCAAAAAAATATTGCTGTGTTCCATTGACTCTCTCTTATTCAGTTAGCCAACATGTATTATATTATTATGCTTAGTGACCAAATCTCATTGGTAGAGTCTGACATTGGCTCCTGTGTGGGTAGTAACATGATACTGGGTTATGTTAATATTACATTAATTTCCTCCATTCTCCAAAGTGACATGACACTTGGTCTTGAATTCTAATAGGGAAAGGGAACAATTTAAGTTAACAAAAGCCAAACTCATCCTTCTATTTTACTATATTCTTGTTATACATATGGAGATAATGTAAATATTCCCTACAGCTGAGATTTGGCTTTTCATTGTCTAACTATCTACAGAGAGTTAAAGCAGTTTTTAAATCTCACATCTGAGTGTTATCTAATTTTAATTTTAATTGAAGGCATGTAAAACAACTGGCTTCTTTTAGGCGTCAATTGGATTTCCTATAAAAATAACAGTCTCCATCAATAAACTGACCAGATGGCAACTCGGGTAAGGGTAAGATAGATGGCTTTCTAAAATGAGGAATGCCCCACATAATGAGGGTCAGCTGAGAGGTATAAGTGTGATTGGTTTTGATGAATAATAAATTCATGTAAGTTACACAATAATTGTGATGCATGAGTTTTCACTGTAAATTCCTGGAGGATCAGTCTTACATGGTGGAGCACAGCTGCCCTTTTAGAGCAGATATCTTAATCCATCATATTGAAGGTCAGAGTAGTTTAAGGCAATGGTCAGGGCTTAGGGTGGGGAGAGAGGTCACACTGTTTAAAGCTTGAAGTTTTGAACTTTTTAACTTTATAAACAAAATTCCACTTTATAAACGAAAACTGGAAATATAATGAAGAACAGAAATTTCCCTTCTTTCTCCAGGGCTTGACTACAGTAGCTTCTGCAAAGAAAAGACATCTATTTGCTAGAGAGGCAGAGTGGAGCAGCACAACATTCATATCTATCTTTGATGACCAAGTATACCAATAACTTAAAGACTCATGGCTTTCCTGTGCTCAATATAGCATGCATATATATATATATATATACATACATACATATATATATACACACACACACATATATATATGTGTATGTATATGCATATATTTATATTTATATTTATATAACATATATATAAATACATGCACTGTGGCTTCAGACCAATTTTAGAAATTTATTCTAAAACCATTTTCAATGAATAATGTAACATTTTAGAAACAAAAATTGAGAAATATAATGAGTATTAAAAAGGAGCTTAGTGTTTGAAAACATCTGAATTATGAGACTATATGTAGCTATTTTCTGTGAAGAGAAAAAGAAGATTTTCAAGAAAGTTAAGTCAGAGTTAAAGCAAGTAATGAGCTGAGAAATGGAATTAGTGACCAAGTAAAGGCGTTGCTTGTCCCACAGAAAATTCAGGAATGTTTCAGATACTTAAAAAGGTAAACATTGGCAATTACATGTTTTGGCAATTACATACCTTTCTCTGTTTATTAAAAAAGAAGAAACAATATATCATAAAAAGGAAAAACTCGGGCGCCTGGGTGGCTCAGTGGGTTAAGCCGCTGCCTTCGGCTCAGGTCATGATCTAACGGTCCTGGGATCGAGTCCCGCATCGGGCTCTTTGCTCAGCAGGGAGCCTGCTTCCCTCTCTCTCTCTGCCTGCCTCTCTGTCTACTTGTGATCTCTCTCTGTCAAATAAATAAATAAATTCTTTAAAAAAAAAAAAGGAAAAACTCCCAACTCTGAGAATTAAGATGGAAGGTCAGCCCTACATAATAGAAAATGAAATGTACAGGTGGAATTCATCCAAAGAATTGTAGGGTATCAATCCAAATAAGTTAATACAAATAAAATACTGTGATCTTGGTGACTCAAGGAATAACCCATCAAGGCATCTCATTAAACTGTTAAACTGGCATTTATTTAATTTTTAATCCTTAGGTCCCACTTGAAGATCACTGTAACAGCAAAAGCCTGTGGTTCATGCTAACTCCTTCCTACAGTAATGGAAAAGGTACACAGCAGTTCTAGGGCAAGCAGTTGCAAGAAAACACAGTTATTTTCCAATGTTACTTGAAGTCTTAAAGAGAAAAAGAAAAAAAAAAGCTTATGTCTAGATGGTATTTTCTTATATGTTTAAGATACTTTCTTTTTAATTGTAATATATATCTTTGGACATAGTCAGAAGTTAAAAAAAAAGCTATAGTTTGTATAATATTTTTATTATTTATCATCGAAGTGTACATCTCTAGACACTAATACATAGTCTTGCTTATTTTTAAAAAAAAATGAAAATTTAAAAAAATTTAGTTTTCACCTTCATCCTCTTTTTCTCTCATTTCATTTATCTGTTGAAGAAACCAACTATTGGAATTATAATATTGATTTTACTATACTAATATAACCACCAATAAAATGAAGGAAATGTTATATTTTTATGCACATTCTTTTCCCATATCCACATTGTTAGAGCATATAGCCACTATATATTGTACTTGCTAAAGTTAAACTCTCATTTAGTTTTGTCTCCAAAGTAATTATATATTTAATGGTCACAACCAGTCTTTACATAGAAGAATTTCTGGTCATGCTGGTTATCTGGAGCTCATTCTGTAGTAAATGTCTGAGAAGTTGAGTTTTGATATAAAATCCTTTATTCACCTTTTTTGAGTATCTTAAAAATGTTGCACCATTTTCTTGTATCATAGAAAAAGTCACTGTCAAAAGTCTTGTAATCTCTTTTCATTTGCTCTTTATTGCCTGATACTCTTAAGCATTTTTATAAGTTTAAAGTTTACTAATTTTATTAGAATGTGTCTTAGCGTTTATTGCCATGCATTCAAATTAACAGGCAGATGGCATGTTTTTCAATATGTAGTTTCATTTTTTTTTTTAATTTCAGTAATTTTTTTCCTCCTCAAATTACAGTTTATAGCATTCATTCTATTTGGTGGATTTAGTTTTATTCCTCAAGGATTCCTATCATCCTATGTGTTGGAACTTCATTTTGTCTGTTTTTAGTATTTGCCATTTTCCCCCAAATTTGTATCTCTTTATTAATTTCATTTCACTTTTATACTTTCCCTCCTTTTCAACTTTTACTTAATTTGCTTTTGATTTTGTTGTTCCAGCCTGTTTTTTTCTTTATTTCTGAAATAACCTTTTACCTTGAATTCTTTCTGAATTCTGTCTCAACATGCCTGAGTTTTTCTAAAGATGATTTATTTGGTTATTTCATGTTTTATAATGTTTTCTTTAAGCCATTAGTGTATTTTGGAATAGGTTTGAGTTGTAATTTGTTTTGTGGGCATTTTTTCTGGTTATCTCATTTTTGGTATAGGTGTTATTCTATTCAACATTGTCTTTTTTCCTTTAGTAGCTTCATATTCAATGTGATCCTGCTACTTTGCTATACATTTCCTATTAAATTAAAATTAGTTTTCCTGAAAATTTAGAATGTATGAATCAATATAGTTTTCATACATCAGTAGTTTTTGTGTTGTTTTGTGAAGGGTTCAAAAGTAGGGCAACTTCCTTTCTGAGATTCTTTTGACTCTTTCCTCTTCTTTTTATCTAAAGTCTTCTTTTAGATAAGTCTAAGATAAGTCTTTTTTTTTTTTTAATCTAAGTCTTCTCTTTTCTGCATATCTATTATCCCTCTTCTCTTGCATTTTGATGGTTCTCAGATGTTTGCTGTTATTATTCTGGAAGGATGGAAGCCCTTAGGTCATGAAGCTGCAGAATTTATTAAGGACCTCTTGTGCTCTTTGTTCAAATTAGTCTAGGGTGAGTTCCATTGAAAATCTACAGGCTATTCTGGTTTCTCCCCTTCCTAGGTCAAACCGAAGTCTCATTGTTTTCCTCCACTCTCTCAGCAGTCCTTGGCATTCAGGTTTTCTTGTTTTTTTTCCTATGCCTGTAGTTTGTACCCTAATATATTGTAAATGTTGGCCATGGGTTTTGGATTGACCATTAGTAGCTCTGTGTGCTTTTAACTGGAGATTCAGGATCCATTATTGTCTCAGAATCCTCTGTAATATTAAGGTTAATAGTAAAACTAGTTCTTGTGTTTTTATATGCTAGCCATTGAGCTAGGCAGTGTGTCAGATTATCTCATTTAGGGGTGCCTGGGTGGCTCAGTCATTAAGCATCTGCCTTCGGCTCAGGTCATAATCCTGGAGTCCTATGATGGAGCCCCACATCAGGCTCCCAGCTCAGCGGGAAGCCTGCTTCTCCCTCTCCCTCTCCCCCTGCTTGTGTTCCCTCTCTTGCTGTGTCTCTCTCTGTCAACTAAATAAAATCTTAAAAAAAAAAAAATCTCATTTAATTTTCATAGTAACACAATTAGACATTGTTATTGCCTTTATTTTACAGATGATTTTAAGAAAAACATAGATAAGGTTACCTAATATCTTACATGCAGTGAGGGTGGAAGCAAGATTCAAAGCACCCATCTAATTATTCACAAGTTCTTTCTAACTCTGGCATCGATAATGTGTTTTAGAGTCCCATGTTCTATACTGTGTAACAATACTTCTTAGTTTAAGCAGGTAACATTTTCTTTCATATTTTTGGTTTAAACAGATGATAAGTCATTTTATTGCTAAAATCAAGGGTACTGCTAATAGTCAAATCTACTATTATCTAGATAGCCATTTCTCCTCTGAGAAACAAACTGAGGGTTTTGGAGGGGAGGAGAGTGGGGTTGGGTAAGCCTGGTGGTAGGTATTAAGGAGCGCACATATTACATGGAGCACTGGGTAAGGTGCATAAAGAATGACTCTTGCAACACTGAAACAAAAATTAAACCTAGATAGTCATTTCTCTCTTTTTTTAAAGATTTTATTTACTTATTTATTTGTCAGAGAAAGAAGAGAGCATGCATGAGCAGGGGAACAGCAGGCAGAGGGACAAGCAGGCAGAGGAGAAGCTGGCCCCTTCCTCCCCCCAGCAAGGAGGCCAACGTGGGACTTGATCTGAGGACCCCGGGATCATGACCTGGGCTAAAGGCAGAGACTTAACTGACTAAGCCACCCAAGCATCCCTACATAGCCATTTCATTTTTCACTGTTAGACTACTCTCGTCTGTATAATTGTTACAATGAAGTTCAGGAGACCTTTTCTTTTTACTTCATAAAGTTCCCTGTTCTGTTGTTTTTATGAACAATTCAGAAATATAATGTCTTGTTATATGAAGGCTTTAGTCATTTTCATATAATGACCTTAAAAGTAAGATAGAAAAGGTGAGATGTGGCATGTTGTAATATAGATTTAGTTAAAATACAATTCCAATTGTTCTAGCTCCATGGGACTGAGATATAGATGGAGGCACACAGAAGCTACTGAACAAATGTTAACATATTTCTCCTTAGTAACTTTTGGTTATGGCAACAAACCATGATGAAAGGACAAGAAGAAACCCCTTGTTATAGATCTTGTCCATGATCCTTATTCTTTGGCATTTAAGAGGTATCATCACTACCATGCATGCCATTACCAGATGTCTAAGGGTCCATAAAATCTCTTAGATACTGATTTTATTTCAAAGAGGAGGGTAAACTATCTTCCCCACATTTTCTTGCCTTTACCCTTGTCCACAAAGGCTATAAATGGATAAAACATTCTCAAGAATTTTGTAAGAAAAGTAGTTACATGGAATCACAAGAAATGACAGGAAAGTCCTTATGAAAATATTAAAACATTTAGTTTGGAGAGAGAACATCATTTCTATAGTCAATAAATTGGAATAAAGGCACATTCAAATATTTTCTGTTTTTTATTTTATTCTTGTTCTGTTTGTTTTGCCTCTCCATTAGATTCATATGCGTCCAATAGCCATAAGCTTCTGACACCGGAAATATAATATTTTTCCACAGAATGCCTAACACTGTAATACATAAGTGAAATACTGGTGTTTGAAAGGTATCATAAAACTGAATCATCTTCTAATTAATGGATGAATTAATCTTTATTACTTCTGCTAAATACCAAAGTTATAAAGCCTACTTTCCATGCATTAGTTTTTTATATTTTTTCTTTAACACTATTTCGTAAGATGACCATATCCTCTTTTTAAAAAATGTTAATTCTAGTATGGTTAACATACAGTGTTATATTAGTTTCAGGTAGACTGTATAGTAATTCAACAATTCTGTACAGTATTCCTTGCTCATTGTGTTAAGTGTACTCTTAATTCCCTTCACCTATTTCACCCATCCTCCCACTCACCTCTGCACTGGTAACCATCACCTTGTTCTTTATAGTTAAGAGTCTGATTTTTGTTTTTCTCTTTTTTCCTTTGTTCATTTCTTGTTTCTTAAATTTCACATATGAGTGAAATCATATGGTATTTGTATTTCTCTCACCAAATTATTTCATTTAGCATTATACTGTCTAAGTTGATGCATATTGTTGCAAATGGTGAGATTTCATTCATTTTTGTGGCTGAATAATATTCCATTGTGTGTGTGTGTGTGTGTGTGTGCATGCACACATGCACGTGTGCATGCATGCCACTACTTTTTTTTTTTTTTTTTAAAGATTTATTTATTTGACAGAGAGATCACAAGCAGGCAGAGAGGCAGGCAGAGAGAAAGGAGGAAGCAGGCTCCCTGTTGAGCAGAGAGCCCGATGCGGGGCTCCATCCCAGGACTCCGAGATCATGACCTGAGCCGAAGGCAGCGGCTTAACCCACTGAGCCACCCAGGTGCCCCATGCCACTACTTCTTTATCCATTCATTTATTGATGGACACTTAAACTGCTTCTGTAATTTGGCTATTTTAATAATGCTTCAGTAAGCACACAGGTGTAAACATCTTTTTGAATTAGTGTTTTTATATTCTTTAAGTAAATACTGAGTAGTGGAAATTCTAGATCACATGGTCCTTCTGTTTTTAACTTTTTGAGGAACTTCCATACAGTTTTAACTTTTTGAGAAACCTCCATATCGTTTGTACAAGTTTGAATTCCCACCAACAATACAAGAGGGTTTCTTTTTCTCCACATCCTCGCTAACATTTGTTGTTTCTTGTGTCTTTTATTTTAGCCGTTCTGACAGGTGTGAGGTGATATCTCATTATAGTTTTGGTTTGGATTTCCCTTATGATAAGTGATGTTATGCAACTTTTCATATGTCTGTTGGCCCTCTGGATGTCTTCTTTGGAGAAAGGTCTGTTCATGTCTTCTGCCTATTCTGTAATTGGATTGTTTTTTTGGGTGTTGAGTTTTATAAGTTCTTTACACATTTTGGAGACTAACCCTTTACTGAATATGCCATTTGCAAATACCTCCTCCTATTCCATAGGTTGCCTTTTAGTTTTGTTGATTGTTTCCTTCACTGTTCAGAAGCCTTTTGTTTTGACGTAGTCCCAATAGTTTACTTTTGCTTTTGTTTCACTTTTCTCAGGAGACACAGGTGGAAAACACTGTTAGAGCTAAAATCAGAGACATTACTGCTTGTGCTCTTTTCTAGGATTTTTATGGTTCCAGGTCTCACATTTGGTCTTCTCATTATTTTGGTTTTATTTTTCTGTATGGTACAAAAAACGGGGTGAGCATATTCTCTTAATGAAAAGTCAGGTGTTGTGAAATAATAAGTAGTTGAATATCTGAAAGTAGAATTGTTCCAGAAATACTGGGATATGTGACCTCTTTAGATAAATATTCTTGTAAGTCTTGCTAAAGCAATATAATGGACAAGATTAATGAGGACTATAGTATCATTGAGCTGTGGACTACCATTTCAGTTATTTTCAGAATAAGTTTATTATATGTTCAAGATGTTTCCCACAAGTTCAGATCCATTAGTTCTAGTCTCTGTGAGAACTATGCTGAAGACATAATATAAATTGATTACACTTACAACATCTAGTCTTTTTTTCAAAGGCAGAAACCCCAAAAAGTGTGTGTTGCTTGATTAAAATACGACATTCATCATTATTGGATTATTACTGTTTTGTAGCTAAAAGCTATTTTATTTGTATCTCCAAATTCATCAGACAAACTATGTTTTGTATTAGCATCTTTACATTTGTAGATCAGAAATCATCACTGGAAACTTGAAAACAAAATAACATTATCAAGTTTAGTTTCTTATGAGAGCTAAGCCACTATTCAGATAGGATTATTAATTTCCAAGTTATTCCACATCCTAAGGAGGAAGTGGCTAATTTAAATTCTCCCTTAGACTTTGTGAGCTGTCTGGTGGTATGATGAGCCAAATCAACATGTTTTTGATAGAACACCTGATTTTCACACTGATTATACCTTTTAGTTAAAATGATATTCACATTAAGCTTTTGCTCTTCTTTTAGTTGAACTTTGACAATAATTCTGTCTATTCATTCTTCTACTCTCATTTATTCAATGAATATTTTTTGGTATCTCCTTCTGGTCCTGCACTATGTTGGCCACTGGCAATACAGTGATGAACAATTATAGACATAGTTTCAGTCCTCTCAGCAGTGACACTCAAGTGGTAGAGACCAATGTTGCATTTGTTGTGGTGTGCATATTGATTTAAATTATAACTTTTATAGAGCATCTGAAGGGGAGTTTCAGAATTCTATGAAAGTTTAAGAGAATTTGGTCTTGGAAAGATACAGAAACTGATGAGGTTAAAGAATGTGCAAGAGTTAACTAGAAAACATGGAAAGAAAGAGAATTTCGGGGGAAAAAATCCAGTATTTATTAAAGTTCTTTGGGAGTGTATGGGTTCAATTGGGTCCAGTTTTAGAAATATTGGACTTGGGATACAATTATGATCTTTAAGAAGGACTTGAAGTAATTAGAATATATGAATTTAAAGCTCTGGGGAGATGTGTGTAGGAAATAAAGACATGGGAGTGTATGAAAGTCTTAGGGAGTAAGTATAGAGTGAAAACAAAAATGGATTAGGATAGAGCCTTGATAAATTATGGCAGCTGTACCTTGCAGATGCCATTGAATTTATAAAAGAGGAACGAGAAAGGTGTGAGGGCCACGAAGTAAGTACTTTGAGAAGAGGAAAAGAACTCTTCCTACCCCAAAATAATGGCAGCACCAAGGCCCTGCTATTCCATAGGTTTTATTGTAGATTCAGATAAATTTTAAGTGTCATTTAATTACTTGCAGGATTTCTAGAAATATCTTCAGGCTTCAAAACCCACTGTTGCAGAAGATATAGCAGGTGTGCATATGTAATTAGAAGTTGTTACTAAGGTCTCAGTACAACTACTCCATTTGAAAACATTATATCCTAAGATTATAAGTTAGGATAGCTCTCTTGTTATCAAGTAGTATGCTCCTAACACCCCTTTTGATTCTGTCTATCCTGGGAGTAGATTTACTTGCTCATAAGTTTTGCATTTCATCTGATCTGTGTTGTCCAGACTCCATATAAGATGACAGACAGCTGAATAATTGAAAGCACATAAAATTTGTATACTGTCAGGCTTTCTTTTTAGCATCTAGTCTGGCAAAATGATTCAAAAAAACAGGATGATAAATCCTTAGGACGGTAGGAGGAAAGTTCTCATGATTGAGTCTTCAAGATGGACTGAATCTGGTACATGAGCCTATAAATTATAAAAATCTTTTTTGATGTGATAAGCCCCTTATCATGAACTGGTGACAAATACAATTCAGCATAGACCGTCAGCAAAATGTTAAAGTGTTATAGTAATTCAGCAAAATGTTAAAGTGTTATAGTAATTAATATATTTTTATTAATTCCTCATAGATGATTACATTTGCCTAAATGGACATGTATTAGTTTCTACTTTTCTATTTAATGAACATGAGAGACTAAGTTCAGGTAACATTTGCTACTATTAAAAATGGTCCTATAATTTTTGTTTAGTTGGTTCTAGTATTAATTAATTGTGGTTTGAGAAAATTTAGTTTATGACATTGGTGCTAACAAGTTTCATCTATATCAAATAATTTCCCTGTAAGAACTTACCTTTGCAAAAACACACTCAGAAAGTTAGGAGGTTTTGGAATTAATCCAAATAGCAACCCCCCCACCATTGATTTGAATTTAAGCATAAAAGCTATATTGTTGTTACAAAATTTTATATATAGAATCAAAGTCTTGAGTTTTTCCAATTCACATGACAGGAACAAAATCTTTTCCCTAAGCAAAGTAAGAATAAGGGTCAAAATAATCTCACACTACATAGTTAGAAAATTCATTATTGGAAAACTTTCCAAAAGAAAATGATTTTTCATTAGAGTATAAACATAATTCTGTAACCTCAAATGTTGCTATTTCTAAAAGATTAATATGAATGAAATGAACAGTTTTTAAGAAACAAAAAAGTCTCATTTATGTTGAAGATAAGTAATTTTAAAATCTGTAATATGTAGGACAATTAATTCTACATTATTTTCCTAAATATCATCCTCAGATAATGAGTAAATATGAAACATTGCTTTGAGGGGAGAGGGTAGCTCTTCAGAAAACCATCTTCCCTAATGGGAAACATCTTTTAGAAACTCTAAGCATGTGGGCTACATTCCTTTAAGATATAAATGACATCTCTTCATTATATGTTTTTATACTTCTGCCACTCAGCATTGTTAACTGGCATGTTGTTGGGGTTAAAAAATGTTTGGTGAAGAGGTAAAAATAAAAGCACAGTGCATTAATAATTTCTGGTTACAAACTATGCAAGTTTTAGAAAAATAGAATATTCTGTTTAAACTAAAGCAGCCATTTTGGCTAAAGTGATTAGCCTAATGCAGAGAAACTGCATTGTCATTTCCTTACCTTTACGAATTAGACATAAAGCCAACCCCTGACTGGGACACGAGCAGGGAGAGATTAGAAGTTAAGGTACTCTGGGGTCTTTTTGAAGATGGTTACTAGTGGGGAAGAGAGCGATCCTATTGTGAAGGGGTGACAAGATGAAAGAAGCTTCTCTTCACTATCAAGATCAGAAAGAAAATCGAAAAAGCAATGGAGAAAGGATATCACAAAATGTTAGGCTCATGTTAAGGGAAAGAGCATAAGAAAGAGCTTCAGGGTACAAAGTAGCCCTTACCTAGGACCATCAAGAATTGCCTTGCTTACTGAGAACACACACATATATACACATGCATGTACCCCACATGCATACATGTACATATATTCCATACATAAATGGGAACACAATTCATGAGCACTTGCTAATGTTACGTTACATGATACAAGATTTTAGATACAGAGATGGAATTGGCACCAGCCATACCCTCATCAATTCACTATCCTGGCATCTTACTTCTCTTATACATTATGGGCACAGCATCTCCATTCAACTACACAGAGGTCTCATGATACTTTCATGTATTGCGAGTCAGGTTAGGGATAGAAATCAAAGTGAAGGGAAGCAATGTGAGGGCTGCAAAACAAACGACGAGATCAATCTTGACTTTCTTTTTAAGTCTAGAAAGAAAAAAAAAAAACGCCTTGATCAATCAACACGTATTTATTGAGTGAAAAATCTCATTAAATTCTTAAATGTTAATTTTGACCTGAGAGCATTTTTACATTCTTTTAATTAGACTTTTAAGCAAATATATTCTATTTGTGAGATCTTATGAGCTAGTATACCATTGATCACCAAGTGTCTTGGTATATGATCTTATGGAATACTTTTTTTTTTTTAATTTGGATAGAGGAGACCACTGTCTTTTATGCTTAATTAAGTATTTGACTTTTCTTAAAAAAATCTTTTCCGTATCATAGTTAAGAATAATAAATGAGCCTTACAAACCCCAGAAGAAGTTAAGAAGGAAATTGAAGCAACCTGTTCTTGAATCATTTTCTTTTTGTAATCTAGTTACATCTTAATTATTTTAAAATACTTTGGAAGTTAAATTTTCTTTTATAAGCACTAGCACCCTAATGAGAGAGACATTTATAAGTAAATAGACATTTTAGTGACTTGAGACAGTTAATGAAGTTTCCAAAGACATTTAACAGGTAGGAAATTATTTAGCCATTGAAATGTTCAGGCTTATTCTCTTTGGACTGTTTTATTCTCAAAATAAGTAGGACCTCCTCCAACAATAGGCTAATATAGACCATGCTTTAGTCTCTTTTAAAGCTTGAATTAGTATAGCAATTCAACTCAGAGTTTAAACCATACTGTAGTAGATTTAAAAAATTCACAGCCCGTATGGAGGACAATTTATGGTAAAAAAGCAAAGGGAAATTGCCTGGGAGTGGGGAGGGGAGCAACAACCATCAAAAAAAGTGATCATCAAAAGATAGGCTGGTATTTGCTGATATGAAGGGTATATTGAGCTTCTAAAAACAGTATAAAAGTGCTGTGTTCCAGTTAACGAGTTAAAATCCTTTCAAAATGTCAGAGAGACAATCTAACGAGGCTTCTCCATTTCTAATTCTACACAGTAACAAGGTTAATCAAACCATGAAGTAACAGTGAGGGCTTTCACAATTAATGCTGTAAAATACATAAACCAACAGCTAATTAATCAGCCCTAAGGTCACTATATCGCTTGCAGAAAATTAGTAATAGCAAAGATTCATGACAGAGAGAGAGAGATGACAGGTCATGCTCTGTGAGTTTCAATTTTAACTAGCAGACTGTCAGAGTTCTATCTAAGCTGAAGTAGTCTCTTTCTTTTTTAACAGCAGTAGAAGCTTGACTAGTATTGGAAACAATTATATTTTGAACATATTTAGAAAGTTCAAGTAACTATGTGCCCTGTAGTTTTTAACTATGGGGAGGGACAAGGAATGTTGAGTTACATACATGAAACAAGTTTACTAGATGATATACTTAACCTTAACCTTCCTTTTTTTATGCATACTGACTTCCAGTTAACATATGCCCAAGAAAGATGTGAATCAGAGACATAGTCATAAGAAATTAACTATATGAAAACATTTCTGTAAATCTTTTGTTTTAGATATAGAAACTGAAATTATTATTTGCAAGCCTCTTTTCCTTGGGGGACCCACCTTTGAAATCCCAAATAAAAGGAAACAAGGATAGTATTTTCAGTATTTTACTATAGTATAAAATGATTCTGAATTTCTTTAAAAGGTTAAGGCAAGTAGAAAGAATGAGCAATTATAAATAAAACATCTATGTTTATGAGACCTTGTTAAAGGAAAAAGTAAAGAAATTAGTGATTCTAGGGAGAAGAGATTCTGGGTCAACAGAAATAATGAAAAATCTAAGCCATTATAGTATTTTTGGTTTGTTAGGTGATAGAATTGCCTTTGGAAGTTAGGTGTATTTTAGCATCAAAATTAAGTATATCTTTCTAATCACTTATAGTTTTAAAAGTTTCTTCAAAAAAATGGATCAAACTTTACACACTGTCTTGTACCTTGATTTTCCTCACTTATATATCTCTTGGGACACATTCCATATTAGTGCATACAGATCTGCCTACTTTTTGAAAGCAAAATCATATTATTTTTCATACAGATATAGCACAATTTACTTAACCACTATTGCCTATGTAAGCATTTCTTTCATATATGCAAATATCAGTCATTTTAGCTTTTCAAAATAAGTGATAAATCTGTTTTAAAATAAAAATTTCTTCCCTTGGTAAATATTTTGGATTAAATATTAAAACAATACAAACAGCAAAATTAAAAACAAAAAACAAAAAACAAGAAGAGAGTAAATGCCCATGGTATCCAATCACAGAGAATGGTTGTTAAGGTTCAGGGAACACTGTTTACAGCATCTCTCTTGGAATATACATAACTAAAGGAGAGATAGCTAGGAAACAATAATTGTAGTAAAATAGGATGATACTGAAATCAAAAACAAGATAAAGAATTTGAGGGGAAGTTGAAGAAATTGTTACGGGGCAGATAAATGTGTTTTTTTCCCCTCAGATATATTCTTAAAAGGTCATTCTCATATTAAAAATATTATAAAAATATTAAGAGAAGTAATGTTTAACTGAAGTTTTCAATATAGACAAGATTTATGATTCTCTAAAGTGAAAGATAAGTATAATGGCACTCATACATTCATAGCTCTCCTCTATCTATAACCTATATTTTTATTATTATATAAATAATTAATAAGGTTTCACCCATTTTTGTTCTATTGTGTAATTATGATAAACATTTTGTAGGGACTTAATTATCTGATTAAATCATTCTATGTGTTCCACCGATCGTTTTACTATGCATTTTCATTCATTAGGTTTTAACTTGAATTCATCATTTGGAAGCCCATTTTTTATTGTTAAGTAGTGTTCTGCAATGTTGTACTATAAATAATCCTACTTTAGGGGAAACCCCCAAATTGCAGCATGTGTGGGCAATCGAATTCAGCACTATAGTTAATTTCTCATTAGCAGGTGAAAATTGCAATGAAATTGATTTAAAAAATATAAAATATTTAAGATTGATTGTTAAATATATATTTGTAAGAATTAAACATCTTAAAGGAGAAAGTACCTGTAAAATCTTAATGGAGAATGTACTGGGAATTCACAACTCCCTCTTCTCATTCACTTACCACTTCCCTTTTCTACTTTCCTAGCTGACCTCTCTATCTATCTGTCTGTCTATCCATCATCCATCCATCCATCCATCCATCCATCTAATCTATTGATACGGGATAAAGTGCTTGTTTGGTGTGGCTTTTTTAATTATAAAAAGGGTTCTAGTTTTCAATGACTTAATAATTCTGCTCATCCCTCCTACTTTGAGTATTTCTTTTGATAGAACAGGGAAGAAACAATGATGGAAAAAATAATAGAAAGTGATTTAAACAATATTACACCTCCACAACAGACAAAACCTGGACCAACACATAATTATGTTAAAGGCTGAAACTGAATTGTACATGTATGTTGTTTTGGTTTTCCTGTCTGAAGTCCTGCAGTAGTTGTTCTCATACATTCAGTTAGAATGTTGTGCCAAAAAATTCTTATGGAACACTACTAAAATGAAGCTAAAATCCTTAATAAACTTGCAGGACTCTTTTGTATAAAATTCCAATGGTGTTGCACAAATGTCCCTGCTACCCACATAAACTGTTTTATCCCTATGTGTGTCTTGGAGTTCGGATATATACACCTCCGTCTCTGAAAACACACACAAACACTCCATCCCGGTGTATAAATAAATCAGAGATGAAGTGAATCTATCTTATTAGAAAGAGTAAAAAACAGTTTTCTTCGTTCCTATTCACCTATATAAATGTGATTTCTTAAAGAATGAGATCTTAATTATTATGATTTATTCAGCATAGGAGTTCAAAGTTGTGTATTTTACATTTTGATTTGAAGATTCAAAAAGCTCTTTGCTATAAAAAAAAGCCATTTCTATGATTACTTTATGAAATACAGTTCACTTGAAAATTGAGTGTATATAGCAAGTAAATTTTGACTTTAAAAAGTGAGACTGCCTTGCTTTCTAAACTCATTTTTTTTTTAACATTTGATCCCATCTTTTCCTCCTTTCCACAGCTTTAATAAAATGGGAGATGAATGAAAAATGTTTTGGGGCCTGATTATAAAACACTGAGCATTTCCTGTATGGGCACATGCACATATGAATTACCACAGAAATGGATCTTTGATTACTCCTATAGCTTTATGCAAGTTATGATTTGTGATATCAGTGAGGACCAGAAATCATTTTCAATATTTTCATTGCAGTGCAGATCAAGCCTACTATGGAAAAACAAGTTAAGTGTTGTGTTAGCTGGTTGCTCTCCCTATCATTACAGGGCACTTTAGGAGGTCCCCTTTTATTCATGTCAGCTGTATGGTTTAATTTAAAAGTAATTCCAAGCATTTAACACGCTTCCTTCATTTTAAAGAGTACTTCTTAAAAATGAAAAGGATTCAATCACTTTTTGGAGACAAGCAGAGGGTACAATACAAATGTAAGTCCCATCAGTGTAGGTCTGATGGTTTCTGATTTAAATAGTTTTTATTAAATATGAAATGTCCAAATTACCTAATCATTGTCTCCTGTAAGATAAACACAGTTTTCCCAGGCCTTTCTCCAGAGTCTTATCTCAGAGCTGCAGGATGTCAGTTGATAATGTTGCCTTCATGTTAGACAAGCAGACAAAATAATTTGATTGTACTGCTTGCCATGTTGTTCTAAGCAGTTCTTTAAGAACTAAAACCACTTTGTTTCTGGTGGCATGACAAAGCCCATTACTTTCATTTTTTTTGAACTCCTTAAAAAGCTTCAACATCAATAAGACTGCTTTCAGAGCACACTGGTATAATGTGTTCAGTCTTGTCTCATCTATCCATCCAGAGGTAGACATAAAACAAAAGTTGGGATAGTAGGAAAAACGTTTTTCATTCTGCAACACATGGCAAAATTACAGGTAATTACTTTTTAAACTGACAATCACTGAACTGAGTGTTTAAAGCTAAATTTTAAATAAATTATTAAAAAACCTATAAACCTATATCCAAATGTTAGGCAGTAACTTCTGTACTGTTTGAATAATATTTTGCAATGATCACACAAAGAAAGACCATGAAAAAATGATCAAAATAATCTTTACCATTATGTTCGAGGAATAAGAGAAAATATTCTAATTTAAAAATGTTAAATGATAAGTCTTCTAATTATTTTACACTTGTGAGAGAGAAGCATAGAAAATGTAAAAATCAATTTAATATAATGAGAACTTTACTCCAAATAGGAGGATAGGCTAAGGGATTGGGTATTTCTAAAAGATAAGCTTGGAAAAACAAACAAACAACAGATCCTTGCAAAAACAGATTTAAAATCAAAGCTTAAGGTCTATGGACATCCACTTTTTGTGACCTTATACAACACACACATTTTAAGTCCAGTTTCCTTATTTGTAAAATAAGAATAGAGTAATAGCTATATGGAATTTGGACATCTAATCAGCTGGCTCTGGACTGATATTTCTTTCTTTCTTTTTATTTATTTATTTATTTGACAGAGAGAACGATCACATGTAGGCAGAGCAGCAGGCAGAGAGAAAGGAAGAAGCAGGCTCCCTGCTGAGCAGAGAGACAGATGTGGGGCTCAATCCCAGGACCCTGAGATCATGACTTGAGCTGAAGGCAGAGACTTAACCCACTGAGCCACTCAGGCACCCCTTTGGACTGATATTTATTGACAGAAATCGACACACTCCCTGACCTAAGGTAGCTTACATTCTGTTCCAGAGATCAAAAACCATAATCAAGTCAATATACACATAAATATAAAATTGTGACTATAGTAAGTACTATGAAGAGGAAAGGTGTAGAATTTTGATACCTCTAGCTTTTCTTTTCTTTTTCAATATTGCTTGGGCTCTCTGAGGTCTTCTGTGGTTCCATACAAATTTTAGGGTTGTTCTAGTTCTGTGAAGAATGCTGTTGGTATTTTGGTAGGGATTCCATTAAGTCTAAGATTGCTTTGGGTAGTATAGACATTTTAACAATTTTTGTCCTTCCAATCCATGAGCATGGAATGTCTTCCCATTTCTTTGTGTAATCTTCAATTTCTTTGATCAGTGTTTTGCTGTTTTCAGAGTACAGAGTTTTTTACCTCTTTGATTAGGTTTATTCCTAGATATCTTATTATTTTTGGTGCAATTGTAAATGGAATTGTTTTCTTAATTTCTCTTTCTGCTGCTTCAGTATTAGTGGATAGAACAGATTTCTGCACATTGATTTTGTATCTTGCAACTTTACTGAACTCATTTATCTGTTCTAGCATTTTTTTGGTGGAATTTTTCCAGTATTCTATATATAATATCCAGTATTCTATATGCAGTTTTTTGAGAGGAATTTTTCCAGTATTCTACATACAATATCATGTCATCTGCAAATAGTGAAGATTTTACTCCATCCTTGCCAAATTAGATGGCTTTTATTTGTTTT
Source organism: Lontra canadensis (assembly GCF_010015895.1). Lineage (NCBI taxonomy): Eukaryota > Metazoa > Chordata > Mammalia > Carnivora > Mustelidae > Lontra > Lontra canadensis. The sequence goes on from NW_022630999.1 coordinate 28,655,026, forward strand.
TGTTGTCTGATTGCTATGGCTATGAGTTCCAGTACAATACTGAACAAAAGATTCCAGACTTCAAGTTGTATTACAAAGCTGTAATGATCAAAACAGTATGGTACTGGCATAAAAATAGATAAATAGATCAATAGAACAGAAAAAAAACCCAGAAATAAATTTACAATTATATGGTTGTTCCAATTTTAGTATATGTGCTGCTGAAGTGAACACTTTACGGCCAATTAATCTTCAACAAAGCAGGAAAGAGTGGGAATAAAGACCATCTCCTCAACAAATGGTATTGGGAAAACTGGACAGCTATGTGCAGAAGAATGAAACCACACCACTTTCTTTCACCATACACTAAAATAAACCCAAAATGGTTTAAAGATCTAACTGTGATACCTGGAACCATAAAAATCCTAGAACAGAGCACGGGCAGTAAGGTCTCTGACATCAGCTGTAAAAACATCTTTCTATATAAGACTCCTGAGGCAAGGGAAACAAAAGCAAAAATAAACTATTGGGACTGTATCAAAATAAATAGCTTCTGCACAACGAAGGGAATAATCAACAAAAATAAAAGGCAACCTATGAAATGGGAGAAGGTATTTGCAAATGATATATACACTAAAGGTTAGTCTTCAAAATACATAAAGAATTTAAGAAACTCAACACCAAAAAAATATAATAATCCAATTAAGAAATGGGCAGAAGATATGAACAGACCTTTCTCCAAAGAAGACATCCAGAGGGCCAACAGACACACAAAAAGATGCTCAACATCACTTATCAAAAAGGAAATGCAAATCAAAACTATGCTGAGATATCACCTCATACCTGTCAGAATGGCTAAAATAAAAGACACAAGAAACAAGTGTTGGTGACGATGCAGAGAAAAAGAAACCCTCTTGCACTAGGCAAACTGTTGCAGCCACTGTGGGAAAGAGTATGGGGTTCCAGAAAAGGTTAAAAATGGAACTATCCCACAATCCAGTGATTGCATAAATGGGTATTTACAAAAAATACAAAAAACTAATTCAAAGGCATACATGCACTCCTATGTCTACCGCAGCATTATTTACAATAGCCAAATTATGAAAGCAGTGTCCATCGAGACATGAAAGGATGAATAGGCACACACACACACATGCATGTGCACACACACAATGAAATATTATTCAACTATAAAACAGAATGAATTCTTGTGATTTGCACCAACATACATGGACCTTGATGGTATAATGCTAAGCAAAGTAAACCAGAAAAAGAAAAATGCCATATGATTTCATTCATATGTGTAATTTAAGAAACAAAGCAAATGAACAAAGAATAAAAGAGAGAAAGAGAGAGACAAACCAAGAAACAGACGCTTAACCACAGAGCACAAACTGATGGTTAACAGAGGGGAGGTGGGTAGAGGTATGGGTGAAAAAGGAGATGGGAATTAGGGAGTACACTCATTGTGATGACTACTGAGTGATATATGGAATTCTCAAAACACTATATTGTACACCTGAAATTAATATGACACTGTATGCTAATTATACTGGAATTAAAGAAAAAGAGCTGCCATGACAGTTTATATTAAGGACAGTTTAAAGTACTTAGGGAAGTTAGAAAAGATTTGTATGAGGACAAAGATGTGCTGCAGTTGGAAGGAAAGAAGTGGATAAATAAAGAAGGGAAGAACATTCTGTGCAGAGGGATTTGGTATATAAAGATACAATGTCATGGAGGCCCGAGGAAGAACTAACAGTATAATAAAGAAGGAAGAACATTGTGGAAGTGAGGTTTAAGAAAGGGAGACCATCCAGAGCTCTGGAGGATATTGTAAGGATTTTGGTCCTTTCCCCGCTTCTTCCCTAAGGGAATCCTTTGAAAGAGACCATTCTGAGTCACAAAGAAGGTTCTGGGATTGAAAATGTGTGAAAATGTGTGCCCAGTGCTAGTTGGGCAATACTGGTTGTACTCCTCATCCTTATCTTTATTATGACCACATTCTGAATAGAATGTTCCCTGTTTTTCTTCTTCATTTAATTTTTTTTTGTTATTTTTAAGAATGAGGGATAAAACTAATGTATATATGATTAAAATACACAGTAGTAAATAGAGACAAATTTATTGGCACAATGAAATTGTAGGACAGATTTTTCAACAAAAGGTCCATTAGATAATTCATAGATTTTAAGTATGAATATTCTTTCCAAGGAAAAACAATTCTTATACACTAACATGATAGTAATTCTACTCTTATTAGTTATAAAAATACATTATGGAAAAGTAGTTATAAAATAACCTGTTTAAATAAATGCATTTATAATTGAAATTATAGAAAAGTGATACATTTATGCCCGAGTTTTCTTACTCAATTTCTAAAATTATTATTACTTAATCTTTTTAAGTTACATAGACTGATAATATTGGGTAACTCCAAAACAAACAAACAAACGAACAGAACCACACTAATATCTATAGCCTCCAATTCAGGAATCAATGGAAGAACCATTGCAATAGAAATAGAAATAGAAATAGAAATAGAAATAGAAATAGAAATAGAAATAGAAATAAATAGAAATAGAGCCCAGGTCCTTTGGGCTCTCCTTCAGGAGAAATTGCCATCACGGCTGCCAAGTAACTATAAACTTGGGCAGGTTTCTTAGTCTTTCCGTGATGCCGAATGTTCATCTGCAAAATGAAGGTACTGATTAGAGTGGCCACTAAAATCATCTAACATGGTGCCTTTACATACCCTTTAAATTATGATTATGAAAAGACTCTCAATGAACTGCTTTTGGGAACCTGCCATCAAAACCATCTTCTTTTGTTTATCTGAGTATCAATATTAGAGAATAGCACTTTTGGAAAATCGCCAACAAACTGTATCATAATGAATATGCCTTTTTATTCCCTCAGTATCAGTTATCGAAGTTTGAACTTTTCAAGGTATATCCCATGTATTTTATTGCCACAAAATTCTATCTTCCATCAGATTATAATCACCAAGAATAATTGCATTATTTTTTCACACTATTATTGATATATGATTTTTTTGAAAATATTAATTGATATGCACATCTGGTTAAAAGATGTCTCCCCTGCTTTTTCTCTAAGTACTTGACTAACTTCTTAATTCTGAGGGATCAACACTAATTTCCAGTGTTTACCAGCAATCATAGATGACTAGCAGTTAAAAAGCCATCAGCCCTGTCACATTTTTCAAAGAACATAATCCCTTTCCAGATGGCCCTTCATTTGGCTAATGGAGAGCCTAAGGGGATAAAAATGTCACCTGTTGTAGCTAGTCAACAGTATTAATAAAAACACAAAAATAGACCATTCATACAATGGCAACAACCCAAAAACAGATTTGAGTTCCTTTGCTGAGTTCATTTGCAATGATCATCATTTTAGCATTTTAAAGTTTCCAGTTCCTCTAATGTTCCAACGCTATTTTTAAAAAAACACCAAAAGATATTAGAAAATAAAAAGTTATTTTTAAAAGCTAAGAATGCTTTAAATATTTGTACCACATAAAACAGGTAGTTTTAAAAATGTATTTCTCATGTGTAAGAGAATAATAACGTAAAGAAACACCCATGCCTCTTTTTTGAAACTCTGGTAAGAGATGGACAACTTTACCTTTTCTGATTCATCTCTGCTAAATTACATTTCACAAACTAAGCCAATCCAACACAAATACTGTTTTTTTAAAATGTTCTTTCCCTTTTCCTCTTCTCTAATTTTATACAAGAGATGCCTTCCATCTGCAGTATATTCTTTACCTGGTAAACTCTGACTGATCATTCAAATCCCAACTCACAACCCCCATCTTTAAATTTCCATTATTTTTATCCATATTTTGAGTGACTAACAAGATCACGTGTGCTTGAAAATGAAATGCATGAATGGCTGACCATTGCAAGGAGATTTTTCTGAAGCCATCTTTTCAGAAGATGTTGAGTCTAATTTAGAGGTTAATCCAAAATCACAAGTGTATCAGTTAAATTCTTTCTGAGTCATTTGCTTTTAATTTGTATGGCAAATTTATATCTTTGTTACTATATAGTAGAAAATGTAGCAAGACAATATACATTTTAAAAATTCTACTATAATCTATTTTTTATTTTTTTCCTTGTCATTCATTTGTATTGTTTCTCAAATTCCACATAAAAATGAAATCAAATAATTTGTTTTTCTTTGTTCTTATTTCACTTACCATTATACCTTCTAGGCCCATCCATGTTGTTGTAAATGGCAAAATCTTATTTTTTGTGTGTGGTTGAGTAATATTCCATTGTGAATATACAACACATCTTCTTTACCCATTCATCTATGGATAGATCCTTAGGTTGTTTTCATATCTTGGCTATTATAAATAATGCTGCAATAAACACATAGGTGCATACATTTTTTTCAAGTAGTGTTCTCATTTTCTTTGGGTAAATAGTAGTGGAATTACTGAGGCATATGGTAGTAATTCCATTTTTAATTTTTTGAGGAACCTCTGTACTGTTTTCCACAGTGACTGTATCAGTTTTCATTCCCATCAACAGTGCATGAGAGTTTCTTTTTTTCCACATCCTCACTGACACTTTTTATTTCTTGTTTTTTTGTTTTTGTTTTTTTTATAATAGCCATTCAGACAGGTATAAAGTGACATCTCACTGTGGTTTCAATTTGCATTTCCCTGATGATTAGTAATGTTGAGCATCTATTCATGTGTCTGTGGCCATTTATATGTCTTCTTTGGAAAAGATGTTATCAGGTCCCCTGCCCATTTTTAAGTTGGATTATTTGTTGTTTTTTGGTTTTTGGTGCTGAGTTGCATAAGTTCTTTATATATTTTGGATACTAATCCTTATTGGATGCATCATTTGCAAATAGATTTTCCCATGCAGTAGGTTGCCTTGTCATTTTGTTGATGGTTTTCTTCACTGTGCAAAAACTTTTTATTTTGGTATGGTCTCAATAGTTCATTTTTTTTTTTTTAATTCCCCTTGCCTAAGGAGACACAGGTAGAAAAATGTTTCTATGACTCATATCAAATACATTACTCCCTATGTGTTTTTCTAGGAGTTTAACGGTTTCAGGTCTCACATTTAGGTCTTTAACCCATTTTGAGTTTATTTTTGTGTGTGGTATAAAAACAAAAAAATAGATTCGGAAATACAGAGAACAAGCCTAGTGGTTGTCAGAGGGGAGGTCACTGGGGGAATGGGTGAAATAGATAAAGGAGGTAGTAGACTTGTGATGAGCACTGAGTAATGTATAGAATTGTTGAGTTATTATATTGTACACCTGAATCTAATATAAAACTCTATGTTCATTATACTTCAATTTAAAAAAAAATTGCTAGAAATAAAACAAGCCAGTCCTGTTAGCTTATTCTACCTTATTTTTTGTTGTTTCAGTGAAGTAAAACCAAGGCACAAACATTCCATAATTTTCTTTTTTATAGCATAAGAACATTCCAAAATGATATTTTATGTATTTCAAATCATCAGAATTTTTATTTTTCTAGTTTTCTAGGGTGCTATACTTTTTCTTCTTAAAAGTCATAGGATATATTGAAAGCAAAGTTCAATAATACACATGAATAATATCATTATCTTTTTGCAGCCCTTAAGGGATATGGTAAATGTTCAACAAGTCTCAATAGTCCATTGAACAATTCACTAACAAAGAGGAAAAATAACATTTTTCTTCCAGGTCTAATTATGATACCAGTGTCCATTCAACTACCTTTAATTATCAAGAAGGGACATAATTAATAGAGGGAGCTATTCCCACCAATAGCTACATACATAAGGTAAAACCACAAGATGAGAAACTGGTTTAAATACTCACACAATTAAATATACTGTGACTTGAAATACTGCTTTATGAATTTATTACTTTGTTTTTGATATTTGTCTAAAAATATGTAATAAAGCTTTCAGGGATAAGTTTAAAATTAATTATAACAATAGGAACTTTGGAGAAGATGTAAAATTCTCTTAAATGAGTAAGATTCCTAATCTAGCCTTATACAAGAAGGAACATGTCCTTCAGTTGAAATGAAACATAACAAAACAAAACAAAACAAAACAGCCTTGATGTTAGCATTTTATTTTGTGTCTTAGAAACAATATTTCAAAGTAATTGACTAAGAGTCTTGGCCAAATTCCTCATTGCATTCTTGCAAATTTAATTTAAAAAATTTCAAATAGTAATATTTTATTTTCTAGAGCTCTTTGTTTTAGCCTTGTAGCAAACCAAAATGATTATACATCCCATATTGAGTACTTATATTACTTAATTTTATGTTTTAGTTTGAAATCCATTGGGGCCACCATACTGTTTGACATTTTAGAATCCCTGGGAAACATATATTCACACTTTCATCTCTAACCTTATCTTGTTTTTTGTTTTTGTTTTTGTTTTTCTGAATTGCTCCTTATACCAGTTTCAATTCAGTGTGTTTCCAACAGGTGCTTTTTGTCTGCAGCTGCTGTACTTTATGGCAAACAAACTGGAAAAAAAGATCCTAACCAGAAAGATATATATACTTTGGAGTTTACAAAATAAATCAGCAAAGAAGGCCATCTATTATATATTTCCAAACACTTTTGGCAATAATCTCTAAAGGAATCAGTTAAAGAAGTAAATATATTCCCTCTTAATAGAGGGCTGAACGATAAAACACTTTAGGTAGACTTTGCTTCTAACTAAATATTAGTTGTTCTAACTGCATTATAAAATAGAGATTATAATTTCTAAACACCAAGGACTATTATAAAGATTGCATGAGGTGATTCATTGAAAGTATTCAGCACATTATTTGGGAAATAAATCCTTGATGAATGTTATATAATAATTATATTAAGATCTGTGGGAAAAAATTGTTTAGGAACAGCCTGCCTGCATGTAATATATTAGAGTAAGTGCAAGTACTTTAAGTTTTAGTTACATGTATAAATGTCTCTTCGGGTTATGGGATATAGAATTCTCTGTTTTCACCTAAATTGGATATATAAAATAATTTTCTTATCTACCAGCTGTGATCATCAGTTTTTGGAGAGAAGAAGAAAAAAAAAACTAGGATGGTATTTGCTTTCCTAACAAGACAACTATTGCACTGATAAAGGTACATTTTTAAAAATAAGAAAGAAAAAATAACTATTTCTTTCTCATTTTTATGAATACAGTAGTCTCATTAGGTACAAGTACTAGTGTATTTCTTTGAATAATTCAGGGACTAACAAAAGAACATCTGTGAATCAAAGTACTACCACTTGAAATTTAAATTTGCATGAATGAGTTAAAACAGCACATTAACTACCACCAATATAATAGAATTAGCCAATTATGAAAATGATCATCCTCATTTACCAAAGTCATTTGGAGATATTACAAGGATGTTGTCCAAGGTCATTGTAATTGACAAGTGAAATGTACAGTCTGCTTTTTTGATTCAATTTTGTTGCTAATTGATACATTTGAATGGATAAGATATTAACTATCTGGTACTAGACTTAATTTCTTAAATGCTTTAAAAGAATATTTCAGACACTTCACAGACATTTAATTATTTGTCTATTTTTCATTTTTTTTTTTCATCCTGTAAGTTACCTATGTTTGGAAACTGCATTTCTCTTGTCCATTGCTATATCTTCAGTTCTAGCAGTAATGCCTGGGATGCAATAAGTGGTCATAAGTATCTCTTAATAGACAAATCCATTTTGAAACATGAAGCAAGGCCAAGCAGCTACTTCTGTAACATTGAGTTTGGAGTTTTTTGAAGACCTACAAAAATTCCCTTAAGAAACCTTAATGGACAGTTGGTAGAGCCTGTGCCTCTTGATCTCTGGGCCCTGAGTTCAAGCCCCAAGTCAGGCATAGAGCTCACTTAAAAAAACAAACAAACCTTAATGGAGTATGTACAGAGAAATACTCTAGTTACTATGGGAAATATAGACTATGAATTGAAATTTATACTTTGCCCCCGGGAGTTTACAATACAGTAAGTGAACTAACAAACAATGATAAATTATACATACATTATGAGGAGTAAAAATAAGTACTGAGGGCATAAAAATCAGCAATGATTAGAATAATCAAGAATAGTTCTGGAAGATGAATTAAATGGGTGTGTCAGTGGTGATAAAAAGAAAGTTATGCAGATAAAAACTTAATGAAAGCAAGATCAACTTGACATGGTCCCTCCCAGACTGGATATATAGGCAAGAAAGGTTGAAAGAGAGAGATAGGTGATACCGGACTGAATGGAGGGTGAGAGAGAGAGGGAGAGAGAATGAGAATGACAGCAAACATAATTATGGTTTTAAGAGGAAAAATCAGTAAGAAAAAGAATGCAGAAGGAGAAGCTGGTTTGAATGCAAATGGTGAATGATGCTTTTAAGATAGCATGTTAGGGTTATTTTCTAGGATCCTGTTTTAGCTAAGTGCATTAGTGACAATTTTGCTGCTATAATATAAAATGGTTAGCAGAGCACTGAGGAATGTGTAGGTAAAAGCCTAGATAATTGAGATTTATTTTAGTGAAGTGAGCTTTCATGTTAGTACCATGTGGAATGTGATGCTGTTGAAGTTCACTATAGTGTTACCAGTTATGTGATAATTTACTGGTAAATGTGACAATTTGACCTACATTTAGTAATGAATGATAAATCTTAAGTAGGTGATAATTTTGCTCCCTTATTGTCAATATTGGAATATATCATGAACTGTATGTTCAAGTATCGACACATTACAAAATTGTAGGTTAGCTCCTACTATGCTTCAGGCACTTACTAAGGGCAGAGCAAAATCAGGAATAAAATTAAGTTTGCAATTTGAGGGAGAAGTAGATGCACATTTAATACAGTGTAATCCAATATTTTAAGTGCTTCACCACCAATATAAACAAATTACCGGGACTGGACAGAGGACAGAGTGGCATTTATCCTGAATTGAGGAGGATTCAGAAATCTGCAGAGAGATTTCACTTGAAATGTGCCTTAAGCAGACAGTGTTAGAACAAATGAAAAAAAAAAGGGCAAGGAGAATAAAATTGGGAGAGGAGAGTATAGAAAGATCATGAATAAATTATCAGAGGGATTAACAAACATCATTTGTTTTATGAATGCTATATATCATGAAGGAGCTTAAATATTAGAAATAGAAAAGTTGGAAGGGAACACAGATTCCAACTGAGCTTTGTACTGCATTGTACATTGTGCTTCTCAAGAGGTAAAAGTGAATTATTCAGCAGAAGGGGATAAATAGTAATAGCAATACCTAGACCTCTGGTAGGCAATAGAAAAAATGCTTATTCTTTGTGCCTAAGCAGTAGATTCCACTGGTCTGGGTCTCAATGTGGGGCTTTTCCAGAAAAAGGGTAATGTTCAGAGAGCCTAGGTAACTTTGAAGTTAAATTTGGGGTGGTATTTTTGGGGTAACATATAGTGGAAAGTAGTAAATCATCATGGTGTTGCAACCTGAAGAACCCATTTTCAAAAAGCAAGTGAAGGCATATATAAGGCAATACCCACACATACCTACACATATGTATTTATATACATATCTACTCACCCACATACATCTATAGACACAGACATACACATCCATTTGGACAAAGTTTCACGTTGTATATGCAGATTTATTGTATTCTTTTAAAGTTTCCATAATATTCCATGGCATGTTATAACAAAATAATTTCATTATTTCCTTATGGAGCATTTTTTCCATTTTTTTGAACTTGCAGTGAATAATATAATAAACATCATACATATGACCTTGCCTTCATTTATTTGTACCTAGTAAATACTCTGCTATTTACTCATTTTTAAAAAATCTCATTTTCTCTTTCTCTTAAATTTGGGTGGATAATAATGTTGTTAGCAATTAATAACATTTTTTGTTTCTAGTACTTATAATTTCAACTCTAAATTTAATACATTAGAAAAGCTATATGAAGTAAATTTGATTGGGAACAAATGTCCTTGTAATGAGATTTTAATAGAAATTCCCTTAGGAATGAATCATTCTGTGTATTGCTCTAGATGATATTTAACATGAATTAAGAAATATCCCTTCTATTTTAAACTTATTCAATTTCAAAACAAGACTAGCTCTTAAATATTAATGTGTTTGTGTTTTTTATGCATCAAATGAAATCATTGTAAGGTTATTTTTCCCCTTTTATTCTCTTAACAGAGCAAATTCTATTAATAAAGTTCCAGGTACTGATTCATCCCTTAATTCATAGAATGATCTCTAATTTATATTTATGTCTTATTAATTTAATATTCTATGATACAAACCTTACTGATACTTGTATATGTAATTTACATCTTTACATGAGTGTTTATATGCTCATATGCATTTCGTCTGAACCTTTTTCTCTAAAACAAATACAGATTTTTCTGTTATTTTATATTCCAGTTTAATAACAGAAATATTAAAATTTTCACCTTTACTATATCTGGCCTTCATGCCATTTATGGTGTGTACCCATATTTTCTATTTCTTTCTAAGTTAGTTTAGGTGACTGATACATTCTTAAAAATCTGTTAACTTCATTTCACTCATTTAATCTAGATTGTTAAATTTATTGGTGTAAATTTACATGTCTTTCCCAATTACTTTTTAAAAAAACAGCATTTATGGTTTTATGATGGCAATATTCCCAAACAAGTTATTCACACTCATGGACTCTTCAAAAGCTCTTCTTAATTCCCCTAATGGCATGTATGTAATTCACCTAGTTCAGTCAATTAATTTAAGTCAGAAGGCAAAACTTTTTCCAAATGAAGTATCAATGTTATTTTTTGGAGTCAAATCCAAATTTTAATTTTTTTTTAAAGACAAAATAAGAGACATTAAAAAGCTTCGAATTTTTGAACCATACTCCACTTCCTAAGGGATATACATATTATCCCTTCAAATTAGAAGTATGAAAGAAGAACATTTTGTGAAGCACAGGGGAAAACAATTTGGTTGGAGATACAAAAATGTCAGGCTTGATATCGTTTCTTGTTCCCTCAGCTGTAACAGACATTATCAGTCAATGAATTCACTAGGTATTCCTGATGTTACCTGTAATTGATTACCATTAGAAAGAGCAATGGAATCTTATTCTTGCACAGAAAATCAAGAAAGTTAGTTTCAAGATTCTACCATGATCCTGAACATCACTTTAGTTTTGGCCAAATCACTCACTTAGAGATTTTTCATCTATAGCCAAGAAGCCATTCTCAGTTCCACTGGAATTTAGCGGTTTGTCTCATTGGGCTACTTAGGAGGCTATGATAAAGCAGTAGAAGCATCAGGCATCTAAATAGATTTATCATCACCATAACTGCACAAAATCTAACTAAGGAATATCTTTCAGATACTTCTACCTCCATTTCTTCAAGTGTTAGTGTGTATTTTTTTTTTTTTTAATTTGTGGAGAGAAAGAAGATATATACATGGGAAGGAATTTAAGATGCCCACAGATCTCATCCAAAATCAAATTCCTAGTCAGACAAGAATGATAAAAACAACAAAAAACACATAAATAAAAAACCCGGTAAGATTGAAGTATATAGGAAAACTAGAAGACAAAACGTGACATTATGGTATCATCAAACCTAAATTGCAAGGTTATATCAAGTACGTTCTCTTTTATTCTAGCTTTCTCTGAATAGCTTTCTTTAATTCCTTGCAGTCCCTGCAGTATTATCACAGGTTCTCTATAATCATAGTATTGTGGCAGTGTAGGATTATTATAATTTATACCTAGGATTTCAATCTTTTTTTTCTGATCATTTTCTTATCCTGGTGGAATTTTCTAAAATATTTGTTTAAATTGCGTTTTTTTGTTGTTGTTGTTTTGTTTTTCTTTTGTTGTTTTTTTTTAGGTTTAAAAACTAGAAACAGAGAATAACTACATTGTAATATCTGGGTTAATATAACATGTAGGTGCCATATTCTTTAACATTTACTATTAAAGAATAATAAAGCTCCAGAGGGGGAAAGACTCACTAAAAATAGGTGGGATTTAAAATTATATTTTTCAGCCTGTTAATTTATCATATGGAGTAAAAATAAGCCATAGGTAGGAAATGGAAACTCCACCAAATAACCTCTGTGTTTGAGTAAACTTAATTATACAGCACACCATAAAATGACAGTAATATTAGAGAGGAAAAGTAGCAATTTCAGATGTGCAATAACTGCTTTTTATAGGGATAGAAATTACATCAAGCACATATACCTATTCAGTCTAATACTGTTTTCTAGCAAGAGTCAGTGGGATTCATAGTCAGGGGGAGAGAGGATTTAACTAAGCAGAAATCTGCTTAGTTCAGAAAAGGCTTGCCTACAAAAACCACTGAATGTAAGTGTTTTCATTTGCTAATACATAATAAGTATCTTAATACAAAAATTCATATTTAATCTTTAAATGTATGTGTACACATGTAAATGTAATAGCTTCAATCAAAACCATTATTAACAGATGAATACTTGGCTCTTAAAGGAGCTCTGAAATGCTTTTTATTACATCTGATCTATGTGTGTATCACCTAGAATAACTTTATGAGGATAGCATCCTATTATGAATTTAATTGGATGAATCTTAATGCTTCTAAAGAGGCTTTTATATAATCATGCCAAAATCTTTCATTTAAAAATTCAGAAGATTGTTATTGACTTCTTGTTTTAAATTGAAAAGAGTATTATTGACTTTCTGCCTTCTATTATTATTTTTCTTAATTTAAGGGAAATTAACATAATATCTTTCTTGGTATGTTGGTATTAGGTTTTTTGTTATTAGTTTATTAGTGTATCAATCATGACCTTGCTTGATATCTATGCCTAAAGGTTTCTATAAAGAACATTTCTTGCCATACAAACCTTGTTTAGAGCGATAGCTCTGCCACTTACTGTCAGTGTGACCTCAGGGAAATGCTCTAAAATTGAATCTATTTCCTCATCTATAAAATTGGTGTATTAATCTCCACAAATTTTATAATTGTTATCCAGAGTAGAAATGATGCATCTACAATTGTTGCTACATCGCTAAGCAAATATTTGGTTGATAAATTACCAATAGCTGTTATTTCTTTTATCATCATATACATGGCGTGATACACACTTGACAGGAGTTCTAATTTCAGTTTTAAATTTCTCTGTTGACTTTGGGTAAAATGAACATTTTGCGGGCATTTATAATATCAGTTGTGTTAATCAGATTATTGCAGAATCTTCAGATTCTATTATAATATGTGCCTTGATACTATGTATGTCAGATAATTATTATCTCACATAAAAAATAAGTTAAACATGACATAGAGTTGTGTTTCAAGAAACAAAATTATGATTGTGGCATAAAAATATCACAGATTACTAGATAGAAGTGTTACCTGACTGAAAACATAAAATGCATTCCTTTAAGGCTAAAGTAATTAGAAGGGGAGATTGTTTAAAAGAAAAGTGATTATCAGAGTACCCTAATTTTGTGCTCATGGAATTAAAAAGAGGAATAGAGGCTTAATGTAGGAAGAATGGGCCCACACTCAGCTTTAATAGAACACAGTGACCTTCCTGCTAATCCTGATAAGTAGGCATTGGTGAATGGATAAAGTCTTATGTTTCCAGTGTCATTGGCCATAGGTTTTCATCAGCTGGGGAAAAAAATATATCCCTACTTGTCTGTTAATGCCTAAAATTATTTTATCAGGTGTCAACGTTTTTGTTATTCAACTAGAGGGTGAAAAAGCTCTATGCTTTTCAGTATGTTTTAAGATGATCTGATAAGTTCATGTTATCCCTTGGCGCGTATATTTATGGCCTGTTTATATTATAAATACACTCCCTTCTTCCTTTCTCTTCTCACTCCTTTCTTCTATCCTACTCACTTTATCTGCCTACTCACCTAGCTTCCCTTACTCTTTCCTACATACTTATCTGGAAATGGATTGCTCATGTCCTCTTGTAGGAAGTATTTACTTTTATCTTTGTTTAATGTCTAAGAATGTTAGGACTGAGGACCTAAGTTTCTTTATTTCTCTGGGGATATTTGGTACATTATAGAATATAACCAACAAGTGACATATTGGACAATTTGTAAAATAGAATCAGCTTTCTTCCATAAATGTGAATATGTGTTCTTTAGAGAGAACATTTGGAAATATTCGCTCATCTCTTAGGTCATTGGCCACACATGCTATATAGCATATGTAGTGAAGGTAAAGCAGGAATAATAGGATATTACTCTTGGAAGACTGAAAAATATGACAGGACATTTTAGGATGACTGCGATAATTGGTAATTGCCTACTTTGAACTTGACAATGTGTTAAGCCCTTAATATACATTAACTCTAACCTTACAGCAACTCTGGGCTGGTAGATGATGTGATCCATCTTATTGAGAAAGAAAAATGATCATCAAAAAATCAAGGATTAAATCCACATTCAATAGTAATAAACAATAAAGTGAGTATTTAAATTATTTATGTAGGTGATTTTATGATAACTCCAGAGCCAATGGAATCAACTTTTTACTACCTACTTTTAATTTTTCTATCATTATATAAACATTATTTCTGTTTTTTACACCTGTAAGGGTTATTACAAAAATAAAGTGAAAAAACTCTGAAGATATGATATCAGTATTTTAGATGTCAATTTGTTTTCTAATTTTTTAAAGTGGAAATAATTTTCATACTTGTAGGAACTAAGTAGTCAATAAGTAGAGGTCAAATATATTCCGATGTGTTGTCATTTAAGACTTAAGTAGTGCTTTTCAGATTGAGGTAAGCATCTATCACCAGCTGTGTGAGCTCAAGGGAAAAAAAAAACATGTTGCAAGAGTTCATTATTTTTCTCCATTTCTAGCCACTGTCCCTATTCAGGTATAGCAGCACAGATGGTGTTGTGGTAAAGACACATAACACTGTCAGGAGCTGTAACATATGGCACAAATCTGGCATTCCACGTTCCCACAAGTTTCAAGGTTAAGACAGAAACTTGTCACTTTCCTGACATTCAATTAACTTCTTTCCTTTGTTTTTACATTAAAATATGAAAGGATCTTTCATGAGATATTTTTTCCATAATTAACTCATTCCTGTGACTTTACTTATTTTTTTATTTCACTAACATTGATCTAATGATGTTTTGAATTATTTTACTGTATCCTGTGTTATATGATCAGTACATTCTTAGAAATTATTCCATTAGAAATTGAATTATACTCAGATACATTAAAGAAACTTTAAAAAGGGGTCAATGTATGATGCTTTTGCAAAGTTTTACCTTCCTTCTCATATATGTAGTTTTAATACATATGGTTTACTTCAGGTAAAAATGTGAATATACTTATTTTCATCAGTAAATTATAGGTCTGTTGTAAGGTTTAGATATGAAAATGTTCTTTCCTGGGAGTATAAACTACAAAATTTCATAGGACTATAATAATCTCAAAAATTGCATGATAAAAAGTTTCTACTAAGAATAAAAAAAGCAGTAAATATCAGGCAATGAAGGGAAAAATGTGGTATGCCATAAAGCACATGTAGAAATAACTCTAAAATAATGGGCTCTCCTTCTGGGAGAAAGAAATTTTCCTTTGAAATTCAATAACTTATTCATGTTTGCTCTCATAGTCTTCATCTAGATGACCCTTCATCACAGGGTACAGAACAATGAGCCATCTTTCAGTGCAAAAAACTAATTAGAGAAATTTAAAAAATGTATCTGAGTATAGAGGGTATGTAACTCAACATGCATGCTGAAGGGTATTGATGAGAGTGCTTTCCCATAATGGCTGAATAAATTTTCTCTTTTGGATGAGCACCACTGGAGTAGAGGAATAGAATTAAATTGTTTGTTTTCAGAAAGTTATCTTTAGATTTCCAAAACATTGAACCTCAAAGGCTAATGTTTATAAGGAGCTGAAAGCTGTGTTATATTTAGGATTACATAAAATATCTTCTTAAATATCTCTGAACCAAGTTTGATTATTAGACAGACATGCTGTTTCTCAAATTCAATTTCTCAAATTCAGTTTCTCAAAGGAATTAACAAAGTCAGCTATATTTTTGTGGACCAAATGGGAATTGGTGGACCAATTTTTTGGGGGTTTTTGTGGACCAAATCTGGAACCTGATATGTCACTATACATGTTATTCTCATGTGAGAAAAACATGTATAGTGACATATCAGGTTCCAGAGAGATTTTGAATGAGGAAGATGATGGGAAAAAATCCAATATATTGGAATTGAAAGAATTTTCCATTACATTTCAAATAAACATGTATAAAAGTACCAATGAAAACCACTGAGTCCTTTTATTGGAGGTAAACCTAGAATCAACAGTGTCAAGAGTGTAACCTGGCCACCAAGAAATTGATTGTAGTTCACATTAATAGAGCTATTATACTCAGAAAATGGTTTTAATAGGCATTGCATAATTTGGGTTTTATTACTTCCCCAGCTTTATTTTTCACCATTCATCTAGCTTGCACTCTGAAATCCCGTCATAGTAAGTTTTGCTTCATTTCTCAAAGGCAATGTGCTTTCTTTCTTACTTCAGTGGTGGAAATCCATTCTTGGCTTTATACTTCAGATTTCACCCTAGAGACCCCATGATCAAGTTTGTTGTCTTTATGGATTCCTGCTGCACTCCATATTTAGTATTTAGTATTTAGTAATTCTGTCCTGATCACACTGCATTGAAATTTTGCCTCCTTTCCTTGATTTCCCCCATTAGACTTTAAGCTCTATGGAGACAGAGCCATGTCTATTTTTGTGATCAGCATTGCATCTTCTATGCCTCATAAATTTCTGGAATACATGTATCTATTGAGTAATAGTGTTCAAGTAAGGAAAGAGATTGTCCAATCCATTGTACCTATGCAAACAACTGCAAAATAAAGTGCTCTGTTTTGTAATATCACATGTAAAGTATCTGGCTAAATAATGTACCCAGAGGAGAAGCTACCAGTAGGGATAAGGGAAAATATCCTATATATGACAGAACAGTTATCTTTAGTAAGAAGACAACCACTAGATAGGCTACAGTATTTTTTTTTTTTAAAACATGGAAGGACAATTAGAAATGTTGTATGCACCACTAGAAGACATAACTAATCTTGGTGGATGGAAGTAATAGAAATATTAGTTCTACTTCAGCAAAGGAAATATTATCTAATGATTAGCTCTGTTAGAAAATAGAATGGGCTCTTCTGGCACAAGTTCTTTGTCATTGGAATTTCCACTTGTGTTGGAAGAATAGAAGCTTGTAAGTTCATGGAATATAAAAAGAGTAAGAGCACATGGTTTTGTAGGGGAGGAAAACTCATTTTCCCTATACCCTTCTAGATTCTTGGCTGAGACACCACACCCCTCTCTGTAAAAAAAAGACAGATTAACAAGAGAAAAACAAACAGAAGAATAACATGTATATCTCCTGTATAAATGGAGATACCCAAGAAAATCGAGTAACTTCAGTTAATAGCCCAAGCCATCACCTTAAATACCATTTGCAGGGAGAGACATAGGAAGTTGAGGGGTGGAGAGCCATTTATGAGAGGTTATCAGGCATAGCACAGTAAATTTAGAGAATGGTTGTTATGCAAATTTAAGTCCTTACCTTCTCCATTAATAAGAATTTGTAGAGATTTTTAGTCATCCTCTTCCTGGTACAGAGAGGGAGATAGCCTTATAAATGGAGATTTTGCCTTTAAAAATAAATGTCTTTTACAAAAAGATGATTTGTACTCATTTGCAGAGCTTCCTCTGTTTCTTAAATACTATCAGGCTAAAATAATCCTTATGCCAAAGAGGTACATTTTGGGGTTCCAAATTCTGTTCCACTTCAGTTTTGAAGACATATTTAAGATTACATGGGATACATATCTGAGGTTACATAAATCTCAGATATGTAAATTTGGAGTAAACCAGGCTAAAGAAAAGAAAATGAAGCAGAATATATTGGAATGATAAACAATTTTTTGGCCATTGTCATCTTTTGAGGTGACATTCACCAGCACTTAATGTGGTCCAGACACTGTGTGTAAACCTTACCATGACAGTTACTAATAGGAGATCATAACTACCAATCTTGCGAATATTTGATTTTCCAATTATTATATATCTGTCTATACTTATATATAATTTTGTGTTATATTTGGCTATTTTTCATTAAATTAAAAGGTATTTATTTAATAAATACTTACATGATGCTGTATATCAGAAACAATTCTGTCTTTTATAAATCCACATTGTAGGCACTGTGTTTATTCCTAATTTGCAAGTAAGAAAACTGAAGCACAAAGAAATTAATAGTTTCCCCAGCATCACACGTAGTAACTCAAGTCTAAGACTCCAACCCAGGTTCTCTATGCAGTTGGAATCATCTGAAGAAACACCCTTGACCAAATGGCTAGGAGAAGCTCTACTATATTCATCTTAATTACTGCATACTATTCTCTTGTATGAACATCCTAATATAAATGTTTTAAAACTGTTATTTTCAAAATTTTCGTGCTATTTTAGGAGTACTTTTTATAAGTAATATATTATTCCACTTTGAAATTTATCCAGTATCATTCTGTCTTTTAATTAGTGAGTTTAATCTGCTTAAATTTATTTTCTTATAGGTATTTTGAGTGTGTTTCTTTAGTCTTACCTTGTGTTTTCTAGTTACTCTCTTAATTTCTTGGTCTTTTCCACCCCCTTCCTTTTCTGCCTTTTGTTGAATTGAAGATTACTCTATTCTCCCATACACATATTATTTTCTTCTCTCTATAGGTTTAAAAAGTATAGATTATATATTTCAACACTTAATTTAAAATGTTAAAGTTCATGCTTAATATATTGATATATTTTCATCTAACAAACTTTATGATCATGCAATATTTCTATCTCTTCTTCATAAGGACTTCAGTATATGTTAACTATTAATTAACTATTTCTAACAACTTATTGCTTACTTTTTTCCTTAAGCACTACACACACGCACACACAATATCATATAAAGATTATTAGTTATTGAATGCATATACATATTCTAAAATTTTCTGTTCATCAATATACTTTTACCCAATGCCTTTCCTCTGTCCTCACTTTTCTTTTAGTTAAAATCTGTTCTTTAATTATTCATTTACTGAGAACTTATGTGGTGAACTCCTCATCTTTGTATGAATAGTTTAGCTAGAAATAATATTTTTTAAAAGATTTTATTTATTAATTTGACAGAGAGAGACAGAGCGAGAGAGGGAATACAGTAGAATGAGTGGGAGAAGGAGAAGCAGGCTCTCCAGCAGAGCACGGAGTCTGATGCGGAGCTTGATCCCAGGACCCTGGGATCATGACCTCAGCTGAAGGCAGATGCTTAACGACTGAGCCACCCAGGTGCCCCAGAAATAATATTTTGGATTGATAATTATTTCATTTTAAGATTATAAAGGCATTTATTTAATCTATTTCTATTGATAGGATATTTTTGCTTGTTTGTTTTGTTTTGTTTTCTTCCTTCCCATTTATTTCTGGCTTTTAAGATTTTCAATTTATCACTGATGTGTGCAATTTCTCTATCATGTTTAGGTACACATTTTATTTTTTTTTTAATTTATATTGTTCAGTACTTGGAGTGCCTTCTGAATGAGAATCTACATGCCATTCCTTTATTCTGAAATATTATTGCCATTTACTTTTTTCAAATGTAACTTCCAGTCCATTTCCTTTATTTTCTTTTTCTGAAACACTATTAGATATAGGCTGGAGCCTCCTTTGTTTACTTTGTATTTCTTAAAATCTTTTAAATAATATTAACTAATTTTGTTTTTGGATGGTATTCTAAGTAAATTCTCGATTCATTTTCTTTTTTAAGACTTTTTTATTTGAGAGAGAGTGTGTATGAGTTGGGGGAGGGGGACTGGGACAGAATCTTCAAGCAGATCCCCACTGAGTGTGGATCTCCACATGGGGCTCAATCTCACAATCCATGAGATCATGCTCTATGAGATTATGACCTTAGCCAAGCCCACAAGTCAGTTGCTTAGCTGACTGAGACACCCAGGTGCCCCCTCAATATCATTTCCAAATTCAGTAAGTATTTCCTCAACTGTATCAACCATTTAGAGTTTACTGAGGTGTTTGGGTATTTTTAGTGATACATGCTTCTTTATTAAGATTCCTTATGGGTCCTTTTTCTATCCACTTGCTTTCTTTTATCTCTGCTTATTTTGTTGTTTAATAACTGATACAATTGTCATTTGTCTCTTTGAGGATTGTTAGCTGTTATTATGAGCTTTATAGTTTTATTCATATAAACATTTCATTTTGGGTAGTTTTAGGCTCTGACTGATGATTCTGAGAACTGTTTTTCTTAGTATTGTGTTTCTTCATCTGTTTTGGAATTTTGGTTTTGAGTAGGACTTTCTCTCATGCTCTTTCTCTCTCTTTCTTTCTCATGTTCTTTCTTCCTTCTTCCTTCCCTTCCCTTCCCTCCCTCCCTTTGTTTCTTTCTTTCTTTCTTTCTTTCTTTCTTTCTTTCTATCAGTATGTTTTGCCTTTCTTATTAATCAGTGTGTTGGTTACCTCTATTTTGCCCTTGAGTGCTTATTTAGGTCCTGGCCTTAGAGTAACAGTTTGGTGCTCTGACTCATAAGCAAGGAACATAAAATGACCAACAAACAAGTAGGGAACTTGGTTCATTTCTTATTTATGAAAGAGTAACCTCCTGCTTTCATAATTTCACAAATTCATGTAATTCACGGCTCTGGGGAACAGATTCTTTTTTTCTTTTTAGTCTTCTTTAATAGTAAGAGCCTTGCATCCAATCTCTGCCTTAAGTATTAGGTTTAGCTCTATAAATCCATTTTATGGGAGCACTTTTAATTACCATGGCCACAGAAAAATTGACCTCTGGTCACTGCCTGATTTTGAAGTTTAATCCCAAAAGATCAGAGATTGTAGTCCTACACATTACCTTATATTTATGGCTCATGAAAATATCTGTCTCCAGTTTGTGAGAGCTACTATATCTTTATAGATTTTTTCCTTTTCTATTTTATGTGTAATTATTATGTGGTTTGTGTGATTTTACTGTCTTCTTGACAATAATTCTTTTAATTCATTAATTGGTCATCTGTATTTGCTTCTGTTTATGATCATAGAGGCACTGTACTTGTTTCAGGATATTGACTAAAAGAGCATAACTGGACTTAAAACAGTTACACAGTATTGCTCATGGGCAGTCAAATACATGTATACTATATGGAAGATTGTATGGAAAAAAGCAGGGAGGAAACAGTCTTTTATGGTATACTCAGGGACATCAGTGAACTGAACTGATAAGGATTATGGTTTGACAATCATTGGTAGAGTTATATAAGTGGTGACTGAGTTTCAGCAAAACAACATCTATAATAAGAAGTTAGTTTTGTTGATGCGAATACCATTGGTATTGTTGTTTTGTTTGTATTTAGTTTGTGAACATTTTGGCTATGTAAGAAGTACATACACATACAGACTTTAACCTCACTCTGGAAATGATCTTAATTATTCAATATAATAAGTATAATGTAAAATAAATATTACATATGTTTCCTTTTAAAGGGAAAAACTTCAACTTTAAGTAACATTAAATTCTATGATCTAATCCTTAAATTAATTATGTGAGGTAGACTCAACATTGATCTTGCTTCCCACATTCAGGTGTGGAAAATGAGGAAAAATATCAAGTGATTGTCACAAGATCAAATAACTACTAAGTCAGGATATAAATTTGTGTGGAGAACTCTTGCACTTAATGACTGAGAAATGTGCATAGACACATGGAGAGCGAGAAAAAAAAGTCCATTTGTCAGGGAATGACTTAATTTTATCAAAGCTTTACCATTTGCCCAACTCACACTTTTCTCCAAAGTTCTAATATACATTGGATTTAAGGATAAACAGAGCCTGGGCTTCCCACTGTGCATAACCAAAACCTGAGAGGTAAAGTGTAAGTCCTATAAAAAAGAAATTATAAGATACAGAAAATTTTTAGGTAATAAGTCACTGAGAATACATATCATGGTCGTCCTTAAAATTGTCTATTTTGTACACTTCCCCACCTTCCTTCCAGGACCAAGTGTTTTTAGGTATGGAGAAGTTTTTGATATTTTTGAGAAAAACCTTGACAGTGGGAAAACATTTTAAGTATGACTCTGCCTGTGTGTGTTTGAAATGGTTTAAACAAAGAAGAGAATGATATTTAGGTTTTCTAAAATTAAGTAGTTGAAAAAATACTGTAAAAAATTTTAGGATGCATAGTATTCCATTGTGTAGGATGATGGTGATATTGTTTGAGTAGAAAATTAAAATTTCATTGAATATAAACCTGCTATAATATTATTACCCACTCGCTTTTACCCATTAGATTTTGACTGCTATAATCAATTTAAAATGTAACGTTTCTTTTCGGAGCTAAAAACGATTCCTATATTATTTCAAATGAATTATTTGTCACACTTACAAGATCATTTCATGGGGAAAAAAAAATGTTCCTTGCTGCCATCCTTGTTCCTTTTTAACTGAATGAAATGATGTACTTCTTAAAAGTTCTGATAAGAACTCTTCAGTGATAATTAATATTTGACTTTTAAGATAAATTAAATATTATATTTATAATATAATATTTTAATAAATAAAACACCGTGTCTTATCTTATGAAGGAAGGAGAGAAACAATTGGTACAGACATATTATATCTTGTATATAACTGTATTTCAAATCTTTGGTGATAAACTTAATTTCAATTTTGTAAAGCATGTCTTTTTTATTATCATTAAGGAAAGTCATAAGCCCAGAATTTTCATTAGATGCCCTTTACCTCAGATTTTAATTAATTGTTGCTACAAAAAAATAAATTCATAGCTATACATATTCAGATAAAAATTAAATAAACAATATATAGTTAAGCATTAAAATTTTAAGGAAAGCTCTTGCCAAAAGATTTTTTAAAATGTAGAATGATTAAGATTTTAAGCATATTCAACAATATCTTACATTCTACTGGTGATTCAAAAATCAGATATAAAAATGTTAAATTAATAGTGGAAAGTTAATAGCACATGTCTAGCACTGAAAATTTTCCAGTAGTAAAGGCAACAAATCATTGTATAAATAGTATGAAATATATTCAGATGCATTACCAGTAAGTCTAAGTTAAAAATAGTCCCCCTACTCACTGCCATCTCTTAAGTCAGTAGGAATGTATGGAATATCATATTGCTTGGACATTTAAACTGTATCTGCAAGACAGCCTCCTGAATTCAAAATGAGACAAAGTCTTTTTACCATTGACCCCTGAACAATGTGATGGTTAAGGGTAGTGGACACCCTCTATGTTGGGTGCCCATTGAAAATTTTGCATATAACTTTTGACACCTCCAAAATGTAATTACTAATAGCCTGTTGTTGACCAGAAGACTTATTGATAACATAAACAGTTTGTTAACACATATTTTGTATGATATATGTATTGTATACTATATCCTTACAATAAAGTAAGGTAGAGTAAATACAATGTTATAAGAAAATCATGAAAGAAAGAAAATACACTTAAAGCACTGTACTGTATTCACTGAAAAGTATTTGTACAAGTGGGTCTACATAATTCAAACCTATGTTGTTCAAAGGTCAACTGTATTTTTTTTTTTTTTTTGGCATGGTGGTGATGTGGGGGGATTAAATATGGGCAACAGAGCTAAGAAATATTCATGGTATAAAAAATATAACTGTCAAGGTAAGAAATTAATGGCTTCAAGGCAGGTATTATATAGGTATTATACTGACTATATGTTCAGTTCAGTCATGACCTATATCAGTTGTTTTTAAATTACTTTATGATGTTGACCAGTATTAAGAAAACTCTAACAAAATATAAGAAAATTATAATGGATCAATTATATTTAGCATACTAAATTTAATATGATAGAAAATACTCAAAAAGTTGAGAAAAGAACATTTTCTTTAACATATAATACTTAAAAATTGTGTGGATAATTAGTATGTGCCAACTTTTTAATAAATGCTCTATATGCATTGACTCAATTTATTCCATATATAGTAGGTTACATGTATTTTCATTTTTATATGAATTAACAACAAATGAACCACAACATACTTCCTGATAATTTTGTTTATTAGATTTGTTGGTAATAAGAATCAAAGTTTTGGGAGGGCATCCATATCATCCATAATGCAAACTCCAAAATAGAGGTTCTTCATGCAGTTTTATAAAATCAGTATATTTCAGGGTTAGTGACTCAGCATAGCAAACCCTAAATATGCAGAAAGGTGAAGTGACCTCCAATGAGTCATGAGCTCCAGAGAATCTTGACTCTCTCTCTCTCTCTTTTTTATAAGATTGATTTATTTATTTGAGAGAGAGAGAGAGATAGGGAGAGAGAGAGCACAAGCAGGAGGGCAGACGGAGAGAGAATCTCAATCAGACTCCACACTGAGGGTGAAGCCCTATATGGGGCTTGATTTCATGACCATGAGATCACAACCCTTAGCTGAAAACAAAAGTCAGACGTTTAACCTAGCAAGTCACCCAGGTACCCCAAGAATTAAACCCTCTTATTCAATATTTGTTTGGGGGGCTCTTTTATTTAAGACTTTACACACATACACACAGACACTCTCAATTTTAGGAGAATAAGAAGGTAAGTTCTGTTGTTTTATGAAATATTTACTAAATATTTAACATTAATAATATATAAATTCTACATACTATACTATATATACTACAAATTATGTTTTATATATATATATAATTGAACTATATAATTCAATTCAATGTAATTAAAAACAACTTCATGGGTATTTAATGTGTGCCAACATTTTTCTAAATGCATCGAAGGCTTTACTCAATTTATTCCATATACAGTAGATAGCATGTAATTTCATTTTTAACAAGGAAGGAAGAGAATCATAAACTTGGTGTAACTTTGAGAAGTCAGAGCATATGCTCCTAATGTATATTAACTACATGAACATACATATGTATAAGTACAATTAGAGTATATCCTGAGTGCAGTCTGTTTTTCCTCTTAAAGAATTCATACCTTCTCCACAGAATTGGACAGTAAGTCCTCTGAAATAGGGAGAGGAGAGTGAGTCTTCCTCTCTGAGATACCACGTCACTATCCTTTCATCCTGCAGTTCTTTCCTGCTTTGCCTCCCAACCCTCCCACAGCTCCTACTCAGACCCCTTTTATTTAAGTGTTGTTGTAATCAGAAATCTTTCATTTACCCCTTTGTCATTTGGTTCTATATATTATTCTTATGTAGTCTGTGGTCTTCATGTATCTAAGATTAATAAATCTGTATCATCAAATTCCAGTTCTTTTTAAAGACTACATTAGTGAGCTTTCATTCTTTTTTCTAGGTTTATTGAGATATAATTGACATAACACTGTATAAGTTTAAGGTGTAAGATATGATACTTTGAAACACATGTAAACTGCAAAGTGATTATCACAGTAGGATTAGTTAACATCTCTATCACCTCACATACTGTCCATTTTTTTCTTGTGGTTAGACCATTTGTTCTCTGAGCAACTTTCAAGTATATAATATAGTACTGTTAAACATAAGCACATGCTATGCATTAGATTCCCAGAATTTATTCATTTTATAACTGTAAGTCTGTACAATTTGACTGACATCTCTTGCAACACCTCTCAGCCTCTGGCAACCACCATTCTACATTCTGATTCTATGAGTTCAGATCCTTTAGATTCCACATGTAAGCGATATCATACAGATTTGTCTTTTTCTGATTCATTTCATTTTGTGTAATGCCCTCAAGGTCTATCCATGTTATTGCAAATGGCAGGATTTCCTTCTTTCTCATGGCTGAATAATGTTACTATTAATATCACATGTGATATTAATACTTATTAATATTATATATCTATAGATCTATAGATACATAGATGGTCACATCTTCTTTATATTTACTCACAGATGTTCACTTATGTTTTTTCCATATCTTGGCTATTGTGAATAATGCTATAATGAACATTTGTGTGCAGATTATCTTTTTGACATCCTGATTTAAATTCTTTTGGTTATATACCTAGCAGTGGAATTGCTGGGTCATATGGTAGTTCTAATTTTAATTTTCTGAAGAATCTCTATATATTTATATAGTATGTACATGTACCAATTATATTCTCACCCACCAAGTATACGGATTCACTTTTCTTAACATTCTCACCAACATTTATCTTTTGTCTTTTTGATAATAGCCATCTTAACAGGTATGAGTGGTATCTCATTGTGGTTTTTCTTTCCACTTCCCTACGGTCACTAATATGAGCATCTTTTGATGTACCTGTTTCTCATCTGTATGTCTTCTCAGTTTCCTGCCTATTTTTAAATCAGATTTCTTTTGCTATTAAGTTGTATGAGTTCTCTTCACATTTTGAATATTAACTCCTTATGAGATATATGATTTGCAAATTTTTTCTTCCATTTTGTGATACGTTGCTGTTTTTGTTTTGTTGATTTTTTTGTTGTTTCATACGGAAACTTTTTAGTTTGATGTAGTCCCAATTATTTGTTTTACTGCTTGATGTAGTCCAAATTACTGTTACTTATGCTTTTGGTGTCATATTCAAATAATTGTTTCCAAGACCGATGTCAGGGAGATTTCTCCATGTTTTTTTCTTGGAGTTGCACAGTTCAAGGTCTTATGTTTAAGTTCTCATTCCAGTTTGAGATCATTTTTGTGACTGATGTAGGATTACAGTCCAATTTCATTCTTTTGCATGTGAATATCAGTATTCCCAGGATCATTTATCCAAGAGACTATCCTTCACTCATTGTACATTCTTGTTTCCCTTGTCAAATACTAATTGACCATATATACAAGGGTTAATTTCTGGGCTCTTGATTCTGTTATACTGGCCTATTTTTATGCCAGTATACCATACCATACCATACCATACCATACCATACCATACCATACATATTGTTTTGATTAGTATGGCATTATAATATGGTCTTAAATTGGGAAATACAATGACTCCAACTTCTGTTTTTTCTCAGGATTGTTTTGATAATTCAGGGTCTCTGCAGTTTTTATTTTTTAAAAACTGGCTTCTAGTTTAATTCTGATCATTTTTGCTTACTTTTATTCTGATCTTTGTTATTTCCCTCCTTTTGCTAATTTTGGGCATAATTTTTTGTTTTGTTTTGTTTTGTGTTTTTTCTCCTGATTTGTTGAGCTTTAAAGGTAGGTTGTTTGAGATTCTTTCCCTCCCTTCTTTTTTTCTTTCTCTTTTCTTTCTTTCCTTCCTCCTTCCCTCCTTCCCTCCCTCCCTCTCTCTCTTTCCTTCCTTCCTTCTTTTTTTTTCCTTTTTCTTTTCCTCCCTCCCTCCCTCCCTTTCCTTCCTTCTTTCCTTCCTCTCTTTCTTTCCCTTTCTTTCTTTCTCACTTTTCTTTCTTTCTTTTTTCCTTCCTTCCTTCCTTCCTTCTTATGTAGGTAGTATCTATAAACTTCCCTCTTAGAATTGCTTTTGCTGTATCTCATAAATCTTGGTGTTCTGTATTTCCAATTTTCATTTATTTCAAGATATTTTTTGGTTTCTTGTTTGAGCTAATCTTTGATCTACCGCTTGTTCAGGAGTACATCGTTTAATTTCTACATATCTGTGAATTTTCTAGTTTTCCTTCTGTTAATTGATTACCAGTTTCATATCACTGTGGTTTAGAAAGATACTTGCATGATTCAGTTTTCTTAAATTTGCTAAGACTTGTTTTGTGACCTATCATATGATATATCCTAGAGAATGTTCCCTGTGCTCTTAAAAGAATATGTATTCTCCTGCCACCAGATGGAATGTCTCTATATGTTTGTTAGGTCCATTTGTTCAAAAGTATAGTTCAGGTCTAACTTCTCCTTATTGATTTTCTGTCTGGATGATTTATCCATTGTTGAAAGTGGAGTATTGAAAATCCCTGCTGTTATTGTTCTATTGTCTTTTTTTCCCTGTAGATCTTTTAGTATTTGCTTAATATATGTAGGTGCTCTGATGTTGAGTACATAAGTATTTTTATTGTTGTATCTTTTTGATGAATTGATACCTTAATCATTATATAAGGACCTTGTATTTCTTATTAGTTTTTGGCTTAAAATCTATTCTGCCAGATATGATTATAACTACCACACCTTGCTTTTGTTTTCCATTTGTATGGAATATCTTTTTCCAACCCTTCACTTTAAGGGTTGAAGTTAAAAGTTGAAGTCTCTTGGCAGCATAAAGCTGGGTCTGATTTTTTTTTTTTTTTTTAATCCATCACTTTGTGTCTTTTAATTGGAAAAGTTAGGCTATTTATGTTAAGGGTAATTACTGATGGGTAAGAACTTCCTGATGTGTCTTATTAATAGTTTTCTGGCTTTTTCATTGTTCATTTGTTCCTTTCTACATCTTTATTGTCTTCATTTGTGAACTGATGATTTTCTATCGTGGTATGCTTCCTTCTCTTTTCCTTTAGTGTATCTGCTGTTGATTTTTGCATTGTGATTACTGTTAGGTTTGCATAAATCATCTTATAGATTTAAGAGTCTTATGTCATGCTAATAACATCTTTTACTTCAATCACATACAAAAGTTATATCCTTTTACACCCCACCCCATGTTCTGTATGCCTATTACCCAAAACATAGGTCCCTTGGTATATGGTGCTGGCTCCCATAAATACTACAAAGGCCCTTTTGTCTATGGATTAATGCCAAATTGTTGTTGAGTTTGAGGTATTACAAGGGACATCTTATTTGACTATGTTGCTCCAAACTCCATTTCTTTCCAGAGTTCTCTATATAAATATCTTTTGAGCATCCTATGAAGATATCACATACATCTTAAATTAAGTGTTCATATCAAACTTCTTTTTAAGATTTATTTATTTTATAGAGATGGGAGGAGCAGGGGAAGAGAATCTTTCAAGCAGACTCGCCACTGAGTACAGAGACCAATGTGGGGCTTAATCTCAAGATCCATGACATCTTGACCTGAGCAGAAATCAAGAGTTGGACATCTAGTGGATTGAGCTACCCATGTGCTCCTCGAACTTCTTTTCTTAAGTATATTCTCTCACCATATTTCTGCTCCTAGTTAATGGCACTAATACCCTAATTAGTGAGTTGATTAGTGACTTTTCAAGTTACCTGGAGCTATTCCTTGCATATCTTCAGTCACCAAATTCTGTTGATCTTGCTTTTAAAATATATTTTTAGGAGCACTTGGGTGGCTCAGTTGATTAAGTGTCTGACTATTGGTTTTGACTCAGGTCATGATATCATGGGTTGTGGCTCCCTGCTCATCGAGGAGTCTGCTTGAAGATTTGCTCCCTCTACCTCTCACCCTACTTGTATGCTCTCTCTCCCAAATAAATAAATAAATAAATAAACCAACCTTTAAAAAATATTTTTACATCATTCATCCTAAAAGAGGTCACTTTTCACACCCAAACATTGTAAAACCTTCCTAATAAACCAACTCTCCACCAAATTCTTCTTTCTTATTGCCATTTAAATTATTTTCTGACAACTAAAACAACAAAAATATCTTTTTGTTATCCTACTTAAAATATTTTGATGGTTATATTATTTATAGAAACAATCATCATGGAGGGTGATGAGATTTCCAAACGGCATAGAGAATACCGACATAGAGTAGATCCAGACTTCAAATACCACATATACTCTTTCCTAAACTAATCTAAATTGTGGCTTATGCATCAAAGCTTGTCACCCTTTCCCACTTTAAAAAGAAAAGGATGCCTTGTACCTCTTATTGAGTATTGCATGAGCAAATAGAAACCTGCTGCTAAACAAAAGTACCACTCAAAATGTTGGCATTAGTTTTAGAAAGTGAATGAACCTAATGACTATATGACAAATACCTTTTGAATCAGATGGCTGTCAATTTTTTGTTTTCAGTAAAATCACCTGGTAGACCACTAAAAATAATTTTTGAGGTAATTGTTATGTGATTTTTACATATAACTCAAAATGATTTGTAAGAATTGAATGGCAGACAGAACATAATTCTTTCTATACCCATCTACATATTAGTGACCAAATTTTCAAGGTTTGTATCTATATAATAAAGATAAATATTTTATGCTTATTCTAACAATAGGACATCTTTATTCATGGATATATGAATTAGTTGTAAAAAACGTCTTATCATAGTTACTAAGAATATAGCTCAATAGTGTGTTGTTATTTTGAGTAGTTTTTGATTGAAATCTGTAATATTTTATGTTGTATAGTAGTAAACTTCATGCTGAAAATTCATCCTAGAGAAAAAAAAATATCTAGAGTCTTTATGGACATAGGAATTTTTAAAATCAATTTTTCTTATTTTTAATAGTGAATTATGATAGAATAGATGATAAAATATTCTAGGATATGAATGTAATACTGGAAAAATAATTCCTTAGGGAAAATGGAATAGAAATATGAATTCAAATGGTGCCTGGGTAGCTCAGTGGGTTAAGCCTCTGCCTTTGGCTCAGGTCATGATCTCAGGGTCCTGGGATCAAGTCCTGCATCAGACTATCTGCTCAGTAGGGATTCTGCTTCCCCTTCTCTCTCTGTGCCTGCCATTCTGCCTACTTGTGATCTCTCTGTCAAATGAATAAATAAAATCTTTTAAAAAAAGGAAATATGAATTCAAGAGGAAAAATGAATGATGTAAAGTTTTCAACTATTAAAGAAGGACATGTTCTGGAGGTTCCTCAAAGAGTTGAAAATAGAGCTACCCTACAACCCAGCAATTGCATTACTGGGTATTTACCCTAAAGATACAAATGTAGTGATCTGAAGGGGCATGTGCACCCAAATGTTTTAGTAGCAATGTCCACAATAGCCAAACTATGGAAAGAACCTAGGTGTCCATCAACAGATGAATGGATAA
>NW_022630999.1:28686072-29089620 GCF_010015895.1 Lontra canadensis
AAATGAAATCTTGCCATTTGCAACAACGTGGATGGAACTAGAGGGTATTATGCTGAGTGAAGTAAGTCAATCAGAGGAAGACAATTATCATATGATCTCCCTGATATGAGGAATTTGAGAGGCAGAGTGGGGGGCTTGGGAAGTAGGGAAAGAAAAAAGTGAAAGAAGATGAGATTGGGAGGGAGACGAACCATAAGAGACTCTTAATCTCACAAAACAAACTGAGGGTTGCTGCGGGGAGGTGGGTATGGTGAGGGTGGTTGAGTTATGGACATTGGAGAGGGTATGTGCTATGGTGAGTGCTGTGAAATGTGTAAACCTGGTGATTCACAGACCTGTACCACTAGGGCTAATAATACATTATATGTTAATTAAAAAATTAAAAAAATTTAAAAATTAATATAAATAAATAAATAAAAAGAAGGACATTTTCATGTATTTTCAAAATAGATGATGATTTTCATATTAACTATAGGAATTAGATTTTATTCAATATATTTAAAGTTTATTTTAAATTCAGTGTTATTTATTAATCCCTAGACATTACATCTTCTGCTATTAAACTTACAAGAAAAATTTAAGACATCAACCTAATTTTAGGGGGTGTATCAAGCAAAAAAATCATAAAGATACTGAAACGTAGAATCAAGTCAAGTCAAAATTCCTTATGCAGCTACACATACTTACCATTTTAGTATTCCTCATGTCCTAACATTTTACCTCTCATTTTCCAGTTGTGCCTAACAAGTCGTTGTGACTTTACTGGTCTCCTGGATTTTGTTTCTTCTGCTTAGAACCATCTCTCATCTCCCTTTTACTAGAGAGAAACTGTATGTAACTTTGATGCCAATCACCTGACAGTAACTGTCACATTGTAGATTCACATTAATAAAATTCGTATTCGTTTTTTGAATTCATGAGACATGCCAGGCAGTGGGCTAAGCATTTTACAAGCCCTGTTTTCTTTAATCCTCACAAGAATCTTAATGATGTTATAACCAAGACTCAGAAAGGTAAGTCTGAAAACTTACCTAAAATCCAGTAAGAAATGAGTCGTGTTGATTAAATTAATAACCAAATAAATTATGAACATCATATTCACATGCCCAGCCTTGCACACATTTCATATACTGTGTTTTCAGTAGTATGTATAGAATCCACGCATGATCCATTTCAGAAGTTTTTATTCAATGCTTATGATCTTGATCTTTAAGAATCCTATTTTTTAATATAATGTTTCACTTATTCTCATCATTCTTGCATCACCTTCCTGATTTTGTTTTATCCGAATACTCCTATATTGTTCTTTAACTAATATTTCTCTTTACATTGAATGTTTTTATCTCTATGGCATTTATTTATTTACTCACCACTACTAGCTGACAATCTGTATTGCTGATTATAAATAGGGTAAAAGCAAGTACAAAACAGTATTATCAAAATTCAGCTAAACATTATCATGAGCTATGCCCTAGGTTCCTTTTCTGTCTATTAAAGATTACCAGCAATTAGAGATGTGTTAATGACAGGTTGGCGCAAAATTACTTCCAACCTTGATTTAATCAGGATTGAAAGATTATTGAAAAGACTCACTTTTTATGTTATTCGACTTAACTTAATGACATGACTTTGTGACCCCTAAAATTATTTTGGGTACTCTATGAGATAGGGCTCGTAAATTGTTTAATTCAGTGCTTGGCACATCTCATTTATTCAGCAAATATCATGTATTATACATATCCCATTCTTGGTAACACAGTTGAGGGTTAACACTATCTTGCTCCTATGGAATGGGATCAAATGGGAGCCCTCTCCCTAGAGTTAGCTATAATTAACAATGAAGGAGTGAAAATTGATTGAAAATCCATAGGTTGACAAAGCATACCCTATTTATCAACTCATCATTTGAACTATCTCGCGTTTAACATATAACATAGAGATCACTGAGACTGTTGATCCTTTCTGGGTAATTTCTACCTGCTGCCATGCATGTTAATATTTACAAAGTTTCTGACAAAGAAAGGCATTGGAAATTTCTGGAGAATATTAAACTTAATTGAAAAAAAGGAGTAGGAAAGGGGGCTATATTGAATTTGATTCACTAAAGAAGCAGAAGCTACTCGATCAATGCATACCTTCAACAGAGTCAGAGTTAAGCTTGCCTCAAGATGTCACACTATTAAGCAAAGAGCAATGGTGTCTAACAATTTCTAGAAACTGAAAGAGGAGAAAAGAAATTGTACTTCTGGCAACTTGTTCACAATTATTCAAGAAATGGATTTTTTAAAAAGATTTTATTTATTTATTTGACAGAGAGAGAGAGATAACAAGTAGGCAGGGAGGCAGGCAGAGAGAGAGGAAAGCAGACTTCCTGCTGAGCAGAGAGCCCAATGCAGGGCTCCATCCCAGGACCCTGGGATCATGACCTGAGCTGAAGGCAGAGGCTTAACCCACTGAGCCACCCAGGTGCCCCAAGAAATGGATATTTTTGATATTGGAAAGAGAATAGTAAATACAAGTTTATTGCTGGACTTAATATATGCTGCTGAGAAATTGTGTTTAATTCCAATCATATTTAATATTCACTGAGTATGATTATTAAAAACCCATAGTGAATCTCTTGCAAATATAGACAAAAAATAAAATGTCACACATTTTATAGTAACAAAGTTATTATACCTTCCATATTTTATTAAATTTCCTACTTTATAAAACAAAAGGCTAGAGCATTAGGATTCCCCCAACTACACTAATCTATCAGACTCCCATGCCTATATTAGTTATATTAATTAATTAATTCATTAACTAGGGAGAAAATTAAGCACAGGTATTTGTAAATTCCTAACTAATATCTCTGTACATAATTAAAAAGGTAAATATATAACCTGGGTCTCGTGATTTGCTAACATCATAGTAGAGACACTGCCAGAATACTCCGGAGTGTCCAGTTGAAGTTGATATTTACGAAAGAAACTGAGTAATGAAGTTCACTATAATTAACAATGAGGAGTGAAAATTGATTGAAAATCCATAGGTTGACAAAGCACACCCTATTTATCAATTCATCATTTGAACCGTGTCTCATTTAACATGTAAACACCATCTGTGTTAGTGCTTTCCTCTCCAAGGCCTAAAATTGTTGTAAGCTTGTTTCCAGAGAAATCAGCAGTCTCTGCTATTTAATGTAAATGGACAAGGTTGTCCAGTCTCAAGATAGCTAATGTAAATGGTGGTACGTAGAGTCCATACTCACTGAGAGAGTAGGTGAAATCCTTTGATGACTACGATCTCTTTTGGAAGACTTGGGAAGCTACTAACAGTTTTAATAAGAAGACAAAAAGTATTTGATACATTTATTTTTTATATTTTAAAATGGCATACGTGCAACAAATTATTACTTGGTTCCTGAGCTGGCCATTTGCCTCTTGTCTTAGGTTTTGTTTGTTTTTCATATTTACTGTGGTAAAATAGATATAAAATTTTTATGTGTACAATTTTAAGTGTACAACTTGGTGGCATTAAGTACGCATTGTACCATCCATCTCCAGAACTCTTTACATCTATCCAAACTGTGTTCCTATTAATCTACTTCCTATTACTTGCCCCCCAGCCCCTGGCAACCATCATTCTACTTTCTTTCTCTGTGAATCTGACTATAGTAAGTACTTCATAGATGTGCAGTTATATAATATATGTCCTTTTGTGACTGGCTTATTTCACTTAGCATATCTTAAAGGTTAATCCATGTCGTACATGTGTCAGAATCTTCTTCCTTTTTAAGCCTCCAATATTTCATTTTACAGATGTATCACATTTTGTTTATCCATTTATCTGTCAATGGATATTTGGTTGCTTCCACATTTTGAAAGATGAATAATGCTGCTGAATAATGAATTATGCTGCTATGAACATGCAAGCACAGATAATCTGTTTGAGTCCCTGCTTTCAATTTTTTGTGTGTGCATATACTGAGACGTCAAATTACTGGAACATATGGTAATTCTATGTATAATTTTTGGGGGAATTGCCATACCATCATGGCTTATTTTTATCCAAAGGGATACATACTGATTTTTTTGTGTTTTTGTCCTCATATTACTGTCTTCATACCACCAGCACTACTCTCTTTCTCTCTCTCTCTCTTATTCAGATTGGTTTTAGCAGGGGAGAGTCATTATGAAGCCCATTAATCTTCATTTTTCACAGCAAGATTCATTTTATAGGACTGGAAGATGCAGAAATGGAACCACACAGCACTTCGTCAGCAGCTAGGATTTCTAAATGTGATGCCGACTGAAAATTAAACACAAGAGACCAGACAGCAGCTCTAATAACTCAGTAATTTCTAAATAAATAGACTGAGATTGATGGAAATGAAAACAGTTTTCTCTAACAAGGGAAAGTGTGCAGGGTAGTAATATTTGCCTCAAATATGCTTTGCATAAGGGATTAAAATTCCTGAAAACCTCTCATTTTCCCATCAGAGAATTTGTTTCTTCTATCAGTCAAATGGTGGTTAATTATCATATTTCAAGGAGCAGCTCATTAATTCATGAACTAAAAATAACTAGATATTTATGTAGGAAGATAACATATAATAACAGATAACTTGAATGGCTCTGCCAATGTAAATTGTCTTCCAATTTCATGAAAGTTTCAGGAGGTGATTGCATGCTAAAAGTTTATACCAGCTGTTAATTTCCACTTCAAGAATTTAAGAAATTTTGAATTTTGGGATGAAATAAATTTAAAACTACATCCCCAAGGAAAATCCTTCTCTTTCCATTTGATCAATTTTGTTTGGCTGTTAGGTGTTGACAAAGAAAGTTACTATCAAGGGAATAAGAAACTGGCAAGGAAAGAAATAAAGTATTAAAATGACAAACTAGGTCAAGGACCTTGAAAAAGGGAATGGGGGGAAAAAGCACCAAGAGAACTGGGGCCCTTATCTTTTCTCTCCTCAATTCCAAAATATGTCCCTAATTTCCAAAAAAGTACATATATATTTAGCATACTATTTAAAAACCTTCTGCTGCAGAGTTAACTCTTTCACACTTAAAATACTGATGATTGGGAAATATAACTTGCTTTTTTTCAATTGTTTTGTTTAAAATATTTGGCAGAAAATACATATAATGTATAGATTGATGGTGAATTAAAGAATAATGATTAAACAAAACCAGTACCCATTACTAAGCCAAGAAATATATAATTTTAATTTAGAGAAAATTTGATTGACATTTTAAAAATTTTGACCAATGTTAGGAGTATATTTTGACCAATGTTAGGAGTAAATTTTTCTAGCACTGACACAATTTTAACTACTATATTTAATTTACATATGAGGAAGTTGAGGTCATCTAGAAAGGGAAATTTTAAAGGAGGACCTTAAAACTCAACTTGCATAACAATTTATATAATCTTAATATGCTAATTACCCCATCAAAGAAAATCCAACCAACTTCCCCAAAAATGTATAACACTCCAAAACAGGCATGAAAAGCTCTGACTTCTGCCATTGTTCCCACATTATCCTTGATGCCTACCTCGGAAGAAAGTCTCAGGCACTGCACAGATACATTACCAGTTGTAAACCTGTTTGAAGAATATAGTTTAATTAAAAATTTCCCTTTTAGGGGCACCTGGGTGGCTCAGTGGGTTAAAGCCTCTGCCTACAGCTCAGGTCATGATCTCAGGGTCCTGGGATCAAGCCCCTGGGATCAAGCCCTGCATCGGGCTCTCTGCTCAGCGGGGAGCCTGCTTCTTCTTCCCCCCCTCTCTGCCTGACTCTGCCTACTTGTGATTTCTGTCTGTCAAATAAATAAATAAAATCTTTTTAAAAAATTCCCTTTTATATCTCTGAAACTTTAAGCAAGATAAATATTTGTAATCCATAAGTATAAATATTGAGATTGGCCCTATGTCATAGTAAAACTAAGTTTGACTTACAACTTTCAGTTTTCGCTACCCCACCATGAGCACATGAAGCTGGGACATATGTTCTCTCACTTATGAGAACACACATATGCCCAGAACTTTCTTTCATGTCCTCTTTTTCAGGTTTATATCCTCTTCCACTTTCAGGTCTTGGCTTAATCATCACTTCCTCCAAGAAGCCTTCCCTGATTTTGTACATGCGGAGTATGTTCCTCTTCTTCTATCCTTCCATCATTCCTGGGCTTCCACCATGCCTCCTCTCAGCAAGTACCAGTACAATATCATACTATCTTGTGATTGTCAGTTAACCTATTGCACTTCTCCTCACCAGATCTGCTAGTTTAATAATGGCAGAGATTCTACCTGTTTTAAGTCACATTATAATAAATGATCTAACACAGGGCTTGCCCCATAGTTGACACCTATGTATTGTGCAATGTCATTAACCTTCTCTGAATAAAAACATTCATTCTGTATTTGTGCAGAGAATTGCCTATTGGCATTTAGAAAAATTAGTTTATGATTATTAGCTTTTATAGCATTGCCACGGAGTCTAGAACAGATAGACACATTTTAAAATAGTGCTATATTATTTCATTCTTCTTCTTTCTAAGATTTTATTTGTTTATTTGAAAGAAAGAAAGAAAGAACAACAGGGGAGGAGGGGTACAGGGAGAAACAGACTCCCCGCTGAGCGCAAGGACTGGGGTGGTCCACAGTCCAAGGGGGCTCCATGCTGGGCTCCCTATGGGGCTCCAGGACCCTGAGATCATGACACTTAACTGATTGAGCCATCTAGGCGCCACCCCTTGCTTTGCTATCCTTAGTATACTTCTCATGGACTAATGGTTTTAATTTAGATCAGTGCTTGTCAAAATTAACTATGCATAAAAATATCATGGGAAACCTGTTAAAATTGAGAATCTGATTCTATGGGTCTGGAGTTGGGCATGCACCCAAGTATATTTCTATATTTTTAACAAGTTCCTAGAAGTTATTGATGCTTCTGTTCTGTGGACCACACTTTGTGTAGTATTATTTTACAGAAAATATTTTTTGCCGTCTCATCATCTGAAGTTATGTCATTAAGATAGAGATATAAAGAAATGGTCAAAAAGCAAGAGGAGGAAGAGAAAGAGGAGGTAAAGGGCAGAGGAGGAGGGGGAGAATGGGAAGGGGAAGAAGGAGAGAGAGAAAAGCCATTCTACTAACCAAGGAAAGTGGCAGCTGCCTTCCTCATATAGTGTGTGTGTATTTATATATGTATATACATATATATATATATACACACACATATATGTATATGTATATACATATGCATATAAACTATGCATTTAGGAAAAAGAAAGGCACTAGAGCAAAACTACCAAATTATAATCTAAGGCTTAGACCAAAATATAGTTATGATAAACATTGAGAATTTAGTGACAAGATGGTCAACGAAACACTTCTTTTAGAACATTGAATATAATTCAAAGCTCCTGTGTTAAAGGATAGACTTTACAATAGCAGGGCAGAAAATCTACTATTAATAATGAAGAGAAAGAAGCTGGCAGACAAAGCAGATTTTCAGAAAAGAATTCAAAATCAATTCACTAAAGTTGGAAGAAGATAAGACTCTGATGCACTAGGAGAAGAATGAGATGAAAAAAATATTTTTCAGTAGAACAACAGAGGGGAAGAAAACCAGGAAAGTAGGCTCAGGGATCTAATTTTTTTTTTTTTTTTTTTTAGTATTTATTAAGGAATTACTATAGTCCAGGCACTTTATTAGGTTTATGGCATTAAATATTAAATAAGATTTTTTGGTTAAACATAGACATAAGTGCAAAATTACAATAAAATATGTTACAAAGCCATATGAAACAGCATTTTATACTTAAAATGGGAGCATCTGACTGCCTAGCTGGGGACACACATAGGAAAGGTAACAAGGAAAAAATATTTGACCTAAGTCTTAAAAGATGAAAAAGTGCCCCACCAAGAGAAGAAAGAACATTCCAGGCATTGGAAGTTACTTAAAAAGATGTGTAAACTGAGCCATTTTTGGGGTAGTTAGTATTACTAAGGAAGGTGGATAATACTCTGTGATTATAGGATTGTGTGTGTTTGAGAGGGAGGAGAGAAATGGACAGAGAGAGGAAACAGAGAGAGAAAGAGAATATATATATATATAAATTCATTTTAGGGCGAAGAAGGGAAGACCCTTATATTTTATTGGTTGGTTAAGAGAAGTCATTTTGCAGTTAAACTATATGTAGCTTTTGGGGCAACAACTTCAAGCTTATTTGGAAAAGAGGAATACTAGTAGTGAAAATAGAGAAAAAAGTGATGAGAAGCATAATTTGATGCAGTATTTTCATATATGAACACTTTATAAACTATATACATTAAACTTTCAGAGGGAGGAAACAAAGAAAGCTGAGGAATAGTAATAATGTCCTGCTATAGAGACCTTGGCTTAAAATATTTCCCTTTCTGAGTTTCAGGTCACAAGTCAAATCATGAAGTGAAATTGTGTTACAGTGTTTATGTTTTCCTTTGAATTAAATGATATTAGTTATGAAAGTAACAATCATAAATATATAAACATTTAAATATATAAACATCTTATTTTCATTAGAACATGCTTTAGACAACCACTAAAACTTCTTAGAATTATTTTAGGTGGTAGTAAAGGTACAATAAAACTCTGGTTTGATTCTGAATTCTTCTTTTACCTCCTTACATTTTTTTAATAAAATGATAGGATTAAGCAATTGTATAGTAAGTTGAAGGGACCAATCGTTTTTAAGTGAAGTCCTAAATAACAATAATACCATAACGAAAGAGGAAAGAAGTATAAATGCAAAGTAACAGCTTTAATACACATGATTTTATCTTGTTTCTATCACCGATCAGCCAATACATTCCAACATATAACATAGAAAAGGGAAATTAGTCTGGTTTTGCAATTGACTTGCAAATAACATCACAGGCAAGTGGAATTCAATGGCAAACTACAGCAGACAGACATTTCTCATTGACTTTCATTAGACATGCAGCCTGATATAGAAGTGAGAAGATTGTGCCTTGGGGTTTGGCAGTGTCTTTCTGCAGGAAAACTAGCAGGAAAAGGGAGCTCAGTAGCTTCACATCAGGGAAATGCTTAAAAACAGTGTTAATTTTTCCCTAAATCATTGTTTACAGAACAAGGAGAATAAATAAGGGAAGGATACCAACTATATCATTCTCAAAGCTGTATTCCTGAAAATGACTATCAGTGTTTCAGTAGAATAAAAATTCATCTTTAGTGAAAGGATTTCTGTTTAGTCAGACTCATAGATAGATAAATGGATGGATAGATAGATAGATAGATATGTATAGGGTTGTTTTTTTTTTCCCTATTGATAAGTATTATCCACCTTTAAGTCCTGGGCACTGGCATTTTATGAGAATATATTCCTGGAATACTTTTATAATTCACATTTGCATAAAACCAGATAATGCTGACAACTGAGAGATTCTATTCACCTGTCAATGGTTACTGACTACTGTTATTAGTAGCAACACATTTTGCAATTTGAAATTATGTGATAACTGGCATACTTCACATTATTTTGGATTTTACACATGAAATGAGTTTCACATAAATTTTATGTTACATTATTTTAAATTGATGTAATTCAATTTACTATAATATATATTTCTAAAGACACATTTGAAGATTTGATATCAAGTATTTTATTCTCAAAACTTGACCTAATTTAACCTCTCAAACTGAAACGGTTTTGTCCTTATCTGTTGACCTACTTGCGTTTCTCAAATAAATTAAAGCTGAAATAATTAAATGCTTCTATGGGATAATAATAAAATACTGACCTTAATATTATATACTCTGATAGCAAGTCTTATTAGAATTGTTACTTGTCTTTAATCTTAAATCTTTAATATAATTAGGTAGATTAATGGCTTTTAAATTTTATTTTATTAGCTGAGTAGTCATGTATGGTTCTTACTGTACACAGGGTCACCATAGTTATTTTCCTTTTAAGAATGTGGCTTTTGTAGT
This sequence comes from Lontra canadensis, assembly GCF_010015895.1. Taxonomy (NCBI): domain Eukaryota; kingdom Metazoa; phylum Chordata; class Mammalia; order Carnivora; family Mustelidae; genus Lontra; species Lontra canadensis. Next base: position 28,696,061 of record NW_022630999.1, read on the forward strand.
ACTTATCAAGATGATATTTTTACATAAAACCTGATACTATAGACCTATTTAGTACACTCAATAACTGAGATTACTTGAAAATTTGCTAAAAGCATATGCTCCCATGAAGAGAAACATTATTTAATGATCTTCTCATTTTTACTGAAAAAACTTTTTATCTTTCTTACTAACATCTTCAAGCTTTGTACCACATGTCAAAGATATGTTATTTCAGGTAATAGGAATTATGGATATATAGCATAAGATGTCTTAAGATAAATTACTCAGTAATCCTGACAGAAGAAATAATATGTCTTTTTGAAGATTATTTTTGGTAACATTCCTTAGAGTTAAGTCTGTGTTTGCTGTTATTCTATCCAATAATGAGAAAATTCCAGACTCAAGTAGTAGCAAGTAAAAAATATATGTTTACAGTATAACTGATGGACTAATTAAATTAGTTTTCACTATAAGAAATAAAATGACTTATAAGGTCTCTTCCTCTAAATAACCACTTTTTAGATACAAGGCTATAACTAAACCAGGGCTTTCCACGATATCATCACTAAGAATGATAGTAGTTTTAGGAATTTGTATAATGAGCTCTTTAAAATAGATGATTAAGTTCTCATTTATTTCATCTGAGAAATCCAAACTGTTAATACCAATATTAAATCTAATCATATTATATCCTAAAACATTATTTGAATTCATTGATGTGAGGGCAAATGATCATAAAATGTTCTCTGAAGTACATTACAGAGGAAACAAATACCCACCCTGTGCATTATTTCTGAGAGAGGACAGAGTAAAAAATGCTACTAGATGATAGCCCAGCTTGGGCTTAGAGAATTAATGAAGAACAAATGTTCTAGGTGCCGCCTAAGCATGCCATTCTCTCTATGGGATGACCTTTAGTCTTCCTCAGCTAATGAGAATTTCTTTGTTATCTTTCTTGTTGAAGGACCTCAGGGCCTTATATCATTATTGAGTGAATGCAAGATCACCTCAGTTGGCAGAAATGTTTCCTCTCTTGTCAGGAGGAGAAGTTTCCTTATGTCATCTAGAGGAAGCATAACACAGGGACTGGCAATTGTGACCAGACATTTCAATCAGTAAAGTCAATCCAGTGAAGATGTTTAACCTGCTGGAGTTGTTGGATCAGAGTATTTAAAACTCTCTTGTGTCCTGGAATGTAGAAGATTTATTATTAGGGATGAAGAAAAAAGTTGTAGTAATCTATAGTCCGTATATTTCTTATCTAGTCAATTTTATTTGATTAGGATAACATCTTTTTTATGATATTGTATATAGATAAGTAAATGAATACTTTTGATCCTCAAATTACATTGACACAGCCTATCTGACCCATATTCCCATATAGATTCAACTAATGGGAACAGAAACAGGGAAGAAAGGAGGAAGAAGAGATCCATGTAGCAGCATACCAAATAAGCACGACATTTTCCTTTTAACATTCGATTTATTTTAACAACAAGAACAACAAAAAAGCATTGGGGAATACCAATATATTGGTGTGAAAATAAGGATACCAGAGGGTGTTATGTAAAATGACAGCCATAACTTATATCAGCAAGTCTTTTGGAAGGCAGGTTTTCAGGGAGCTTAAATATTAGCTCTGACTCTGCATTTGAAATGCCTTAGGATGTGAGTTTAACTATCTTTCTATGGGTTAGATCCTATCATTTAACTGTTGAACTTGCTCCAGCCTTCTGAATGCTATCCAGAGACTTGTCAATATAAAGTAGTAGCAAAGAGAAAGTATAAAACCTCTGTTTTCTGAGGATTAATGGCATCAGTGATTAACTGCTGAAGTTACACAAGTTTGTAAATAGAAAATGGCTCCATGTTTTTATTTTTAAAGGGCTAAATTATAAGAAGGTTGCAGCCAAGAGATTTTATGATACAGCCCAAGAGATTTGGCTTTAGGTGGCTGGAATAGATTTGGCTATAACAATGTCTAGCCTATAAACCTGGATAACAAAAATGCTTTCTGAGCCCCAGTTTCCTCTTTCAATGGGATAGAAATGAATTTTCCCCATAGAAATTGAAGTAGAAAAGGTACTACAGTTTCTAGAGGGTTAATTAAATGACATACAACATGAAAAAATGCTTTAAAAATTTAGGGTCTACCATCACTTATCAACATATAGGTAGTGTTTATGAATTTTGACAATTACCTTGATGCTCACATGAAGTGGATCAAGTGGACAATTTCGGTCCAACCATGGAGAATTTATAACTCATATACAAAATTGTGCGAAATGGCTAATTAACTGGATATATTACCCATGTTTCTGGCTTCTATAAACTTTGTACTTTAAATACCTACCCTATATGAATATGCTGGTATGCCTTGTTCTGGACAACCCAATAATATGCTTGCATCATCTTGCCTTGACCTCCTGCTTCCCTAGTCCTTCGCACCAAAAATCCTCCTCCTAGCAATATACCTATCAAATGCAAACCAAACAATTCACATTCCTTGCCTCCAACCACCTAACTTATTGTGCTCTCCCCAGGTGTTTGGCATGCCTCTCCTCTTGGGGACTGTGAGTAAAAAACTCTTTTCAATGGCAATTGTTTCCTCATCTGTTGGACTTACTATATCTCAGATTTTCTATTAATTCACTGTATTTTAAATCACTAGGTTACTTTTATGCATAGCTGTGCTTAAAATTACTTTGATATATTAAAAGACACGTACAAAAAAATTTAGATAAGCTATCTTCTCCATGATCGAATAGTCTAATGAAAGAATTCAAAGGGGTAGTCTGATAAACATGTTTTAAGGTATTTTTCTATTTAGGTTGTCTTGTTTGAACTTGCCATATCCATATTATTTGAACCACTCAAATATTTACAGGTATAAGTAGGAGGAAGTTACTGTTTTACTTCATTTTCACTTAACTCAGAATTTACTCAACAAATACTTATGTACCTACAGTGGTGCTAGACAGTCTTCTAAATGTTGGAAATATAATAATGATCAAAACTGGCGATGTCTCAATTCTCATAGGACTTACATTCTAGTGTGGAGACAATGAAAAGATAAGCTACTGATAAATGAGATACAGATAAGTGCTAAGAGAAAAAATAATGCAGTGAAGGGTGATATATGTGGCTGTTTGTGTGTCTGTGTGAGAAATAGGGAGAATACGATAGAGTGACCAAGGACTCTGAGAATATGGTATTTGAGTAGGAGTCTGAGGAAGTCAGGGAGCTAACTCTGAGGATATCTAGAGGAAAAGTATTCCAGCCAGAAGAATAACAAGTGCGGAGATCCTAAGTGAAGAGCAAGGTCAGGGATCAGAATAGAAGCTGCTGTCACTGAGGCATAATGAACTAAAGGGAGAGTAGGAGGACATGAAGTCAAAGGCGAAATGGGAAGGGAAAGAAAGAACAATGGGGCACCTGGAGATAAGAAGACTTTGGAGCCACTAGCTGATATTTTAACAGAACCTCTTTGGCTGTTCTACTGAGAGTACACTATTGAGGGTTAAGGAAAGTACAGAGACCAGTTAGGAAGTTACAGCAGTCAATGAGGTAAGAGACACCATGGTGGCTTGGGCAAGAGGCTGGCCAAATTATTTAGAAGGAAAAATCAAATGGATTTTTTTTTTTAACAGATGGTATTTAGAGCTTGAGAAAAAGAGTCAAGCATGACAACAAAATTTTTAAGACTGGAAGAACAGATTTACTATTCATTGAAATGATAATTTAGGGACGGGGAAATGGATATCAGAAGTTCAGTTTTGGATGTGTTAAGCTTGAGATTCTTATTGAAAACCCAAGTAGAGATCTAAAATAGGGAGCTAGACGGGGTGCCTGGGTGGCTCAGTGGGTTAGGACTCTGCCTTTGGCTCAGGTCATGATCTCAGGGTCCTGGGATCAAGTCACGGGTCAGGCTCTCTGCTCAGTGGGGGGCCTGCTTCCCCCTGTCTCTCTCTGCCTGCTTCTCTGCCTACTTGTGATCTCTGTCTGTCAAATAAATAAATAAAATCTTAAAAAATAAATAAATAAAATAAAATAGGGAGCTAGATATATCTATATGTTTATATATCTATATATATAGTAGAGTTCATGGAAATATCCCAGCCAGATGTAATTGGGAATTCACTGGCATACTAGTTATACCTAAAAGCATCAGACTAGATTAGGTCACCTAAGGAGCAGGCATATATGGCACATGTTAATATATTATCATAAAGTGAACGCCTCTGTAACTACTATCCACGTCAAAAAAGAATATCAATACCCAAAAGCTTCCCTCATGTTACCTCCTAATCAATATTTCACTAAGTATATTTTTTAGTTTGGCAGTTTTCCTTCAGCACATAAAAACTATCAATCCAAGTTCTCTGGATTTCATTTTTGCTGTTGAAATGGCCACTGTTACTCTGTTTCTCCTTTGATCATAGTATTTATTTTTCTCCCTTCTGGCTGTTTTTAAATTATCTTCTTTTTTTCTTTAGATATTGTACTATGAGGTGACTATATGTGGAATTCTATTTGTTAATTCTTTATTGATTGTAGGAGTCTTTGTGAATATTCAGCTTGATGTGTTTAATTAATTTTAGAAAATTCTTAGCCATTATCTATTCAAGTATTTTTATCTTATTTTCCCCCTCCCTCTGTAGATCAAAACTTTCCTATTATGTCCTCAGTATTATTCTTCTCATCTGTATTTTCCATCTTTCCATCATATTTTCCATTCTATTTGGGAATTTTTTTTAACATGTCTTTTATTTCTGTTCATTAATTTTCTCTTCAGTTCAGTCCAGTATGTTCATGATCCCATATCTTAAATTTTTAGTTTAACTATTATACTCTTGTGTTCCAAAATTTCTGTTTCTTGAAGATTGTCTGCCAGAATTCTCAACCTTTTATCATCTTAAAAATAGCACATATAGGGGGGCACCTGGGTGGCTCAGTGGGTTGAAGCCTCTGCCTTCGGCTGAGGTCATGATCCCAGGGTCCTGGGATTGAGTCCCGCATCGGGCTCTCTGCTCAGCAGGGAGCTTGCTTCCCCCTCTCACTCTGCCTGCCTCTCTGCCTACTTGTGATCTCTCTCTTTCTGTGTCAAATAAGTAAATAAAATCTTTAAAAAAACAATAGCACATATAGGTACTTCAAAGTTGGGATCTGAGGGCTCCAATGTCTGGGTTTTTTGTGTGTCTATTTAATTGTCTGCTGTTTCTGCCAGGTTTTGGGGATTGTTAGGTTTTTCTTTACTGTGTTGATCTCTTGTTCCCTTGTGTGCATGGTTGTGATTTATTTTGTATTTACATAACTGTTTTTAAAAATATTGAAACCTAAGATGATCTGTTTTTCTTGAGATAATTATCTTACCTTGTCTTATTCATTATTTTCATTTGTTCTTGCTGGTATCTGGAACCAAAGCACCTCAATGATGGTTTAGAGATTAAGTTTTAATCATTAAGGTAATTCAAAGCTGAGCTTGAAATCCTTATAAATCCCTATTTCCCTCTTTTATTGCTAAGTTACAGTCATTCAGATCCAAGCCCAAAGTAAAGAAGGGTCACCTGGTTTTCTCTATTGACTCATACTCTATTCTTAAATCCAGATGACCTCAAAAGCATTGCTCAGCCTCTTAACAATCCCTATATACATAGTAAATGTCCACATGGGAAAAGCAGTCCTCAAGTACTGGACACATTTCTTAGAAATTCATACTCCCACCATGTCCTGACTGTGTTACCCTGGGGGAAATCTCTCTCACTATATAATAAAAATATGTATTTTTTCCAGTTTTTCTCATTGTCCTCATTATGTGGATTGCTCTAAATCACCTAACTTCCATTATTAGAGACTCCTCAAATGTTGCACTTTTAAGTTTGCCCTTTTTCTTTTAGATTGAAGTCAGTTATGCACAAAATAAAATTTGAGAATGCAGTAACTATGTAAATACAAATATGGCTTGTTCATGATAGTATGTACCTTTAAAATCTTTTTGACTATGACACATACCCCACAAAAAAACACTAAAAATAATAAAACATCTTGAAGCTAATGTCTTAATTGTCCATATTGGCATTCTTCCTTATTTATACTTTGTAAATGCAAGCAAACCTTGTCCATTATAACACTTTGCAAGTTAGCACACAGTTTAATTTTTTTAAAGAGCAATTATGGCAAGTAGCTGATTTGGATAACTTTCTCATTTTTTTTCACTTCAAAACAAAATTCTTTAAATTCATTTTAACTTAAAGATCTTTAACACCTCCTATATTTGAAGGATCTGGTATTTTTTTTTCAAAAGAATTTATTTATTTATTTGACAGAGAAAGAGAGCACAAGAAGGGAGAGAGAGGGAGAGAGCAGGCAGAGAGAGAGAGAGAAAAACAGGTGCTCTGCTGAGCGGAGAGCTGGATGTAGGATATGGGTCTTGATCCCAGGACCCTGGGACTATGACCTGAGTCAAAAAGGCAGATGCTTAGCTGACTGAGCCACCCAGACACCCCTGTATGTGAAAGATCTTAAAAGACACTGTGTCCATAGGTAGGCAAATCCCACGACTTTAATTAGAACTAATTTTTTAAAGTGTTATCTACTTTCCCATATACTTTTTGAACTGAGGTCCCCTGGAGTAACAGAAATTTCAGAGAAACAGGGATCAAACTTGCATCTGGGCCTCAGTTCTGCCATTTAGTAGTTCTATGACTTTGATTAACTAATTCAATGTCTAAATTTATTCATCTCTTAGAATGGTGAGGCATTACCTTGCCATACAATTAATAGTACCTAACACATACTTATGAGACTGTTAAAAATATTGTTTATTTTTTCTGTAAAACACCATAGAAGATAGTGATTCCTTTTGTGACCTTCAGCCAGATATTTATTTTTAGAAAACACTAATTTAACCAACTCTTTAATTTTTTTAATATAGAATTTTATTTTTTATGCAAAAGATATCAACCTTTATAATTGCTCCCTACATTAGACTTTACTTTTAATCCAAAATAGATAGAATGTATCATCTATGTCCACTGTGGAGAATGTTACATAATGATCTAGAACTTTAGTTCTTAACAAGAGATAGTACTTTGAGCATACTCCTGAAGCTTGACTCAGAATAAGTAAGGGAGGGGCTCAAACAATTAGGGAGGGGCATTTGAAGCCTTTACATTGTGGAACCCACATTGCTATAATGACTAAGGAGTAGGAATGCCTTTTGGAGACCATAAATACTGAAGAAAGATAAACCTTCCATACGTCAGAACCAAAATGAAAACAAGATTAAAATGAAATGGCCTATGGTAGTTTCATGTGTTCAACGACCACGCTGAGACTATTTTGAAACCTCTCGCTCCTTATAAACCCCTCAGAATATGTATAACTTTCTATGAAATCCTTTCTATGTTTTAGCAATTTGAGGCTAGCTCTTGACCTGCATAGAAAGGTTGGGGAATGGGAAGAAACCTAAATAAACTTGACTCACTTCAAACATTGCCAAGGCCCAGCAAATAACCAAGGAACTTGCCATCTGGTATTTGGAATTTGGTGTCAGAGAAAATATGAACAGAAGCTCCTTCAGCTGCTAAACCATTTCTGAATGTATTGGAGTGTACATTAGGAATATATTATAATACAAAAAGCAGAAAAAAATCTGACAGTGGCTCAGACAAAGAGGAGTTTATTTTTCTTATAGATAAGCAAGTAAATATGCAGGCATTCCAGGGCTGGTGCAGCTGCTCAAAGATGTAAGCAGCCATCCTGACTCATTATATTTCTGTGCCTGACAATCTTTAGTATACACTTCAGGACTTTTGCTTGTCCCTCATAACCACAAAATAGTTACTTCACCTCCAGACACCATGTCCTTAAGTAAAGAACAAAAAGAGGCAAACAGTGAAAGGATTTTTTCCTGCAAACCCACCTTCTTATTCAAAGAAGGATCTCTTTTCCTGGCAACTTTCATTTAAACCTCATTGACTATAAAGTGTGTCAGTGGCTTCCCTTAATTCCTGAGGGAGAAAATGGAGTACTTTTCTTTCTAGTCTTAGTGGTAGAAGAATACAAGTGAGGAGAAAGCTGGGAATGGGTTTTGAGGATGATAACTATATTATCTATCTCAAAGTAAAAATATAATGGGAAAACTTAATTATATATTGTCACTATATATTATTCTTTATATTATTATGATATAAAATGAAGGAGCAAAAATTCCAACAGGGACATATGCCATGTAGAAACCTGATAACTGCTGCCCAACATGCATCATGTTTTCAGATATCCTTCCATATAATGCAGATACTGATATATTTGTGCCGTGCTCTCTCTAGAACATTGCTATGTGTCCTAAGGAACAGTGTGCCTTAGGTCATGTTTGAGTAAATTGAGTGTCAGGTAATCTGAAATCCTCTGGTGTATCCGTAACAAGTGGCTTTCCAGTATGCTTATCTTAAATAGCTTGAAATTGCTCTCCATATGTGTGTTGTAACATGTGAATATGCACATCAAAGAAAATGGTGGTACAATAAAGTGATATTCTTAGTACAGTGAAATTAATTGCCTATTTATATTGACATCTGTTTAAATTTTCTGTTCGACTACTTTTAAAAACAAACAAAGATGTTCAGGTATAGGTTAAGTATATGAAGCTTTTTATTTTTGTCCTTGCCTGTTTCATATCATTAGGTTATCACAAGCCATGAGATAATACAGTACATCATAGGTAGTGTAATCCATGGTAATAGACCATATATTAAGATTCTGGACAATGAAGAATTTGTTTACTCTCTTATGTTGGCCACCTGCTTTCATGTTAAGTTTAATAATCCAAGACTAAAGAATGAAAGGAAATGCATATTTAAAAAGTCAAGAAATGTTATAGCTTATATTATCTTCTGAATTAAAGTTCGCATTAAAGAAAATTATTTCAATTCATGCAAGGTTCTGAGTCAGTGTCTACAGCTATTATTAGTCAGGAAGCTTTCTGAAAGCCAGTAGATTTTTGTGTTTTTTTGTTTTGTTTTGTTTTGTTTTTACTATTATCTATTGATGAGACCCATTGTCTGATTCCCACATGTACCTCAAATATTATTTAAGAAGCAAGGATTTCAAGGTCACTTGGATGGCTCCATTAGTTAAGTGACTGACTTTGGCTCAGGTCATGATCCCAGGGTCCTGGGATTGAGCCTCATCAAACTCCTACTTCTCTCTCTCCTTTTACCCACCCGCAACTCATGCTTGTTTTTTTTTTTTTTTCTCTCTCTCTAATAAATAAATAAAATATCTCTAAAAAAAAAAAAAAGAAGCAAGGGTTTCAGTTCAAGGAAGAACCATAGAAAGAAAGTGCTTGTGGTTTTAATAGAAATGAAAAGATCAAAATATTAAAAAATATTTAAAAATATTAAAAAATATGAAAATATATCCAGGCCACTGGGTTATCATAAATAATATGATTATAATAAATCAAGAACCAGTTAATCCTAAGAATAGCACATTCGGTCTAGGGTCATTCTGAAGTCTGGAAGTCAGTTTTTTGAAAGTTTGAGTTGGCGCTGGCTCCAGAAAGGATCAAGTTAAAGTTTTTGCCCTTTACTTTGCTCTTTCACAAATTAGTAGATTACAGTCAAGTCAAAAATCTATTCATGAAGCACCTTGGGTGGCTCAAATAGGTTAAGCCTCCACCTTCAGCTCAAGTCAGAATCTCAGGGTACTGGTATCAAGCCTCACATTGGGCTCTTTGATCAGTGGGGAGTCTGCTACCCCCTCCCTCTCTGACTACTAGTGATCTCTGTCTCTGTCAAATGAATAAATAAAATCTTAAAAAAAAAAAAAAAGGAAAACACTTGAATTAAAAAAACAAAAAAAACAAAAAACCTATTCAAAAGTGTATACCGGAGTATGGAGATTTCCACACACTGACTTTGAGTAGATGCCATTTTCCAAACATACTAAATTACCAGAGTATTCTTTAATATGTCATAATTTTTGTGTTTGTCATAAATACTTTATTACATTATAATTTATATACCTTACAGTTGACTTTTACTTTATTACTTTTTAATTTATTTTTACTATTATTTTTTATCTCAAAAGTAAGTCAGGAATACCATTTAGCTACTGCCCATGCTACACATGGCTACTATACATTCATTTTAGAGTCCTTTCTAGGGGACACATTAATACAATAAAGAACAGATGACGGAGCATATGGTTTGTTAAATAATGTTTATAATAATTAGATCCAGATCGCATTTAAATAAAGGGTCAGTGGCATATAAATTGGAAATTCTGATTTAACACTTTTTTAGTAGTAAGAGGTTAGAGGCATTATTACCAATGCATAAAGAAAAGCCACATGCCATGAAACAAACAAATCTAATTATTAAAATGTTAAAATACAACACTGCATAAAAAGGTAGTGCATTTCAAAAATATGTTTAATATTTCTATGAAGTATTTACCAGATGGCCACAATTGTTGCAAATCCATGACAGATATATAATTATTTCTCAATCTAGGATATATAGACAGCTTAAAACATGTGTGGACAACAGTTAATAAAGATATAATGATAATGTTTATATCCTAATAGAAAAGCTATTTTTTACATCTTTTAAAAAAAAACTTCCTATATTTTATGTAGTTTGGCAGGGTCATGAATATCAGTGAAAATAGATTTAATAGACACTATTTGGGGATGAGACCTTTAGAAATCATGGCCCCAGTCCCATCTGGCCATTGTAAATATACTAAATTTCACAAGTATATTTCTCTGGATATAGAAAACCTTGTGATTTTAAGATAAGTTTGTCAATACAAAAATGACTTTCATTGGGTATTTTTTATTCTTTTTGATAAATAGAATAATCACAGATAAAGTCTAGATGCTACAATAAGTCAAACATATAACTTTCTATGAAGCCAGGATAGAAAAGAGATAATACAAAAATCATCTGTGGCATATTTCCTATAAAATTTATTTCTACTTAAGTTGTCTGCCACAACATTTGCACAATTCATTGTAATAATAATAATTATATTGATAATACTCATACTACCTTGAATGCGTGGCATATATTAAAAGTTTCAACATTGAATTGTCAAACATCCTTCTCAAAAGTTCAACTTACCATTAGCTATCAGTTTTTCTTTATTTTCCCATTCCACTATGTCACAATGCTTAAAAATACATCAGTAATCATAAGAAATTTTAAGAAAGTATATATTTGCATGAAATATATTTAGCAAATAAATGTATACTTGATGCCCTTCTTGAGGAATCACAGTTCAAATTACTATATTAAAATCTTCACAAAATAGTAAAAACTTCTATTTAGTGTGGTCTAAGCCCAAATGTATTTTCCTATGCAACTCTTTTTCCATATCACATTATTAACATATTTTCAAATTCTGGTGCTTTATGAAGCACAGTTGGGGAAAATTACCTTTGGCTTATAAAATGTTCACTTATGCCCACACGTAGAATTGCTATTCATTTATCATATGCATAGCAATCTCCTGGATAAGTGTTTTTCAGCTTTTTTTAGAATTGCCAAATTCAGGTTTCTATGGTCTATTCTACTTCTAGTGAATCCCCAACATGGAAATAGGACCAGGTAATACTGGTTTTACTGGGTGAATCTAATCTAAAAAATACTAAAGTAGATCATTGAGGCCTGTAAGGACAATTTTATGTGCTTTCTTTACTCTTTACATTAGAGAAGGCAACTTGATATGGAGGATTATGATCATCGAAAGAGTTGCCAGTAATCCAAGAACTCAGTAAAAATTAAAAAAAAAAAAAAGAGCGAGAGATAGGCCTAGGGAAATAAGAATGAATTAAAAAGAAATCTAGGTCAATAGAACGAACATAACACCAAAGTCAATTACCCTGGTAGGACCTAGCATGAAAAGGGAGAAGAAAGCTCCACTGGAGAGTAATACCATGGTCAATGTATGGGAAAGGGATTTGGAAGGAGTGGTTGCCAGGGAAATTAGAAAACCAGTACATGAGACTCTGGTTTCTCTGATTACCTGGACAGAGGGCAGAATTCAAAAGGCAGGTATTGGTATGGGATTTTTTTTTTTTTTTTTTTTTTGGTCCCATTGAGCTCAATGAGTCTTGTTGAGTGAAACTATGCTATCAGTGCTGCAGTTTAGAGGTTAATTACTGCTAATTTTTAATTCCAGTAGAAATCATAGTGTTGTTAAAATAGGAGAGTATAGAAACTGGTACAAACGTCGTTCATGAGGTCACTTTTAGGCATTATTACAGAAGGACAAATAAACACAATCGTGTCTACCTATTCTCTTAGAGCTAAGAGTTCCTGGTATACTATTCAATGGTAGAAGCTCTTTAGAAGAAAAACATGGCTAGCACACTATATTGGTTATTTAATGAATTAAATGGGTGCATAATTATGGAAACCAAATGTGTCATCATTTAAGGTCTAATTTCTCTTGGAGCTAAATTACCCTTGAGATAATCAGCTATACAAGAGTGATTTTCTTTAGAAGAAGGACTCCTACAAGCAATATGTTAATAGCAGTCAAGATTTCCTTGGGAAATATCAGCTTCTCAAGTCTTATCACCTCTACCTCTTTGTCTCTTCCTGTTCTTCTCAATCCCCTCCCATAGTTACCCTTACTTCAGTTACTGAAAATCCCTTAGACTTGGCATCTCCCCAGTTCTCAAAAACCTTGGCCCTTGAAAAGGTAGAAATAGAGACTTAGCTGGAAATTGTGATTCTGTGTACATAGTGGATGTTCAATAAATTTTAATTGAATGAATTAATTTATAAAGCTGTGACTGAGTTGCCATCATTAGGACATTTATTTACTCATCAAAAATGAGGGGAATTCCCTTACATTTATTTACAAAGTGGGGTCAAAGCTGCAGATGGTCAGATTAACATGGGAGTCCAGATGGTATCTTGTTTTGTTTTGGTATTATTTTTTTGATGAGACAATTTCAGATTTCTCTAATTTATCTCAGGCAATTTTCAAAAGAAAATAAAAACCTCAAATAAATGAAAACAAAACAATGTTAACATCTTTACATGTATTCTAGAACTGCCCTTTAAATTTTATTTTCCTGAGAAGATATATTGCTATGATGTTTAACCAGACTATAGCTCCTCAGTCTGTAACCAGATTGCAGACCCTCATTGCCCCTCATAAAGAAGGAGAATCTTCATTAAAATTAGAAAAGATGTGCAATATTTCAATTATGCCATTGGTCATTTTCAAATTCACCTTGGGTATAATATAGATAATATATTTTTTCTTTCTTCTCATTTCCAGGATGAATAGGCCTGAGTTTACCCCAAGGCTGGGAAACCAAGCAGAAATGCTTAATTTGTTCAATTACCTTCAAAATTCAATGATATAACATTCTGGCTCAAACTGGGCATATTACAAAGATGTTGGTTTTTTCTGTTTTTTTGTTTTGTTTTGTTCTCTTCTGTTTTTTTCCTAACTATACAGCATTATTTCATTAGGGTATTCCTGTGATTTTTAAAAATCTTTTTTAATATATTCCTTTCCTCATTTATATAGTATAACAAAACAAATTTACAGTATGGGAAGCACATTTTTACTTGATTCCTTATAAAACCTGAACATAGAACATGTAACTTAAAAAGAGATGAATTTCCACATCAACTTCTCATTAATTATAAGTAAAAAACATTATGTGTGGTTGAGAGTTGTGTTAGTATTGAGTACACCTAATCACTTCTACTTTTTTTTTTTTTGAAAAATACTTCAGAGGTCAGTGCATTCTCTAATATCTGAATTTGTAGATGAAAATTCTCTTTCACAGACAATGATGCTAATTTTAGAAATAAATGTGATAGATATGCCATGCACTAAATATTTATAGGCAAGTGTTAAATTTTGTGACAAGAATCTAAAGCATTGATTACCAAAGCTATGAATGCAGAAAACAATGAATCCAAATTCTATTTCCTAGTGTTGTCAAAAAACCTAGAAATACTTTTCTGGTATTGCCTGGGTTAACTACCATATAAAATTATGGCCCAGAACTCACAATTTTTAGTGGACCAATATTTTACAATATGTTTTAGTTTATATTATCAAGCAATTGTCAGACAGGTAGAAAAAATCACAAAAAAAGTGCTATTTTTCCAAACTTAGTTGCTTTTTGTTCTTTGGAATACTTGAGTTGTGATTGATTATCTTTTCCTGTCAAAATGTTCATCTTCCTACAAAGGAAAATGAACATAATTATGATCATCATTAATGTTGGTTTTTTAGTCAAAATGTGTCTATATTATCTGGGATAAGAAAGCAGATATTTATTGGGGTGCCTGGGTGGCTCAGTGGGTTAAAGCCTCTGCCTTCGGCTCAGGTCATGATCTCAGGGTCCCGGGATCGAGCCCCGCGTCAGGCTCTCTGCTCATCGGGGAACCTGCTTCCTCCTCTCTCTCTGCCTGCCTCTCTGCCTGCTTGTGATCTCTGTCTGTCAAATAAATAAACAAAATCTTAAAAAAAAAAAAAGAAAGCAGATATTTATTAATAAAGAGTTTAAAAAAGGGAAAATGAAAATATGACTAAATAGAAGTAATTGGAATTAAGAAATGCAAAGGGAAATATTATAGCAATAAAGTAGATGTAAATCAATGAATAAAGCTAAACATCCCAAATACTTACTTAAAAATTCTGATTTTTTCATTCTGAAGCATCTCTTAATCCAGGGTTTCTTGATGTTTAATGTGAACTCATATCCTCTAAGCATTTTGCTAAAATGTGGATATAGATGCAGTTCTGGATTGGAGCCTGAAATTTCCATCAAATATTGTTATCAGTGTTGATCTCTGCACAACACAGAGTAGCAACGTTCTGGAGAACAACCTAAAAACTCAACTCAAAAATCTGTAGTATGAAACACAAAATTAAGTACAAAGATTATAACTAGTTAAATTTGAAGAGACAAGACAAAATTTTAGGATCATAATCAAATTATATAGAACATAGTAGACATTGAAATACTAAACTGTAAATTTTATACATTATGCTATTGAATGATTACTCAATATTGAAAGAGAATAAAAAAATTGAGGACAAATGCTTGTGGACTCCTTGAAGGGTGAGGCTTTGGACATCTGATTTTTATTTAGATCATTCTGCATCTGGCTTCCAAAGATGAACTTCAAAGTATTTGTAGTCTCCTAAAAAATATTTGAAGGATTGCATTGTGATGATTTGTGCCATTTTTCAGGAGAGGAAGACCAGATATCACAGATGTTAAACGGTTATAACAAAAAGGTTCTGAAGAGATTTTGAAGTCTGATTCCTCAGTTCTCAACTTCAGGAAGAAAATAAGTGGCTGTAGCACCAGAATCATATCTGTATCTATATCTATCTATACACAAATAGTGTACATAGATATAAACATGTATATATGTATACATTTATACATATGCACACATACACACATAAACACAGTTAATAATTTATTATAGGAAGTTAGGGATAATAGGAGTAATTATGTGGGATAAAGGTTTTATTTAACCTAAAATTAATTAAACAGTTATTCCAAAAAAATGTGGAGTATTTCAAAAACCACCTACCATAAGCTATGGTCACAATACAGCTGACGACTATATCATTTCTGTATAAATTATCTTATTTGTAATTGGCAACATTTCATATATATCATATTGTCAAAATTTCAAATATGTATATAAATACAATTTAAATATGTATTAATTTTAAGATCCCTATAGGGGACAGTCTTGTTATTAATACAGTGAAGAGCAGATGCTGTAGCATATGGCATACTAACTCATATTTATGTTAATTTTATGTAAATAGGATTTTAATACAGCAACATTAATCTGTTGTTGCTTTGGTTTTCTGATATATCACTTTACCCTGTTTTTGGATGAGATTAATGTAGGTAGTTGAGACTTTCTGAAAAAGTCCCTTTTTAGCAGTGTAAAGAGTAACAAATTCCTTAAATCTTTAACACACATGTTTAAATAGAATGTCAGATCCATAAAGAAACGAAGAATTTATCTAAATCTTGTTTTTGTGCTCAATTGAAGCAGATTTTTTAAAAATACAAATGAGAAACAACATGGTATTAGCAGAGAAAATAAGCACAAGTTTTATTTCAGCTAAATAGCTATCATTTGGATAGGTAAAATAGATTGGGGGAAAATTCCCTAAATTATGTTCATAACTTGAGGATGCTATTACAAGTATGTACATTTTTCTTTTATTTTAGAAGTTAAATTATTAAGTGGATACTACTTTTTTTAAGGAGGTTCTGGTTAATCATTTTTAATGTGTGTTCATCTGTTTTTATGTTATAAGGACAAAAATGTTCCAAGCTTATGTATATATTTATGTATGCATATGTACATGTATGTTATTTAATAGTAATATAACTTTAAAAATTACTTTTTAAATTGACACATAATTGCCATATAATATTGTATGTTTTAGGTGTGCATTATATTAACCTTAGTTTAGTATGTATATGTTGTGATCACCAGAAGTCTAGTTAACATCCATCCATCACCATGCATAATTGCAAATTTTTTTTTGTGATGAGAATTTTAAGTTCTACTCTCTTAGCAACATTCAAATATACAATACAGTGTTGTTAACTATGGTCAGGATGCTGTACACTACATCTCCAGGACTTATTCATCTTATAACTGGAAGTTTGTACCTTTTGACCCCCTTCACATGTTTTACCCATCCCGCAACACCATCCTCTGGTAAACAACAATCTGTTGTATTTAGGAGTTGACTTTTTTACTTTTTTTAGACCTCAAATATAAGTGATATCTTATAGTATTTGTCTTTTTCTGTATGACATTTCAGTTAGCATATTTCCTTCAATATTTTTTATTATTAAAGTTGTCAAAATAGAAATATAATACTTCACATCCTAATAGAGGAAATATATTGGGGGAAATTTACCTCCTTTAGTTTATTCAGAATTGTATTAACATACTGAAAGATGGTGTAAAATCGACTGTTTGATACTACTTTGGTATTTATTACAAATTAATGATGATTTATACTAAATTAACATACTGAGTTTTAACTATTTCGAATTATATTATGAATTATATTATTATACAGTATTTAACGTCTTATAATCCAATGCTAAATTTAAGGGTATTTAAGAATATTTAAAACAGGGGCGCCTGGGTGGCTCAGTGGGTTAAAGCCTCTGCCTTCGGCTCAGGTCATGATCTCAGGCTCCTGGGATCAGGCCCTGCATCAGGCTCTCTGCTCAGCGGGGAGCCTGCTTCCTCCTCTCTTTCTGCCTGCCTTTATGCCTACTTGTGATCTCTGTCTGTCAAATAAGGAAATAAAATCTTTAAAAAAAAAAAAAGAATATTTAAAACAGAAAATGAATCACCTAAATCTCACACCCATAATAAAATTTTATTGGTTTTGTGATCTGCATTTGCAAGAATCTGGGAAAGAATTTGCTTGTCTTTGCTCACTTAAAAATAATAATTATTTTTTAATATTTTATTTATTTATTTGACGGGCAGAGATCACAAGCAGGCAGAGAGATAGGTAGGGAAAGAGAAGGGGGACGCAGACTCCCCGCTGAGCAGAGAGCCAGATGCTGGTCTAGATACCAGGACTCTGGGATCTTGACCCCAGCCGCAAAGGCAGAGGTTTTTAACCCACTGAGCCACCCAGGCGCCCCCAAAATAATTATTTTAAGGTATTTAACAGGCATTGTTTTTAAAAGGTTATATTTATAGTTATGTAGCTATAAAGCAGAAATACATGCTATTTTGTTTTTGTGGTTTGATTAACTCAATCAAGATCAAGTCAGAGCTTAAAAATTATATAATTCTAGTCCAAAATGAGGAATTAATGTGATTTAATCTAGTATAAAGTCAATTTCCATAAGTAAAGGAAGCCTGTAGTGATTTAAACATATGAATGACATTTTTGTGGGCAATTGATGGATATTTGAATAAGGACCAAACACTATTATAAGATAGAATGACGCTAAGCCCAATTTATGGGTAAATCTGAATTTCAACAAGTTGTTTTGAATCTTCTTTTGGACTCATTTGTTATGCCTGTGAAATCTTTTTTTTTGTGTGTGTGGAAGAAGTTTATATAGAAATGTATTTAAAATGCATGCTTAAAATGAAAACTTTTGTTATTTGATAATATGAGACATTATGATGCAAAATACTTCTAGATTTATTCAGAAGAAAATATCACTAGTAGTCAGCCTAATGGTGAAATTTAATTAAAGGGTCAGATTATGTTTATCATGACTTGAGCAGAATGCATCGTTTAATGAAATATTTGAAGTGGAGAACAATTTTAAGAGAAAATATGTGACTTTTCACATGGCCTTCTACTATCTTTATAAAGCAATGTTTTCCTGACTATTGAAATTACCATTTGAAGTGTAGTCCTAGATTTCTTATAAATATTGAGGTTAATGATGGCTACTATCTCACAGAAAGAGTTTCATCTTCTGAAATCTAACTACACTGGGGACGCATGCCGAGGTGTATAAAATCCTGCAGCTAGAGCCCTGTATTCTAAGAGCCAAGCCGTTCATTTGTTTCAAAAGATAGTTGATGTCCTGAATTTAAGTAGAAAGGCATAGGATATCTCTTATTCCTCATAACACGTGTATTTTCTGAAGTTGGCAGTGACTTACTCACACAAAGAAAACAATTGCTTTTATTTGGGATGTTTACAGTTTGGCACCATGAATGACATTCTTGTCCATGGATTGTCACTGCAGCCTGTTGACAGTGTTTTGGGTTTTGTTTTTTTTTTACTGTTTTAAACAAAAATTCAAAGTACCAAGGAGACTCCAGGAGTTCTGCTATGCAAATATAAAATCCTAAATACCTGAAATAGAAAATAATTTTTTGACAGAGATACATGCATGACATTTAATTTAGGAAATGAAAGAAAAGAGTAGAGAGGCAGGGAGTAAAGCATATGTAATATCCTAAGTTACCAAATAAATGTGTTGATAAATGATGTATCATAACAACACAAATAAACAAGAATCCTATTGTTAAATGACTGGACGTTTTATTCAGGGGAGAACTGTCACTTTGAAAGGTCAATAAATTCTTTTTATTCTCAAAATCTGTGGTCATTGGGATGTCCTGGGAATTTACAGTCCACCCACAGTGAAAGGACAACTCATGTCATCATCAGGAGACTACGATCCGATCATATATCTTTACTTGACAAGAACTGGCAATTTAATCTGACAAGACTCTTGCCAATGAGGACAGCTTGAGGAGTTCCACTGCTGTGGTAAAGATTTGACATGTCATTGAGGGATGTTGTGCAGAGGCCTGACAATAAACCAGGACTTGCTAATGCAGTTTAGGATTGCTGTAAAAATTTATTAGAAACCAGAGACTGTAAAATCACTGTACTTCTTCAGAACTGTTTTTCTTTCCCTCACTGAATATTTATGTGATGTTTAATGCACAGCACATGTTTTAAAACTTGTTTCCTGATGGTGTAAAAGAAGTCTATTATAATGCACATGAAATTGCACAAAATTCAATTAAATGCATGAGAGAGTAAGCAGAATGTCCACCTGTAAGCCCATTTTGACAAGATTTTTTTCATTGATGGTTTCAGTGTTTGTAAATTTAAGGAGTTTCAGTAATGGCACTTATGTTTTAAGAAACAAAAGATATTTACATTCATCTGGGAATAATTTAACAGAACTTAAAAGCATGTATGACTTGGAGTAGTAGCATTCTATGTATTTTATTTAGAAGGGAAGGAGAGAAAATCTAACTGTAAAGTTACTGTTAATTGTCGATGCAACTGTAGCTGCTAGGTGATTCTACATAATCCATATTAAATCACTACAGGAAAACAGAAAAAGGCAAGGCAGACACAGTATAATTCTGTGTCTGTTTTTTGCAGTATGCCAGCTCTCTAAAAGGTATTTCCAAATAATTATTTGGATCAACAAAGACATAGATAAAATAAAAAAATACCATGCCTTTTCATAGGTCCAGATATGTTCAAGCTACAACTTAAGTGAGAATATTGATAATGTATCAGCAAATAAACCTAAATTTGCCCATCCAACCCTCACATCATATTAAAGGCAATCTGCTAACCACTATGGGAATGGAACTATAAGAGACACAGTCAAAAACATGCAGCACAAACAAATACTTAGGAGTTTAAGAGTGCTATATCCTGAGAGATATAACCTCAAGGTGACTGGCTAGCACGAAAGCATAATTAAAGGAAGACATAAATTGATTTGAAATTTCTCTGCCCTACCTCCCAAGTGTACTTTAGGATCTTAAAGCTATCTCTCACCTGATAAATCCGTTGTATGGATTTACTCAAACAACTGTAACCATTTCATTCTCTGCTCTCTATTTATTCAGTTTTTCCCAACCTCTTCAGTAAAGGATACACCTCATTCTGGCTGTCCTCAACAGGAGTCCTTAACTCTGTGTCACTTCTCTCTGCCATGAGTACCTGGGGAAAGGCATATGAGACTATTTGGGAGGAAAGAATCATATTGGGAGCACTCTGAAATGGTTGAAAGACTGACAGGATGATCAGGCATACCTACACAGAGAATATAGTTTGGCAGTCGATCCGTCATTGCTTTATTCCCATTTAAGAATAGAGCAATTTTTGTCTTGAGGATTGTGACTGCTCACTGAGTTGCATTTAAGACTTTGCTGTATTTCCTCTGCATTCTGCAGACTTGGCACTCTCATTCCACTTCACACTAATTGTGATTGCTGACTCGTGCCTGGATGGGAGGCTGCCAAAAGGGCAGGTATCCCAGAGAGACATCATTACCCAGGTTGGCAAATACCTGAGAGCCCTATTTAATGGTACAATCTTATTTTACAACGAGGGGCAGGCTTCCAGTCTCACAGCATCAGTTCCTAGCTGTAATATTGTTTGGCAAAAACCTTTCATATTCCTTTGCAAAATAAAAAGAAATAAGCCATGGGGATATAGATCAATGGTGGATGATCAGATACCTGGAAAGAGTTAGAAAGAAGAGAATAGCTCTAGGGTAAACATACTTACATAATTGCTAAAGAATAAAAGTTGATGCCTTGCCTAGAATAACTTAAGAAATTGTATACATAAAAATAGCTTTCTATAGAGATTCAGGACTTTTTTTTTTTTTAAACCAGACTTTGCTCCAATATTCATTCTGGAATTGAGGTCACTGCTAAGTCATTGAAAACTAGATGGAGTGGGTATGACAGGGGACAGAGGATCTTTGTAGCACCCAGCAGGATATATAGGACAGTCTTTATATTCAGTGTTATGTTGTAGTGCTATATGCTGAAAAAACTAAGCATGTTAACATGTTCTGTCTTTGCTTTATTTGCATGATTTTTAAAATGAAACAATATATGTATATGAAAGAAAGGAAGGAAGGAAGGAACAAAGAAAGAAAGAGTCTAACAGTGTAACGAATAAGTTCTCCTTACCCAAATTCCAAATCGATATCACCAATGGCAACCATTGTTAAAAATATTTTTGTATATTTCAAAAGCTGTCTATACATGCAAACATAAATATGTGGGTGTATGTACACAAACACTTAACTAAAATACATGCATCAAAGCAGAGTACACACACCATTTATTTTATTTTTGTAACAATTGTATATAGCAACGCACAGGCTTCTGGCTCTCTTTTGAATAATAAGACTATTATTATACTCCACTGTATGGGTTTGTCCCAATTTCATAGTGCCTTTAACGACATTTATTATTCCCACTTTAAAAAAAAAATCATCTTGTACATACTTCTGTACATTTAAAGAAGAAAATCAATTGGATTAATTCTTGGAAAGAAAATTACTGGTCAATGATTTGATTATTAAATTTTTGAAATATATTATTAAATCACTCTCAAAAAATTGTCTCAATTAATACTTGCCACAATATATATGGGAAAAGTGACTGACTTTTTTATATTCTTGCTAATGCTGTGTATTTTCAAACTTTCCCAACTTTACATTTTTCAACTCGATAGGTGAAAAGTGGAATCTCACTGACATTTTTTAAAGTGCCAAGCTAATGGGTGAATATAAGATCTTTAGCAACATTTTAATGTGGGTGAATCAAGCACATCTTTCAGCTGTAAAAGTTAAGAGATCCCATTTCAAATTCACAAAATTGCTCACTGTGTTAGTGATTATGCATGTGATTCTCTTTTAATCAGATTAAATTAACCAGCATATAGATTTTATTTTAATAGACACTAATTAAATACCACCAACTAAACTTATTGTGGATAATCATGGTTTTGAAAATTAATGGTTAAAGAAGGGGAAAGAAATTTTTTAAAGACTCCAGGCAGATAATTACACTCAATTTAAATCAATCTTTAGTGTGATAACTTAAGTATCTAGCTGCAGGCAAGTATTGTGGCAATAGGATTTTTATAGTACAAATTCTGAAGTGTAGAAAAGTTTCAGTGAAAACATTTGAAAACAATAAAAGGCTTCTTTATTGTGAAATTACTGTAACTTTAACACAGAAGTAAAGTTGTTAATAATGACAGTATCATAGCTATTCATAATTCTATAAGTATTCAATTTAAAAAACCAAAATACTTGATAAATACCTATAGTATACCAATTTAGTTGCTAAGATATCCATTTAAACTATGTCAATCATGTAAAAATTTTTTTTAGTCCATGATGCAGTTTGACTCTTTTTCCAGACCTTTAACTCGTAAAATATACCTTTACTTTCTAGTTTAATCTCATCCATAGTTTTATAATCACTTAGCAGAGACAAAGAAATGTGAAAGAAATAGCTTAACTTCTATGCAGGGCAAAACCTTATATAATAGCATTCTATAGTCTTTTCTTTGTGACATTTTAATCTTTCATTACTGAAAATGTTCTTCTTGTCTTTTTTTCCTAATTTTGGGGATCCTGGTTTAGGAATAAAGCCCATATTTCTTAAAACATTCAACTTTGTATTTTTAGAACGTAAAACTTCAGCCAGGCAAGAATATTGATACTTTATGTGGAAAGCCATCAGATTCTCAACTTCCCCATCTGCTGTCTCATGCTCTCTTACGGTCTTATTTCTTAAATAAAAATTTCTCTTAACTTGAAACCACTAGGTAGGGAGGATAATCTTAAACTGTCAGTTTATAAATAAATAACACAGATAGAAAGAAGCCCTGTATCCTAAACCATGTTAGTGTCAGTGTGTAAGGATATTTACCCAAAAAAAAAAGGTTTTAATTTATACATAGTTAAAGGATTAAGGATTTGAATTCATAATATAACTTCATTACAAAATACAGTGACAAACAACTCTAAAACATAAATATCTTACTTACACAAAATGTATTTTTCATTCACCTTTCATGTCCCATAGAGAAATGTGATCCAGGCTGTCCAGACCTCCATCACATTGTCCATTTGAAACAGTTAATTGGACCTTGAAATAGAGTTAATTGGACATTCAAAAGGGAAAAGAGAGATTGGAGATTGGGCATTTTGTTGCCTCTTTCTGGAGGTAATATACATGGTTTCAAATGAAATTTCATTAGTTAGAATTCATCACATGGGTCTGCCCAAATGGTAGAGGGCTATAAAATAAAATATCATGTTTGCACAGAAGGAGGTTCGGAAAAGAGTACATTAGTGAAGACTAGGAGTTTCTACAAAATTACTTTTTATAAAAAGTCAATTTCCCTAAATGCCTTATTATGAAGGTATGATAATTAAGAGAGTATTTTATTGACATAGGGTTGAACGAATAGACCAATGAAATAGACCAATGAAATAAAGAGCCTCAAAAAGATACCTATAGAATCAGAACTTTGATATCTCACAAAAATGACTCTCCCATTGGTAAAAAAAAGGAGAGAACATTCAATGGAGGTAGGAAAATGGTTATAATGTAAGGAAAAAGAAAAAATCCAATCCTTATTTCATTAAAAAAAAAGCCTTAGTATTTATCAAGGGTTTTAAATATAAAAGAAAAATTCAGATTCAGTAGAAAATGTACATAAATATTGTTTTGAACTTGGATAAGAAGAAAGTTCTTAAAAGAAAAATGTAACTATATTAAAGTCAAGAACTTTTGCTCATTAGGTACCCTAAGAAAGCTTTGAAAAAATTATACTACTACCAAAAATAACAACAAATGCTACCCTATGACCCTGCAATTGCACTACTGGGTATTTACCCCAAAGATACAGGTGTGGTGAAAAGAAGGGCCATCTGTAGCCCAATTTTCATAGCAGCAATGGCCACAGTCGCCAAACTGTGGGAAGAGCCAAGATGCCTTTCAACAGATGGATCAATAAAAAAGATATGATCCATATATACAATGGAGTATTATGCCTCCATCAGAAAGGATGAATACCCAACTTTTGTATCAACATGGACAGGATTGGAGGAGATTATGCTAAGTGGAATAAGTCAAGCAGAGAGTCAATTATCATATGGTTTCACTTACTTGTGGAGCATAAGGAATAACATGAAGGACATTGGGAGAAGGAGGGGAGAAGTGAGTTGTGGGAAATTGGAGTGGGAGATGAAGCATGAGAGACTGTGGACTCTGAGAAACAAACTGAGGTTTTTGGAGGGGAGGAGGGCAGGGGTTGGATGAGCCTGGTGGTGGGTGTTAAGGAGGGCACGTATTGCATGAAGCACTGGGTGTGATGCATAAACAATGAATCTTGGAAAACTGAAAAAAATACAATAAAGTTTAAGTATTTAAAAAAATATGTTTTCAATGTCTCCCATTATAGATGAATATAATGTAACATTCATACATTGGATTATTTCCAACAGAGAAATTAAATAAGCCATATCAGCAATTGGTGAACCTTAACAATATCATATTACATGAAAAACTCCCAAACAACTAGATGTAGAATGATGTACTTTATATAATTTCGAAAATCAAAGTATAACAAAAATTGAAATACAAATATAATACAATTGAAATACAAAGACGACAATATCCATAAATGTAACAAACTGTATTAAAAGGAAAAGAAGAAAGTGGCCAACACAATTTTGGGTCATAGAGTGTGTTCACAGGTATGCACTGCATTATTAAAGTAGCTAACTGATGAATAATGAGACGATGTTGTGAATCAAGGATTATAGTTAATCCAGTCTGTGAGCCTCGGCACTTAAATAATTGATGGAAGCCAAATTTATATTATATGTAGTATAATAATATGTATAATTTTAATTATCTTTAAATATACTTTAATGCCTTAATAATATTTAGTAATAATAACAGCATAATTTTTGGAAAGAATTTTCATAAACACAAAATAGGGGATTGATTTAAGAATTATGAAAATATATTATTTTATTTTATTTTTTCAGCATTCCAAGATTAATTGTTTATGCACCACACCTAGTCCTCCATGCAATGTGTGTGCTCCTTAATACCCACTACCAGGCTCAGCATAATCTCCTCCAGTCCTGTCCATGTTGATACAAAAGCTGGGTATTCATCCTTTCTGATGGAGGTGTAATATTCCATTGTATATATGGACCATATCTTTATCCATTCGTCTGTTGAAGGGCATCTTGGCTCTTTCCACAGTTTGGTGACTGTGGCCATTGATGCTATGAACATTGGGGTACAGATGGCCCTTATTAAGAATGGAATTTTTAAGTAACTATGAGCTCAGCATGAGCAAGTTGAATACCATAGCTGTGTTTCAAAAAGTTACAGTGAATTCTGTGAAATTAAAATTTGTAGTATTTCTCTTGATAAAGTCCTTCTAGTTAAATCACTCTACTGTAAACTCAAATGCTAGGAACAGTTGTGAGGGCAACATTTGAGAGAGGCTTCCTAAATAAGAAACCATTGGTTGCTATACAATGTAACTAAGGACATATGATTTGGTGATTTAAAATATGAATACAGGGGTGCCTGGGTGGCTCAGTCTGTTTAAGTGTCTGACTCTTGGTTTTGGCTCAGACATAGTCTGAGGGTCCTGGGATTGAGCCCCAAGTTGAGATTCTTTTTCTTCTTGAGATTCTTTTCCTCTCCCTCTGCCCCTCCCCCTGGTTTTGCATATCTCTCTCTCTCTAAAATAAATAAATAAAATATTAAAAAATATCATACAAATCTTCATTTCAACTCTTTACTAGATATATTGGATAAATGGCTTCAATTCTCCTAAACTCTGTTTCCCCCTTTATAAAACTGGGATAGCAATATTGGAGATAATGCCACTAGTACACTGCCTAGCATGTGATAATCTCACAAGAAATGAGCTATTGTTATCCTACCATTTTTGTGGAATTCAGATGATGAGGTTTATAGAAATTACTGTTACAAACAAGATAGTTAATGGAACTTAATAAATTTGTTTTGAGAAGATTTATAGGTTAAGGTAGGATACTCTGGGGTAGAATAGGGACTGACATGATTTTTTTTTCAACATGTTAAAGTATTGTGATTTAATAGAAAGGTTAGAGCTATTTGGGGTGGCTTGAGAGAGCACAAGTAGGACCAGTTGATGGAAATTCCAGGAAAGCAAAATTAAGATTAGAATTAAAAAATTTTTTCTAATTAACTAGCTGTCCAATTTTCAAAAAATCAGCCTGTAAGGGTGTATTGTATAACCAAAAAATACTACAACAAAAGAGGCATGACTTTTTAATATAGGCCCCAACCTTGGGTAATAAGTCATTTATACATCCCTTTCATTCTGTAAAGTTTAATGATAGAAAATAAAGTAAGGATGTAAAAATTAACATACTATCATTTCCTCTAACAAAGATGTAGGTTCTTAGTGCTATAACAGTGTATTAGTTTCCTATAACTTATGTAACAAAATACCATATACTTTACAGCTTAAAACAAACAAAAAAAAATCATTCTCTCAAAAATATCGAGACAGATTCAGAAATCAGTTTCACCACTCTGAAATCAAAAGTTTTGATAGGGCTCCCTCCAGAAGCTCTTCAGGAGAATCTGTTGCTTTCCTCTTCTGGTGGCTTCCAGCATTCCTTGCCTTGTGACCACATCACTACAGTCTCTGCCTTCTTGGACACCTTGTCTTCTTTTCTGTTGTCAAATCTCCCTCTGCAACTCTCATATAAACACCATTATGATGGTACTTAAGGATAATCTCCCATCTCAAAATCCTAGATGAGTCTCATCTGTAAAGTCTTTTTTTCTCCTCATAAAAGGTAATAGTCAATGATTTCATGGATTAGACAGTGCATATTTTGGGGGTAATAATTTAGTGTAGCATCAGTACCTTCAACTTGAAATAGTTTATTTGGTCATATCGTTTTGACTGATCAAGCCAATGTTTTTAGAGAGAAAAATCTATTTCCATGTCATTATAATATAACTTTCCTAGAGAGGTAGCGCATAGACTATTAGACTCCAGAAGTCTTAGTAGTCTGGGGAGGATACAATTTTTATGACATCTTTTTTACTTCATGACTTACAGTCATGGGTCAAGGTTCAGGAAACCTTGGTGCATGCATGTGCCACAGGTAGTCACTGCTTGCTTTTTTTTTAATTTTAGTTTTTTTTTTTTTTAAAGATCTTATTTATTTGACAGACGGAAGACAGTGAGAGAGGAAACACAAGCAGGAGGAGTGGGAGAGGGAGAATCTGTCTCCTTGTACAGCAGGGAGCACAACGTGGGATCTTGATCCCAGCAGCCGAAGGCTGCCACTTAATGACTGAGCCACCCGGCACCCCTACTACTGTTTGTTTTTGTATGGTTCTCAAGTTAAGAATGGGGCACCTGTTTGGCACAGTTGGTTAAGTGTCGGACTTTTGGTTTCAGCTCAGATCATGATCTCAGGGTTTTGAGATGGAACCCTGTGTTGGATTCCACACTCAGCACAAAGTCTGCTTGAGATTCTCCTCCCTCTCCCATTGCCCCTCTTGCTCACGTTCTCTCTTTAAAATAAATGAATCTTTTTAAAAATAATTTATTAAAAGATTTTATTTATTTATTTGACAGACATAGATCACAAGTAGGCAGTAAGGCAGGCAGATAGAGAGAGGGGGAAGCAGGCTCCTTGCTGAGCAGAGAGGCCGATGTGGGGCTCGATCCCAGGACCCTGAGATCATGACCTGAGCCGAAGGCAGAGGCTTAACTCACTGAGCCACCCAGGTGCCCCTAAAATAAATGAATCTTAAAAAAAATGGTTTTTACATTTTTAAAGGGTCAGAAAATAAAAAGAATATTTTGTGACACAAGGCATGTCTACAGATTTCAAAATTCAGTGTTTATAAGTAAAGTTTTACTGGAACACAGGCATAGTCACTCATTTATTTATTGTCTGTGGCTGCTTTAGAGTTATGATGGCAGAGTTGAGTAGTTGAGACAGAGATCACATAAGCCAAAAGCCTAAAATATCTACTATTTGGTCCTTTACAGGATAAGTCCACTGACTCCTGATATAAATGGTTTTCTTTGACTCTTCAAACTGCTCTTTATATGTGAAGATAAACTTTTGGATTATGTTAAAACAAAACAAAACTTCTTTTAAGTGATTTTCTCTTAAAATTGAAGCCTTAGCTTCCATTGAATATTATCTCCCTAATATACTAACAAAATCTACTTAGGTGTTCAGAAAGCCAAAAATTTGTCCTCATTCTCTTTATTATCCATACCCTGAGGGCAGTGATGAAGAAAATCCTGCTGGTTTTCAAATGGTGGAGGAAGTTTAGGGATAGAAATTGAGAAGAAGGTATAGTCCACAGCTCAGAAACAAGACTTGTATAGAGTTAAACAAATAAAGAAGTTAAGTAAAAGGTTTTTTTCCTGTGCTTTCACAACCATTTAGTTGTTTCAGTATACATTAAGGAAAATTTCTGTGTATGATCATATTAAACTGATAAATTAATAAACAAGATTTAATGGTATGTTCTATTTATTTAATGTGAAGATAAGTAGGCAAGTCACAGTAAAGTGATTCATGTGAAGGTTGCTCAAAAAATTAACCTTTATGAATACACTTGATGAAAGCTTAGTTTGTACTTTACAGAATCACAACTACATGAAAGGATAAAATATGTTTAGGTTAGGACTGTACATGATAAAATTATTTTTCATTCTTCAGTGAATTGGCAGACTATCCATTAACTATCATAAAAATCTTCCCAAACCAAGATCATCATCAAATTAAATCCTTAAGCCAAGAACTAAAAACTTTACTTCTGGTTTCTCGCTCATGATTTTTAATATATCTCAAATTGGCAGTACAATCATTCATATATATATATACACATATATATCTATATGTATATGTATATACACATACATATATGTACACATATGCATATATACATATGAGTGAAGATATGTGTGTGCATGTGTATGTATGTATCTATGTATACCTTATATGAGTATGCATACTTATATTAATATGTATACCTTATTGCTCTACAGATCAGTATAGGTCATCCATTTATATATCATAGATGATAAAGAAGAAAAATGAACCCAACTGTTGGGCTACAATTGACCAAAATTGTGTTTTGAGTTTCTAAATGCCTAGTAAGTCTTGTTCTGAAGGCCGTATCATTTGGGTTTTCTGGGAAATATCACCCTGTAGACACAGAAGTAGTTTCACTTTTTTCATACTTTGCATCCAAATCTCATTCATCACTTATAATTAATTAGATATTTGTAGAAATACAGAACCTATTATGTTTTATAAATGTATCCTGTTTTAATTTGGCTTAGGATATAGATTTTCAAGAATGAATTAGCTGCTACTTTTCAGCTTCTAGTTGACAGTGAAATACTATATGGAAGTTATTCTTCTAACCCTAGTTGTCAGTCACAAGCCTATTTTAATAGGTTTCTTTATTAAATCTGTATCTTACTTTTTTTTATTCTGTAAATCCATTTGAGAGAGATTTAAAAAATATGTTTGTCTTGGCAAGGAGAAAGTAAAAGAGGTGAGAGAAAATCAAATTGAATTTATGCATTTATGTATTTTCTTCATATGAAAAGTATCAATATGCTTAAAGAAAATTGTTTTATTTTTGAAAATAATTTTTTCAATTCCCTTTCCAAGATGTGATGTCTTCAGTTGTATTTTCTCAATAAATTGGATGCAGTTATCAATATTTCTACCATTCTTGGGAGATAAAAAAAGCCAAACTTCTTCTTTAAAAAATAAATGATTTTTTGAATCATCAGCAATAGTGAAATAATTTTTTTTTTTTAAAGATTTATATATTCATATGAGAGTGAGTGCGTTAGTGAGCACAGGTCAGGGGGGCAGAGGGAAAGAGAGAGAAACCCAAGCAGACACCATGCTAAGCACAAAGCCCTATGTGGGGCTCCATCTCAGGACCCTGATCATGACCTGAGCCAAAACTGAGAGGCAGATGCCTAACCAACTGCACCATAACCCAGGTGCCCCAATAATGGAAGAATTCTATGTCATCAAGAAAGTCACTGGTTAGATGCTTTAATAACCGTAGTTCTTCCTGTTTTACAAACACTAGTTATAGTTTATCATGTTAACTTTTAATAGAAGGATACTTTCAAGAGACTGAGTAGATTCTATTTCATGCCTCATTACACTGTATATAAATTGTAAATTATGTTATTAATTATCACATATGAAGATAATTTATATATTCTTTAGAAACTGCTACTAAGTTACTATATATAACAATATAGATATGTGTGTGTATTCATGTGCTTATGTATACAGTAGTGTTATGAAACATAAACTTTGGTAGAGATGTGAGTCTGTGTCTCAGCTTCTTGTCTCCCTTAGACAAATACATTTTCTGAGATTCAGTTTTACCATTTGAAAAATGCCAGTCACATAAGATTTTCATGATGATTCAAAGGTATGTCAAATACATATCATACATCTAAGGCTTAAAATTTAGTGCCCATCCACTCCTTTTTCTCAACTCTATGATTTTCTGTGTTTAATTTTTTTTAAAGAGCTCTAATTACTATTTAATACAACCTTTAAATTTTGATCCCTATATTCTATGTTGTCTTGACCAAATAACCAATTACCCTTCAAATCATTTTTTCTTCTTATTTTCTTTTTAAGTTGACTCATTAGAGCTAAACAATCTCAAATTAATTCTTACTTATGGTATAAAGAACACAACAGAATATGAAGATCTTGGATATATTTTAGTCATACTTTTTTATGTAAACTCAGTTCAAAACATTTATAATGATTATTCATTGAGCCTCTGCTTTTGATGGTCCATAAATAAACAACTCTCCAAATCTGAGGCATGGCATTCAATTTTAGACAGCTCTAATTACTTGATGGTTTTACTTAGAGAGAGCCAACATACAGCTGCTCTCTGTGACTTTATTCAACCCATCATTCCATATAAATGCTAGATCACTCATCCTCTAAGTCCTTTCCTTTCTGGGCTAAATATAAGCCTCATTGTCCCTTGAATGAAGACAGTTTGCATCTTTGTCCTCACTGGAGTTCCCATCACTATTACTGAGCCAGAAACTGTGCTAAGTATTTCTTCTCTCATTTAATAATCACACTAATCCTAAAGAAGTGGATGCTATGACCACCTTCCCCACAGACATTATTTTAGGTAACCAATGCAGAAACAAACAAATAAACAAAATAGTAAGGTGGCCCAAAATACACAGCCAGTATGAGCTAAAACTTGGCAATATGGTCTATTGACTAAACTGTGAAGCATTACAATAACACGGATGGGCTCAATTTTATAAATATTATTTGTAGAATGTAATTAAATAAAAACTACATTCCAAATGTGATTTCACCAAAGCAAAGAACTTTGCTTGTTTTGCCCTGAACACCCTAATAGAGATCAAGAAATAACATAAATTTTTTTCCTTGGAAAACTGAGCAAGAATATTAATTAGGGTTACAATCATCTAAATCCCATAAAGCATAATATACTGCCCTGGAAAGTCCAGAGGGACATTAAAAACCTCCTTCAAATCTTTGACAAGCCTTGTATTTCTGAGAGAAGTAGGTGATAATAATGAACAGAACCCTCTTTTTATTTTGAGAGGAAACATACTCAAAGGAAAGAGGAAATGCTAATCTCTCTTCTTTCTGGAATGTGGAGATAGGTTTCCCACAAGACAATTCAAATAAGAAAAATGGTGGGAAAAAATAAGGTTTTAAAATACTGATTTAATTACTGTGTTAATTTTAGCCAATTGGAAATGACTACTTTGATAGATGTATTGAGAAGGACGCTGAACTGAATCTGTTGTTAGTAGGAAAGAGTGCCATAATCAGTCAGTCATGCCTGTCATGGGTTCATGATTGGGAAAGAGCAGCATACATGCGATATATTTGCTATTATTCAATATTGTTTAGTCTAGCCCCTTTCATGTTTCTGTGAAATCCTAGGACACTTACTACTCTCATAATACTTGCGAGGTCATTAAGACATAACACAAAGAATATGCCTCTATACCTATCATTTTTGATTACTCCCCAATAATAAGCTGTATTGGTTATCAGTCTTTTTTGAGTTTGATCTTCATATGTCTCCACCTCAGCTTTCTCCTGCCCTTCATCTCCTCAGAAGTGTCTCCCTGCCACACACATGCACAGAACACACACGAAAGCATCCTTTCTTTTGTGTGCATTGGGCATAGTTTTTTCATGAGAAATGAATTCTCTTTGCATAGAGAATATATTTGCCTTACCTAACTGAATCCTGACTCCATTAGTACATGTCTCCCATCGAGTTCTCAAGAGAAACTTGCATTCCCCAGTGGCTCACAGAGCTGAGGAGAAGGCGGTAACTTCATCATCCTCCTC
Organism: Lontra canadensis; assembly: GCF_010015895.1. Taxonomy (NCBI): domain Eukaryota; kingdom Metazoa; phylum Chordata; class Mammalia; order Carnivora; family Mustelidae; genus Lontra; species Lontra canadensis. Next base: position 28,728,843 of record NW_022630999.1, read on the forward strand.
ACTCACTAGAGCTACTCAAGACTTTCAGACTATATCCTCTATATACATGCACTCTTTCTGCTTTCAAAACCATAGCACTCAGCAATCTACTCTACACAATATCTCATCTATCAGTTTTATAGTCATTCTCCCTCATCCACTGAATATTCTGGTACCTGTTCCATAGTTCTTTTTTTTTTTTCTTTTTTAAATTACTCTACTGGTCTCAGTGTTTTAAATAAGACCATGGAAAATCTACGCAGTATCCTAACATTTCATATCATGTAATATGATCTCTTTTCAATATTAGTTTTTCTCTCTCAGTGTCACATATTGAATTTTATTCTTATCTCTTCTACTTCCAAAATCTGCAGGCTCTGAAATCCCACTCTCAGATGAAAGTCTTCAGTCATCAAATTTTTGTTGTTGTTGTTTGCTGTGTTCACCCACCACAATGATTCAACTTCATTAAGATCAGAAATTCCTGACTCTTTTTCTTCTCCATACCTTTACTTGCTTTCTTAAATAGTTCAGTCTAACATACATACCTTTAGAAATCATCCTCAATTCCTATACATCATTTGTTTTTCCAACTCATCATTCTGAGGAAAGAAAAAAAAAAAAGAGAGAGAGAGATCTTGGATGACTTAAGCTATTCATCTTTCTTCAACTGTGTGTGGGTTGCGTAATGCTCTTAGAACAAAACAAAACAAAACAAATGCTGTTTTGTGGCATCATTTTCATTTTCTCCATTTTTATTTTCTCCTTGTCAGGCTTACTGTTTCACTTCGGTGCTTTAGCTCATCCATGTCTGCCCCTTCAGAGACCTCACACTGTTAATATCCCCTCTTTTTCTAGTCTCCTCAACCTCCTTCTTACTGTCTTTTCCCCATATATGGGAAAATGTTCAGGTTTCTCTCATAGTTTAAAAACTATTCTCACCCAATTTTATCTTCACACTCCAAACAACACCTCCTCTCTCTTTCTCTCTCTCTCTCTCTTTCACTCTCTCTCTTTATTTTCCTGAGGGTTAAGTTTCCTGGGGGAATTGTCAACTCTACTCACGGTTTCTTCTTTATCAGATATAATTGCTTGGCTTCCTCAAAAACTGCAAACATACTTTATGTTTTCTCTGGTGTTTCAAAGTTTTTCTCAACAAGGGCACTCATGTTCCTAGATCCAATAGACAGGATGCTGTTCTTTTTTCACATGTTATCTGCCGCTTCCAGTCGGCGAATGGGAGAAGAATTAGGCACAAACAAGTCAGCTGCAAGAGATTGGGAGCAGGGGACAACAGTCGAAAAGACTGCTGCCCCAAGCAACTCCACAGTCTCACTTTTATTAGATAGAAACAATAGTCCACAGAAGAGTCGATGAAGGTCAAACGTTAGTCATATGCCTTGTAGATAAACAAGAAGGAGGGCAAAACATGTCTGTACAAGTAGTATAAAGTTTATAGTTGAACAAGCACATTCAAAGGACTTATCTAAGTAGCCGTACGTGCTCTGGGAGGGGGGAAGGGAAGATAATGGAAAAATGAAGCAGGCGGCATTCTGCCCTGAGTGAGCTGGGCATCCCCAGCTGCTCAGCTTCAAGGCCGTATATCGTCCTCTCCCCCAGAGGCCTGTTGCAGTATCTATTTTTCTTAAGGCTGTATCTAAATGTGCTTGGTAACTAGTAAAATTTCCCAGGGGTTGTATTCTGAGGGGCAGTTGCAGTTATCTCAAAGTGTTATAAATGGCTTGACCATTTTTTCTATTTTTAAATTAGGGTAAAGTTTATACACAGTGAAACTGACCCTTAAATGTACATTTCTGAGAGTTTGACAAATGCATACAATTATATAACCGCCATTAAATTAAACATATAGCATAGTTCCATTGTCTCCAAAATTTCATCTATGTCCCTTATAACTCTTTTCAAGAGTCTACCAATGACTGATCTGTTTTCTGTCCCTTTTGCCTTTTCCACCATGTTGTATAAATAGAGTAATACAATATGCAAATTTTAAATAATTTTTTTTTAAGATTTTATTTATTTATTTGACAGACAGAGATCACAAGTAGGCAGAGAGGCAGGCAGAGAGAGAGGAAGGGAAGCAGGCTCCCTGCTGAGCAGAGAGCCCACCTTGGGGCTCGATCCCAGGACTCCGGGATGGAGACCCGAGCCGAAGGCAGAGGCTTTAACCCACTGAGCCACCCAGGCGCCCCAATATGGAAACTTTTAAACCCAGCTTCTTTTACTTAATATAATACATTTGATATGTAATTCGCCATCATGTTATAGTAAATGTCAGTAGTTTATTTCTTTTATTGCTGGTAGTCTTCTACTGTATGGATATACTGTATTTTAACCATTCACCAATTTAAGGATATTTGGGTTATTTCTAGTTTGGGACAGTTAACAATAAATCCTATATAAACTTTCAGATACTGATATTTGTGTGAGTGTAAGTTTTCATATATTTTGGGTAAGTGTCTAGGAATAGGATAGCTGGGTCATATACTAATTGTATGTTTAACTTTATGAGAAACTGTCAAACTGTTTCCAACATGGTTGTACTTTCTGTACTACCACCAGCATATTAGAAGAGTTCAATTGTTCCATATCATAGCATAATTTGGTACTATCAATTGCTTTTCTCTTTTTTTCTCAGTCTAATAAATATATGGTAATAACACACTGTGGTTTTAATTTGCATTTTCCTAAAAAATAATGTGGTGGAACACATTTTCATATGCTTACTTGCCATTTGAATATCTTCTTAATGAAGCATTTGTTCAGATATTTTGACCGTTTTTAAAATTGGGTTATTTTATTATTAGAGCTTTGAGAGTTCTTATTATACTCGGGATAAAAGTCCCTTATCAGATACAGTGTTTGCAAATGTTTTCTCTAAATCTTTGGCTCATTTTCTCATCATGTTAAAGGTGTTCAGTTTTCTACTTTTGATGAAGTCTGGATAGCAATTTTTTCTTTTATGGATTATGCTTTTGGTGTCATAGCTATGAAATCTTTACCTAAAAATTTCCCCTATGCTTTCTTCTAGACATTTTATAGTTTTATTTTTTTATTGTTTTTAAGAGTTTACTTTTAAGAGCCTTAATACCCAAAATATATACCCAACTTACAACCCCAAGATCAAGAATTGTATGTTCTACCAACTGAGCCAACCAGGCGCCCCTAGACATTTTGTAGTTTTAAGTTTTACTTTTAGATCTATGATCACTTCTGAAGGCTGAATTCTTCCTTCTCCTCCCCCTAACTCTTCTTCCTCCTCCCCCGTCCCCTCCCATTCCCCTTTTGCTCCCCTCTCCTCCTTCTCCTTTTTCTTCTCCTCTACCTCCTCCTCCTCTTCTTCTTCCTCCACTCTTTCCTCCTTCTTCTCCTTCTCTTCCCCACTCCTCATCCCCTATCCAGTAGTCATTCAACCACTCAATTATCTTGAGTATCTCTGAAATTAATCCATAACTCTTCGACCCATTGCCATTACCTCTACTGTGGATTTCATCATCTCTATCCACAATATATAATAATAGCTGCTCAACTGGCCTTTTTTCTAGTTTCCCTCATATCCTGTCTAATGCATTCTTCAAACTGCATCTTTATTTCTATCCTATCTACTGTCATATTTATTTGTGTATCTTTGGGGAAATCGAGGATTTCTAAGCTTCAGGGTTTTGCTTTTTTTTTTTTTTAATCTATATTCAGAATAGTGTAGTTTTATCTCCTGGTTGTTAATAAAGTTCAATAAGTGTACATGACAGGATATTTTATAAAATATAAGACTTTTACAAAATACTTATACCTGTCATTGCCTATTATCGTTGAAGTCCCTTCATTTCTCATCTGTGAATTAATTTTCTGTAAACCAAACCTACAGAATTGCCTATTACAATTATAAAAATTTCATACTGTTTGCTTCATTTCCATTGTAACCATGAGGATATATTAGCCCTAAGAATTACACAAATGCTTTCTATTGAATAAACTTTGAAAAAAAAATTACATGAGTAATTTTCTTACATTAAAGACAACAGGCCCAGACTATTTACATTAAATCTAATGTAAGTCAAAGGATATTTCATCCTCTCAGATACCTTTATGATTAAGAGATTAAAGTACTTCATATACTTGCACAGTTAAAATCTCAATTTTTAACAACCTTAAAATAAGAATGTATGATAAGCATGATTCATATAATTCAGTATATAAAAATTATCCATAAGTTTATTACATTACTTAACAAAAAAAGTTTTTAGAAGTTACTGCTCATATTAAAAATGAAAACATCTTACTATATTTCATGTCTTGTTTTGGAAAATTAAATCAGTAGCCATTCATGGCCTATGAATATGATACACATTGCCTATGATTTGCAAGTTACCTAACAGTTGCATTCTTGGTATTTATATATACCTATATATTTGGAAACAGTAGGCAAAATGAAGAGAGACAATATCTAAATGTATATTTTACATTGGGCTCAAACATCAAGACAGTAACCAAGGAAAAAATAACTCTATGTCAAAGAAGATTTTGTGGATCAAAGTTTATCAGCTTAAAAAGCACCTATTTTTCTGCTCTAAATACATATGAATTCTGAAATGTAGGAAATTTGAGAACTGGGGCATTTTATAATGAGCTTAAAGAGAGTTGGTTCTCAATAAATATTTTTTTAAGTGAGTAAATAAGTGAATAAATTATTGACAACTTAAATGTCTGACAACTTTCATGTAGAAAACTCTGAATTCTTTTATCCAGGGCTTTATCTTTACATGTTTCTTTTTTAAAATGGCAAACTATGAAAAGATCACTAACATCTTGAGTTTCATTTTGTGGTCCCTATCTCTGTAGGCTAGTAGGCCCCTCTCTTTTTCTCAGAGTTTCCAATTGTATAATTGCTTTAAGTTGTGATCATCTGACCAGATGCCTGAAAATTACCTGATCTATTTAATATAACTTGTTTAGCTGAATCAATTTAATTTCCAGACCATATGTTCACACAATTATTTCACTTAATCCATTTCAAGGTGGCTTCCTCTTTTGCGCCTTGCTGATTCACCTCCCTTTGATTGATCCAGCTCTAGAATAAGTAATGACCTACATGAGAATTTTAAAATAACACTGCTGAAATATCAAAAGACACATTCTATTCATCTTCTCAGGCCAACCATTCCAGGAATAATAAGTCGTCTTTAAATTCTCTGTCTTGCCTTCTTCTTTCACAGAAAATGAAAGGCTTATAAAAGGTATGTCCTGATCATACTGACAAATTAAAATATGAATATTGGATTATCACTGAAGGTCCAATAAATTCCAGTTAAATCAAAATATGATCCATTACATTTTCTGTAGTAATTTATCAAAAGTCCCCTTTCACTTTTTTGTGTGCTGTGCAAAACCGAACATTTAATAAATATGACAAAAGACAATCTAATTAACCATTTTCCACTTAGAAATTTAGGCAGTTCTATTTTCTCACCTTTTTATATTAATTTGATTTTTAAAGTTTCTTGACTGTACCTGACTTGCAATAGTTTTAGCTAGATTATCAAGTTTTGTTTCAAAGTATAGTTTTATTAGGAAAAATAATGAAGACTTAAATGATATCATTCTGTTCTGTGTAAATTAACCCAAGTTTGTTCCTGTTTGTCTCATTTTGATGATCATCATGAATAGAGGGAAATAAAAAGGGATGGAGGGAAATACTTTTCTTTTTTGGCATTAATCAACCTCCTTGCCACCTTCCTCCATCCTAGAGTCATGATAGAACCACATTAGACTTTTCTTACATGAGGTTTTCTGTAGTATCAGAATATTTGCAATGCCTGCCACCCTTTTTATTACTGATAGATAGATATGGGGAAATGTCCAATTTCTGTACCTTATTTCCTTACGTAGCAATTGTAGCTTATCTTTGACATAAACTCTTCCTTATGCACTAACTTGAATAGTCTAACATTAAGTTTCATTTGTTTGGAGGAGTATTTTTAAAAATTAAAATAATATCTTTAGTATTTCAAATAAGTATATTAACCATGAAATATTTGTATTTCAGATAAGAACCATTAGTATTAAATTTCAGATCATTGATAATTTATTCTTTCAAAAGGATGAAGTTGACTTATACAGCCTGACTTTCAGTAAGAAGTAGTGGCCCTAGCTCTGGGAGTATTATAACCTTACTATGTCCTTAACCCACTAAATCTAACAGATGGGTGGAAAATTCATTAATTTTCACCATGGAGTATTACATTTTTGGGCTCTAAATAGATACAATTATGTGAGACCTGTCAACTCCTATTGACTTACCTATTTCCTCCTGATTTTTTTAAATAGTTCTTATTAGTGGCTAGCACATTTCTCAACAATATTCCCTATAGAACCAAATAATGAGAAATTATTTGTTGATTGACTAAAGCAACAGATATTATGTGATTTACAAGGTAATTGAAAAAAATACATCATCTAAAAAAGAGATATATCAAATTAGATTAATCCTAAATACTTAAGTTCTGTAATACAAAAAAAGTGTATCACTCATTCTGCAAGCTTAACTAAAAATTTATTAGTTCAATGAGTACATTTTAAAGGCCCAATATATACAGAATAAGATAGGGTATATATAACTGATGCTCTCAGGGACCTAATGAGATCCCCTTATTTTGATCATTTCATTGCACATGTGCCAATGGGCTATCATCAGCACTTGCATTCTCTGTCTAGGGACTTTCTCTGGCTGCTTGGCTACTTTCTTGCCTATGGGACAAGCTGGACCATTATCTCTCTAGAAACGGCTTTAACTAAGGAACAATGCAAGTTGATATATAAATATACATATTCTTACCTCTCAGGTTGGGATAAGTCTGAGCACAGGTTTTTTTACTGGGTCCCAGATTTCTCTAGGATTCAGTTTTGTTTACCTCAACAGTAACTTGCTTAAAAAATAAACCCTGAGGGCACCTGGGTGGCTCAGTGGGTTAAAGCCTCTGCCTTCGGCTCAGGTCATTATCTCAGGGTCCTGAGATCGAGCCCCACATCGGGCTCTCTGCTCAGCGGGGAGCCTGCTTCCCTTCCCCTCTCTCTGCCTGCCTCTCTGCCTACTTGTGATCTCTCTCTCTGTCAAATAAATAAGTAAAATCTTTAAAAATAAATAAATAAATAAATAAATAAACCCTGACCGACCGTCTTCCCTAGTTTGCTTCCCATTCCCCTAGTGTTTTAACCAACAATGACATTCCAAAATAACTACTTGTACTGGAATCCTTGCCTTAGAATATGCTTCTCAGGAAACCAAACTAAGACAGCTAGATATAGATGATATACATACAGATATAGATACTGATTTAGATATAGATGTAGATAGAGATTTACATGATTCACCGTCATCAACATCAGGATGAGATGCTGGTCATTAATTTTAGATTATATTTCAAAAATAATTTACTGTGTATATTGAAGCCACATTTTGTAGTCATCATCTCTTCCTGTTTAAAGTCCACTAGTGGGGTGCCTGGGTGGCGCAGTGAGTTAAGCCTCTGACTTCAGCTCAGGTCATGATCCCAGGCTCTTGGGATTGAGTCCCGCATCAGGTTCTCTGTTCAGCGGAGAGCCTGCTTCCCTCTCTCTCTCTCTGCCTGCCTCTCTGCCTACTTGTGATCTCTCACTCTGTCAAATAAATAAATAAATGAATAAATAAAATCTTTAAAAAAAATAAAGTCCACCAATAAGTTTCAATGAATAAAATGATGATAATTCAGGAAAAAAACGATTATTATGTCTAAAAAAAAATAGGAACATAAAGTAATGAATTTTGCATTGATACCATTTATTGGTAGAGTCGTTTCTCTTATTTTTTAGACTGCAGAGTATGAGTAATAATGAATTTATCTCAGTTTTTATTATCCTTATCTCTATAGCCAATTTTGGTTGCAAATAAGCAGTTTTGTTTTTATCTCACTTTGAGATAGAAACTACGAACAAAAATAGGGTCTTTAAAAACAAACATTTTCTTTTAAGGGTTTCTAAAGTATTATAATTCTAATTCAATTTTAACTCTTAACTCTTTTTAAAAAATCAAGTTAATGCTTATAGCATTACAAAATATACTATTTCCCAAGAGTACCAAAGTTGTCACTGAAGCAAATGAAACTGAACTTCTGGATGTTGCATTCACATATGCTTTATAAAAGATAACAGTAGTTTAAGACAAAAAATTTTGCAAAAATAGTGCAGGGAGTCCCTACATCTACTCATTTACACTTCATTCAGGTTCAACTAACAATGGTCTTTTATGTATTTGTAGTACACTGTCAGAACAGGAAACTGCCATCAGTGTAATACTGTTAACTAAAACATAGACCTTTGGGGTGCCTGGGTGGCTCAGTGGGTTAAGCCTCTGCCTTCAGCTCAGGTCATGATCTCAGGGTCCTGGGATAGATCAAGCCCCACATCGGGCTCTCTGCTCAGCAGGGAGCCTGCTTCCTCCTCTCTCTCTGCCTTTCTTTCTGCCTGCCTTTTTGCCTGTTGGTGAACTCTGTCTGTCAAATAAATTAATTAATTAAAAAAACAAAAAACAAAAAACATAGACCTAAGACAGATTTCACCAGTTTTTATATGCACTCTAAGTGTGTTCCTGTGTGTCTCTGTGTGTCTGGGTTTGTGTATGTTTCTAGAAAATTTTATCACAAGAGTAGCTTTGAGTCACTGATGATTTTAGAATATAGGTGAGGTTCAGTGGGGTGGAGTCCAGAGCCGATGAACAAGAAAGAATTCTTGAGACATCTTTGGTGCAAAACGGTGGTTTATTAAAGCACGGGGACAGGACCTGCTGGCAGAAAGAGCTGCTGCCCCGTGGTTGTGAGGGGTGGCAGATTATGTACCAAGGGGGTGGGGGAAGTAAGGAAAAGAGAGGTTTCAATAGAACTTTCATATGCTAAAGAGGACCAACAAGATACCTGAGGCCTGGAGGCCCTGCCATTTTCAAGGTTATTTTTCCCTCTAGCAAGGTATTAACATGAAGATAGTTGGGAGATTCCTAAAGAATGTCATAATATGTCCCACCCAGGAGTGGAGGTGGGGGAAGGTTGTAGGGTGTCAGCTTTTGCTTTGTCCTCAGCCAGCCTTCTGTTCCCTCATCAGTCACCATCTCCTCAATCTGGAAAGAGAACTGTTCCATCACCAAGAAGATACTACTTAATGTTACCTCTTAATATTTACATCCTCCCTCAACCTTAACTCTGGGCAATCATTGCCCTTTTCTCTACCACTGTAACTTTTGTCACTTTGAGAACATTGTGTAAATGAACTAATAGCACAATATGTAAACTCCTTGAGATTGCGTTTTATTTTTTTCACTCAGCATAATATCCTTGAGATTGGTCCAAAGTCCCTACAAGTGTCAGTAATTTGTTGCTTTTTATTGCTAAGTAGTATCTCATTATATGTATGTACTATCTATTTTAACTATTTACATGTTGAAAGACATTTGCTATGAACATTTGTGTATACTTTTTTGTGAACATAAGTTTTCATCTCTGTAAGATACATACTTATGAGTATGTTTGTGGGGTGCATGTAGGTTTATGTCGGTTTTAAAAGAAATGCTAAACTATCTTCCAGAGTTGCTGTACTGTTTGTACTCTCACCAACCATGCATGGGACATCCAGTTTACTTTCTTTCTTTTTTTTAATAATTTTTTTTTTTTAATTTGACAGAGAGAGATCACAGGTAGGCAGTGAGGCAGGCAGAGAGAAAGAGAAGAGGAAGCAGGCTCCCTGCTGAGCAGAGAGCCGGATGCGGGACTAGATCCCAGGACCCAGAGATCATGACCTGAGCTGAAGGCAGGGGCTTAACCCACTGAGCCACCCAGGAGCCCATCCAGTTTAGTTTCATTGTGAACATCAGTAACATGCTTTTTTGACTATCCTACAAATCACGTGATCACTCTAGAATGCTGATTCTCGAATGACTTAGTGGATTATACCTAAAATCACAGGGGCGCCTGGGTGGCTCAGTGGTTAAAGCCTCTGCCTTCAGCTCAGGTCATGATCTCAGGGTCCTGGGATCCGGTCCTGCATCGGGTTCTCTGCTCAGCAGGGAGCCTTCCTCCTCCTGTCTCTCTCTGCCTGCCTCTCTGCCTACTTGTGATCTGTCTGTCAAATATACCTAAAATCACTCAGGGAGCACAGATGCAGATGTTGCCATTATTATTAATGATAACAGCAACAGTTTACTGCATTTATAGTGGGCTAGGTTGGCCCTAGGCTATTTAGTTTCCACAATAACTCTTTCAAGTATGTTATTATTATCACCTTAAGGATAAAAAAATTAGACTAGAGTGATTTAATAACTTACTGATGTTCACACATATAGTTAAGGAGAGTGTCAGTGTTCTAATTTCAGTTTGAATTCCAAATCAAAGCTACTTCCTTCATAATATAAATTCATGAACGGGGGCTGGATGTGAAAAAAAATGACAGTAATTAATTTGTTGGGATGAATTTCCCTCAGCTAAAGTTAATGTTTACAATGCTGGTGACTAATTTGTAAGGTGAAAGAAGTTTAGATCCTCTCTCATATACCTTTGAGATACAAAGTTCAAGGTACAAATTTATGAAGAGTAATATTGTTTTGTAAAGAAGAATGACCATTTTTGAGAGACATCATTTATTTATTTGAGAAAGAGGGAGAGGATGTGCACATGCACACATGGGAACACAAGCAAGGGTGAGGGGTGGGGAAAGACGGAGAGCTTCCCCTGAGCAGAGAGCCAGACTTGGGCCAATAGATTCCAGGAACCCAGGATCGTGACCTGAGCCAAAGACAAACACTTAACCAACTGACCCACCCAGGCACCCCAAAGAATGACCATTTTAATTAAATATATGTTTCAAATATTTGCAGGCCATGTTATTTCTGATATCAGAAATTTACTGAAATAATACCAATAAGAAAGATACTTTTAAAGGTAATGGAGACATGACTTTCTGTATATTAAATTTGGAAAATGATGTCTTGTAGCAACCTTACATCTTATAGAAACTATATTTTCTAGATAAGTGCTCCTATGAGTACTGGATAACCAAAAGACCATAATCTAATTCAAGATAAAATGGTTTAGTAGAAAATAATTGAGTTTTCTATTGCTTGCCATATACTGAGAAATGATGTTGTATATTCATTTAATATAATGAGAATCTCATTTAAATGACATCTATGTAAACATTTGATGTACAGAATGATGTTGGATTTGTACTCAGCTTTTGCTGACATGTTAGCATCTGTCTTCAATCTGTTAGAAGAATGAGTTCCCAGGTTGTTGTTTGTTTATTTATAATATTGCAGATTTTTTCCATGGTAATAGGAAAGACTTACTGGAAAGATGCTTTCTTCTAAACTTAAGAATTATAGTCTAAAACACCGGTTTAAAAATGTCAGTTTGTAGGCTAAATTTTTAATTGAAATGTGTATGTAAGTTACCTAGCCTGGAGCAGTAAGGTAAAGTATCACCACACAAATATAATCACTCTTGTGGAAAAATACCACTACTTAAACAACATCTCAGATGCAAAATCTCTGCCTATCTCCCCACCCCTAGGATTGGAAATAATCATTCACCAGCTCTGTTCTAACTCCTAATAACCCAAAGGATACTTATAAACTACATTCCCTTCCCTTTACATGTATATCTTAGATTTGCCTTTTATAGGACTGAGGAAGAATGGTGAAACTTGCTACAGCTAATTTAATTGGATAGGGCAGAAATGTAACATATTAATCCAGTCACACTGAGTCTTTACTCATAACCTTCTGATACACTATATGTGTGAAGTGGGCTCTTTTAACACCTCACCATGTTCTGACTTCTGTGTATAACTGTAGCTTTTTCCATCTTACGATGGATCCTGCTTCCATTGATTGATTCTGCTCTTGGGCTTTCAAGTGGGGATAGCCCTTTCCTGCCTCAGGAAACTCACACAGTCATTCCTTGTTGTTGAAATGCCCTTGTCCAAACCCCAGTTGGCCATATCAACGCATCACTCAGCTTTACTTCCCCAGACTTCCAAATCAACATCAATGCTTCTGTTATACTCTCTCATATTCTCCAGTTTTAATTTGTATGTATAATTACAAAATATGATAAATGTTATTTGCATGATTATTTGTTTAAAGGCAGACTTCTACATTAAAATGGAGACTCCATCAGGGAAGGACAAATCTTTCTCCTCCATATTTAGTGCCATGCCTGATCCCAGTTGTGCAGAAAGAGTTCAATAAATATATATTATGTGAATCAGCTGCCCATAAATACCTGCTCTGCTTGTTTATAGGAAATTTCTGAAAAAGTTGCTATTAAGCAAACCTTTTGGTTTTTAAAATAGAATCCAAGGTCAGAGCAAGTCAAGGATCAAGTTTCCAAATGAGGTACTCATTAACTTTGAACAAAATTATACTATAGCTCTTTATAGGATAGAAATACATGTTTCTTAATCTAATGCATGGACAGTATTATAATTATTAGTATAATTATATGATTTGGCTAAGGTTTTATGTAGAATTCTCAATGGAGAGATTCCCTCTGACCAAGTAAATTTGTTGACCAGCCAAGCTTTACTACAATTCATTCTGCAAAAATGGTGCAAATCACACTGGGAAAAAAAATTATTACACTTTTTGCCTTACATAGAATATTTTGCTCCCACCTTCCTGTAGGTGGGGCATTATGGCTATGATTAAGACTTTGAAAAATAATGTTTCTTGCATTCTTTAAACAATGAGGTTTTGTCCTTAGGGAAAATATTAAAATTGGATTAGATTTGTTAAGGTATTGCTATAACAAAAATGATTGTCCAGATCTTACCTGGATAATGGATTAAGGGTAGGAAAATCATTTATTATTTTATTCAAGTGATAAAATATTTTAATTATCTATAAATTTTAAAAGACCAATATAATTTGGCCCAAGCAACACTATTTATTAAGACATTTGGCTAGTTTTCTAAAATGTGTAACATTAATATAGCTTTGGTTTGTATTACTCATATTTTCCCCTAAATTTTAGGATTAATATAGATATTAAAAATTTATTTAAAATCTTAAGCTTAAAAAAATCTGTGGATATTTTAAACATTTTTTAAAACATTACTTTCTCTTGGACCACTATCTGAAAACTAAGCCACCTGGATAAGTACTAAGCTTTTTGACACAGTAAGAAATTAAAGGTTTCAACTTCAAAATTTGACAATCTTGTAACTTAAAAGCATATTTATTTATTTTTAAGAGCATATTTAAAATATAGTTATAATTATTTAAAGTAATAAACATGGAAAGGATTCTAAATAACCCCAAATATGTAAATTATATACATTATATAAATTCTGACTATAAGCATCATACTTTTTATATTTTCTTTAGTCTGTAAGGGCATGCTAGAACATGATCTTAGGCCATAATTTTATTATGATGTGACTCTATGATGACTTACAGTAAAATGAAGGTAATGCAAATATTTATTTAGGTTAATGTTCATTAGCATATTCTTCCCAATATGAAGAATGATGCCCATTTATCACAATAAAGGGCCACCTGACTTAGTTTCCTGAAAGAAGTAAACAAAATTAAATATATCCTTGTATATTTAGTTTCCTTAAGGTACAAAGCTATATATATATATTTTATAAGAAAATAAACAACCATATCAAGAAATTTAAAGGATATTTGATTTTCCTACATAATGTCTATTCTGAAGTATGTAGATCTATATAATCAATACAAAATAAAATCAGGTTTCCTATCCATAACTGTATCAAGTAAAAGTAGTACTAAATCAGAAGGTCCTTGGGGATGCTGGGAATTAGATTATGGTCAATGTGATACATATGACAATCACTTTATGGGTCTGCAAGGAAGAACATCAAAAAGGCATCCACCCTCCAGAACACGTGCACGTGTTAATTAGAAACCCAGACACCTCTCAAGTGGGCAATTCCATAGAGTGTGCACCAGGGTCAGGGGCAGCAGAAACTGATATTTTTAACATTGATTAATGATTTTGTCAAGCAGAGTCATCCCTTGAAGGGTACTGTCCTAGGGCAGCTCCCAAAGTGAGGAGACTCCACTTTCATGGACATTTTAATGATATTCAGAAAAGAGAAGAGAGGTCAGCATTTCACCCAACCTTCACTCAAAAGTAGGGCTCCTACTGCCACCCTGCTTCTACCTGAGCAACAAGCCTCCCAAGAATTGCTAGAAAAACCAGATAACAGATAAATGATCAATATTCTTTTCATGTTTCATATAGCCTTCAACTCAGCATGCTTCTATCATTCAGAGTTTATTGAAAGTTAGCTGAAAATTACTGCATGTTTTTCTGCCATTTCAAACTATTGAACTTGGAGAGCGCACAGCTTTTAAATTAAATTCAAGGGAGACTAGTTTTTGCATAAAAGAAAAAAATTCTAACAGGTATAAGAAAATGGGATTTAGACTAGGAAGACAAGTGAATGTTTTATGAAATTTGAACTGACTCACAACAATCAGAATACAACCAGCAGTGGCTTAGGGATTAATCTTTAAAGAAGACCGGTGACTGTGTCATGCTGATACATGCATCTCCCAAGAATTGACTGGCTTGTGTTTGCTTAGTAAAGATTTCCTACAGGTTATCCCAGTTAAGCTTGATAGCTTGTTAACAAAGAGTTCCTGCCCAAGGGCACCTTATAGACATTTCACATTGTACTAAATGCCATCATAAAATTTACGTGTAGGCAGAAAACAGTCTGTTTATCAAACCTTGCTGAGTTTCCTACCTTAGGTGCATATTTGCAAACCAGATTTACAACCCAACATGTGTTGGTTCATGTCTCAGACACCAAGACAATGCAGCAGGGGAAAATCAGACATTAATAAAAAAGGTGTAATTTTGCTGTAATTAGTATGAACTCAGAACAATTCTGTCACTTTGATAGACTGAGTATTATCAATTAGCATACAATGTAAAGAAAATGCTTTGCTACTGGAGGTTTATGTGGCAATGATTGTGTGAAAGAGAAAATACTGTACTATTACCCCACTTTAAAAAATGTTATTTCCAAATACATGTTTGCTTTATGTTTTTAAACATGTTAAACCAAACATGTCTAGCTTGTCCAAGATTATAAGATTATAATTGTGATTGTTTCTTTCTCTAAGGGAAGTTGGATCCTTCAGTAGAGATTGGCAATACATGTTAATAGACATAGTTCCATGAGAATACATTATATACACACACACTCTAAATGTATGGGTTAAATGACCTTCTATTACTTGCTTGAAATTTTAATTCATAAAAATTGGTCAATATTTAAAGAGACCTCAGCGTAGCAGTATGGTATTTTAAAGTTGGGAAAAGAGAAAATAGCAAAAATAGCAAAAGAAAATAGCAAAGATACCACTAGCTAAGACTAAAGCTGAGTTAATAGTCAGGAGTGAGATTAGTTTTATAAGGTATCTTAAAAATAAACAAAAAAACAAAAAAATACAACAATCACAAAATACTAATTTAAGGAAAGATCGTGAGGTGGATTTCAAAGAGAAGAACACTCACAAATAAAATAACAATAAAAAACACATTAGACATAATCTTAATTCTAGACTCTAGTCACCTCATTACCATACACAAAAAATTTTTGATTTGCAAAATAAAACCTACATCCCTAATCCCAAAATTTAATCCATGGTCATTGTCACCACCACCACCACTAACATTATCACTATAATTATCACCACCCCCCACTGCTATTTCCTTCTCTTTCTCAACTACCTCCTCAAATATTTAAAAATCTGTTATATGCCAACCAATTACTTAAGGACATAGAACTAATAAAAAATGAGTTTTGGCTACAATTTAAAGTCTATTTCTCCTGAGTTCTCAGCTCTTTATAAATGTTCTTAATTTACTAAAAAATATGCCTCTACAATTTTAAATGTGCTAAAAATGATTTTAATAAAAGGTTTTAAGCCATGTGTAGAACAAAAAAGTTATTTCAGTTCCTAATTAAACATTGTTTAGATTTATATTTTTATCTAATTTAGCATTTAATACCCTTACTTTTGAGCACAAAAATAATTTTTTAAATTAAACTTTTTACTTTGAGATATTTGTGGAGTCATGTGTAATTGTAAGAAAAAAGAGAGAGAGGCACCTGAGTGCCTCAGTTGGTTAAGCATCTGATTTCAGCTCAGGTCAGGATCTCAGGGTTCTGGAATGGAGCCTTGAGGCAGTCTCCATGCTCAGTGGGGAGTCTGTTTTTCCCTCTCCCTCTGCTCCTCCCTCTGTCTCTCTCTCAAATAAATAAATAAAATCTTTTTAAAAAAGATTTTATTTATTCAACACAGAGGGAGAGAGAACAAGCAGGGGGAGCAGCAGAGGGTGAGGGAGAAACAGACTCCCCACTGTGCACGGAGCCCAAAGGGGCTCAATCCCAGAAAACCCTGGGATCATGACCTGAGACAAAAGCAGATGCTTAAACAACTGAGCCACCCAGGAGCCCCTAAAATCTTTCTGTCTTTTTTTTTTTTTTGCTACAGAGTTTTGGGAGATCTTTATATACTCTAACAGCAGTCCTCTGTTGGATAAATGATTTGCAAATATTTTCTCCCAGTCTGTTTCTTATCTCTGTGTGTGTGTGTGTGTGTGTGTGTGTGTGTGTGTGTGTGTAGAAGAGAGACTTGTTTTTTCATCCTTTTAATAGTTTTGAAGACATTCAGTTTATTTATTTTTCCTTTTATGGATCATGGTTATGATCAAGACAAAAATCCAAGAACTCTCTCCCAAGGCCTAGATCCTAAAGATTTTCTGTTTTTTCCTAAAAGTTTTAAAGTTCTTTATTTTTACATCTTAAGTCTGTGATCTATTTTAACTTCAAATTTTGTATAAGGTATGATCGAGGTTGTTTGTTGGGTTGGTTGACTGAGTTTACCTTAGATGTCTAAGTGTTCCAGCACCATTTGTCAAAAAGGTTATCCTTCCTCTGTTGAATTGCCTTTGCTCTTTTGTTCAAAATCAGTTGAGCCTATTTGTTTATGTTTATTTCTGTTCTCTATTTTCTTCTTTTGATCCTTATGTCTATTCTTCTACCAATACCATGTTATCTTGATTCATGTAACTGTACAGTAGACCTCAATATTAGATTGATTCCTCTGACACTATTCTTTTTTCCCCAATACTGTTTTATCTATTCTAAGGTTTGTGCCTTTCCAGATAAATTTTAGAATGAGTTTGTCTATATCAACAGAACATCTTGCTGAGATTTTGATAGAAATTGCATTAAACCTATAGATCAATTTGGGTAGAATGGACCTCTTTGCTGTGTTGCATTTCAATACATAAAGATGGTACTTGTCTTTCTTTTTCTTTTCTTTCTTTTTTTCTTTTTTTGACAAGTTTTTCTTTGATTTCTTTTATCAGTTTTTTGTAAATTTTAGCATACAAATCCAATTTTGAAGAATAAAATGCCCCTCCCACCCCGGTAATTTTAATTTTATAAACAAGACAAAAATCCAAGCAGAATTAGTTTAGGGGGGAAAAAACGTAAAAAAAAAAAAAAAAAAAAAAAAGAGCCTGGTAAAGCATTGCTGAGCATGCAGAAGAGGGGGAGGAGGAAGAAGTAGGAAGAGCCAATAATTCATGTGTGGTGAAAGTGCGAGGAAGGGCAATTATACACTGTGTGCCGAAAGTGCTGCTGTGTTTCTACGGCTAAGGAAGCCCTCAGTTTCCGCCCTCAGCTGGTGGCCCGACAGTTAAGGTGCAGGTGTAGGGAATTTAGGATGAGCCCTAGAACCCTGTCAGGGTACAGACCTGGGGAGTATCATGGATTTACCCCAATCTCCCACCTTCACCATCATACAAGTGAAAAATGTTTTAACTTTCCTGTCCAAAGTTCTCAGAATTTCTTTCACTTTCCGGAGGTCACCTGCATTCACGGTGGGCAGGGTGGTGGCCAAAGACCGGAACAAGTCGGACATGCGAACCACAGGCTCTGTTTTGCAGACACCAGAGATATCCATCAAGTCATCTCCGTGGCACCTGTGTCCCTGGGTGAGCATGGGGTCAGGTGGTCATCAGTTATGCTAGAGGTGCAGGAAGTACCGCAGACCTTTTTGAAGTGTGCTGCTGACTGTCGTGTTGAAGTACTGTTTCTCTGTGAATACCACATTCTTTTGGAAGTTTTCCTTAGGACAAACAAGGAACTTAATGTTAACAGAGATACGTGTGAAAACCAAGCTGTTCTGAAAACAGTATGTAGAAGTTTCATTTTTATAAGGTGTTAGAAAAACTATAGCACTCTGTCTTAAGTGTTGACTATTGTGTGTCTAGTGCCAATTAAATATTTAAACTTTGTTAGAAATCTGAAGGCATATATCAAATTATGTAAACGGTGGGAATTCAAGCAGACTTGTGTTCTGGCTCCATATCGGTATTTTTGTTTTGGTTTGTTTTGTTTGATCTTGATCATTCTGGACTTTGTATATCATGAAGTTACATTTGCTGTGGTACTAGATAGAAATTGTTTTGAACCCTAGTTCTACTGAAGAGCAGATGAATGACTTTAGCCAATTTACCTCCTTTATTAATTTTCCCATATCTTATATGGGAATAATGGCATCTGCTTCCTAGGAAGGAGAAATGATTGCAATGATTAAATATAGTGCTTAGAACATAAGCATTTAATCATTGGTAACTTATGACTTTCATAAACTTGTATGAAGTGAAAAGGTATTCATACAATGGTAGTAAGGTAGTGGTACAAAATATGATGGAACAATCAGGATTTTGGAGTAGACATTCATAAGTATGGCATCATTTTAGAGGTTCTAGAAAGGTCTTTCACCCAAAAGACCTCTCACAATCTTTGATCCATCTAAAATTCTCTCATTAAATTTAAGTTCTTTTTCTATTATTTTTCTTCTAAAATGCAAATACTCCTGGGCAAAATAAGACATCAAAACTTTAGTAGATACAAACAACATTTTATAAATTGCTCTAGCAAAATAGTTTTTGTATGCAGCATTTTATCATATTAGAAGATATTTGTTCATGTTTTGAAGCGTTTCACAAGAAAATAAATTTTGCTGTCAGCAGAAGTTATTGTCAGATACTAGACAGGAATGATCAGAACATCCCTGAATGATACCACTTAGCTACACAAAACTGTGGGGAACAATTCTCCCTTGTTTCTCCAGATTCTCTCAAGCATTATTAACTATTAGCTTTACACTTTTAGTAGTGTGGCTCGAGAATAAGGATCAGCTACCTCAAATCCTCTGCAAATAAGTTGTAAAAATCCAATCCCACAGCTAGCTTATGTGCTTTAATAACAGATATATAGTCTAATGTTTTCTAAAAAATCCCCCAAATTATTCTGGAATCTGTGTGAGCTATTTCCTGCTTCTGGAACTATAATGCTTTAATGAATTTCAACTTAAAAAATGTAGATTTTGATGTTTTGGTTAGGAAATAAATCCAAGTAGCTTTAGGTTCTGAGCAGATGAATAAGAATGCTTAAGGACATGTATATGCTTAAACAATTTTTTAAACTTTATTTGCATTTTGATAATGGGGCAAAGCAGACTTTTGGCTAAAATAATGGCAATAGAAGCTACACCCACTGCCAAGGGTGCTTGCTTTGGCTTCTCTAAGGTTGAATTTAGCTCAGAGCATGAACAGGCAATTTTATGAGAGATGGAGTACCAAGTGTTAAATCAAATAAATATATAGGTAAATGCCTAATGAACCTCTGAAGCAGATGTGGACAATTTCAATATGCTAACTATTATATAAATTGTTAGTTAGAGAGTGTAAAATAAAATCATATTAAGGCATAGCACATGATATGGAAAATAGACAAAAGTAAAGCAAAAGAAGGCTTTTCCAAACGGTTTTGAACTGAACTTTGTTTTAAACATTTAGCATATGTATGTTCTGAATAGCTTCTTTCAAAAAATACTTTTAAAGATAATTTAGACTTTAACTGAACTACATTTCCAATTGTTGCGGAGCCTCGTAGAGCCCTTATTTTGCTTTTTTTTTTTTTTTAATTCAGAGGAAACAAAAATTTTAAACTTTTTATAATGTCTATATGTTAGCATTAAATCTGGTACTGTAGAAAAAGAAACAGCCATTATCTTTTAAAGGTTTCCACCTAGTGGCAAAGTTATTTTGAGCAAAATGTAGGACCTAAGTGATTAAAGCGGATTGAAACAGTAATATTAGACAAATGTTTCATCCTTAACCCATTAGTGAAGTTGAGAACCATACATTACATACATTCAAGATGTTAGAAGCAAGTGACCCACTAAACAATGTCTTAGAATAAGGCCACTTTTCTTCCTTTAGGTTTACTACGTTGCTGCCTAAATTGCTGTTAAGGATGTCATAACTCTAGGAAAACTGTGAGAAATAGTTTGTTGTAGGCTTCAGAGAAAGGTGCAGCATATGAAGTAGTAATTTTAAGATTACAAATAAAATATTGTATATGTGGTCAGATTATTCATAGTGAATAATATTGTCCTGCAAATGAGTGAGGTGATGAACTCTTACCATTAATTAATCATACAAATTTGGGGAAGACTGCCTTTCTAGGTCTCCATTTTATGCTCTGTAAAATGAGTGGGGGGGGGTTGAAATCATATTAGGGACTATATGCTAGTAGTCATGGGCCAATTTGGCTTTTTGTGTATTCTCTTTAATTTATACATAGTAGAAGAGGAGGATGAAGGTGAAGGGGGGAGTTGGAAGTATTTTAACTTTTAAATAGAACAGACAGTCTGTTGAGTCCCTTTAGACACTAGCTGTTTTACTTTTTATGTTAACCATTTTGGCTCCAGAACTGCTCCAGAAGTAGATAACTATCATTTCTTTTTTCCAAATGAATGAAGAAACCCAGGCTTGTGGAAGTTATATGATCAGCCTGAAGTCACATAGCCAAAAAGTGGAGGGATAGAGATCCTGGTATACTGCAATCCAGAAGTCAAGGTCTTAACATATTTCAAACTAGGGATATGACATCTATATTTTATTTATTTTTAAAAATATTTTATTTATTTGACAGAGAAAGAAAGAGAAAGAGCACAAGCAGGGGGAGTGGGAGAGGGAGAAACAGACTCCCCGCTGAGCAGGGTGCCTGACATGGGGTTTGATCCCAGGACTCTGGGATCATGACCTGAGCCAAAGGCAGAGGCTTAACTGATTGAGCGATCCAGGTGACCCCAACATCTATATTTTATAGTTGATTAGTCATTTTCTACCTTGCCTCAGTATACCTCAGTTTTGAAGATGCATGCATGGAAACAAAGAGGTCATCTTTTATTTGTAATGTTTGTTATATTTTTGTGGCTACTGTGATTTATATAACTGAAACATATTTTGATAAAGATAAGAGCAAAGAATAAGGCAGAGAATTGATATAAGTTTTTTCCCATAAGATCCTATCAGAACTCCAGCATAGATTTGTGTAACAAAATGTTGCAAAGCACATAAAATAGAATTTGAAATATCTCTAAAACAAGTACAGCATTTGGGTGACATACTTTTATGAAACTGGTCCTGGGATTGTAAGGCTGATACGTATTTACCAGGGAGACCAAAGAGTTCCCTCAATCACATGACCAAATGCAAGAATTGTAGACTTTGAATATTTACAATATTTAAGTCTATCTCCTCTTCTAAATATGCATTTTAGCAACATATATGTTACATCAGCAAGGGAAAAGGGCGGGAGAGTAACTTTTTGGATTCTTCCTGTGGACCGGCACATCTTAGATTCAGAAATCCAGTGATTAAAATGAAAAGATTACCACAGAAATTTGTATGTAATATGACTCATTCCAACAAATTGTACATTAATCATACTCAATATGTGTGATTCACATCAGCTCACCCTAAGGAAAGGGCAACATAGTGACTAAAATTTTCACATTGCTGCTTTTCCAATAATGTTTTGCTGTGTGGTGTTCATGTGAAAATTGCTGAAGTCGGCCTTAAAATGCCAAAGAAATTCTAAGCATATTCAGGCACCTGAGCTCATTGTGCATTTGAAATTGCTCCATGCTCTGCTCTGAGTAAACTGACCACTGAGGTTAATAGTCATCAAGCTAGGGCTTTCTGACCTATTGGAAATTTAGATCTTAGCTTACTTTGTACTGTAGCATCCTCTGCTAGTCCTCCAAGGATTTACTGCAAGCTGTACAAAGCAATTATGAGTTTGAGAAATGATGCAGCCAGAGAAAGCAAGATTAGCTTCCTAAAATTTTCCTTTTCTCTTTTTTTACTTTAGTCTTTCCCTTCACAATGAGTTAATAGAATGAGGTAGAGAAAATTCTCCCATAGTTTAGAAAGTTGAACCTCTTTCCTTGCTTAGGTGATAGCACTGACACTTCACACAGAGGGCTAATTTACATTTAATGCTCTGGAAATTAATTACAGAGAATAAAGATAATTGTAAAAGCACCCCCAATATGCACTTCCAAAAATAAACAAACAAACCACATCATGATTACTAAGCAGCCATCTAATGCTTAATTTTATGCACAGTGGGAAGGGCACCAGTAGTCTGGAAAAGGATGGAGGGGAGAGAGGAAAAAAATACTAATTTGAAATATGTAACAGCAGAGGCAGTTTTATGTGGTAATGACCTGCAGCTTTCCCAGCAGGAGTGGAAGTCCTCAAAGCCTTTTGCATGGAGTCCAAGGATGTGTTTACTGGAATTTGGGTCTAGCCAGTCAGCCAAATGACTTAAATGATGATTTGACCAACTTCAAGAATTTTTCCTGTGCCAGTGGGTGGATGTGCCAGTCATAAGCACATTGCTTTTTATTTTTTTAGCACATTGCTTTTGCTGTTATGATGAATTGGTTGTGTCTCATGAAACAAATTCCTTTGACTAAAATTATCCTTTTATATAGAAGACTGAGACTTGTTTACCTGGAGAGGAGTCACAATGTGATCAAATTTACATTTGATATTATTTTAGAAATTTGAGTGTAGAGCTCTATTTCTTTTAAGTACTGCAGTTAACTTCAGTGGGGGCAAATAAAAACCCTTTGTCATATGTCCCTACATGGTGCCTACCAAAGCATTTGTTGGAATTATGATAGAGGGCAAGAAGAAAGAGCAGCATGTGTAAATAATTTGTGTTCCTATGTCAGATAATCAATGAAGCTCCTGTTCCTTAAGTTCTATTTAAAATAAAAAACCTTCTCCCCTACTTTCTCAGCTACAGACTGGGTAGCAGGAATCAATGGTTTATTCTTTCATAGGTTTGGAAGTCAGAAATTCAAAATTAGTATTGCTGGGATGAAATCAAAGTCGTGGAAGGGCCACCTTCCCACTGGAAGCCATAGGAGAGAATTTGTTTTCTCCTTTTCCATTTTCCACTGAGAGCCAGCATTCCTTTTCTTGTGGCTACATTGCTCCAGTTTCTGCCTCCATGGTCACATTTTCTTCTCTCTTATGTCTTGAGTTTATCTCTACCTCTCTCTTATAAGAACACTTGTGATTGCATTTAAGGACCATTCTGGAAATTCCAAAATAATTTCTCCATGGTCACTTTGGTCACATGGTCACGTTGTCTTCTCTCTTATATCTCCAGTTTTTCTCTGCCTCTCTCTTATAAGAACACTTGTGATTGCATTTAAGGACCATTCTGGAAATTCCAAAATAATTTCTCCACTCAAAGATCCTTAATTTAATCACATCTCCAAAGTCCCTTTTTTTGCTGTAAAAGGTAACATTCGCAGACACCAGGGATTAGGACATGAACATCTTTTGGGTGAGGACATTATTTAACCTACCATGGTCTACCACCTGGTCTACAAAGATTCAAATACAACCCACATGCACAATATAGCCATCCCATTCCAACATCCTGAGAAGTCTCAACTCATGAGAGTATTATCTCAAGTGTAAAATCTCATCTAAATATTATGAACTCAAAAGTCTTAAATTGCATTATCTAAATAATCTAACTTAGAAATGAGTTAGAGTCTGGGTATGATCCAGTCTGGGACAAAATTTCTCTCAATTTCTAGATCTGTGAAACTAGGAAACAGGTTATCTGTTTCTAAAGTACAGTGCTGGGACAGGCCTAGGATTAACAGCTATCTACATTCCTAATCCAAAAGGGGGAAAACAGAAGGGAAAAAGGAGTCACTAGCCCTAGAGCAATTTCAGTATCTAGTCACTGTTCATTAGATTCCAAGTGCTGGGAATAATCCTCTGTGGTTTGAGGCTTTACCTTGTGGCCCATGACTCTGGCCTCTGCATGCACAGATCTGGTCTTTACTCTTATACCCATGACGCTGGCATGTTGACCTATGGCACTCTACTGGTAATTCTATATCCTTCATTGTATCTTCTCTTTGTCCCTTACAGGCAAAGATGGCAGTATTTCTACTGGAAAATATTTCTCAATTCTTGTAGGTCTCCAGAATCCCCTTTGTCACAGGGATTTATGGCAATAGACAAGAGTTCTCTATACCTGTTTTCTGGATAATCCCATCTTTATTTGTGGCTTCTGCTGAGATGGTTGAGTGGGTCCATGAGTCACATGCTTATGCTCTTTAAGAGCCCTCTGTGAGAGAGTACTCTGAACTTTTGATTGTTTTGGCACAATGGCTAGTGGTTATCTAGCCATACCCATAGCTTTATATTCAGAGTTCATTTTCCTCACAGTAAGTCCCATAATTTTAGAATTTTTTGTAATGAAAAGAGGCTGAGAATTTCCCAAATCATGAAGTCCTGGTTTATTTTTGCTTACTACTTTCTTCGCTGAGTTTTCCTTTTTCCTCTGACATTTGCTATAAGCAATACGAAGAAATAAAGCTGCACTTAAACCCTTATGTAGGAAATCTCAGTGAAATATTCAAGTTCATTGCTTATAAGTTCTGCTTTCAATATGGTAGGTTATATTTCTGCTAGACTTTATGATGCTATGTAATAAGGATCACCTTTCCTGCAATTTTCAATAACATGTGCTTAATTTCTTTCTGAGCCTTTACTAGAAGTGCTTAAACATCCGTAATTCTATCATGAGTTAGTTCAAAAAATTCTAAGGTTTTCTATCATGCATCTCAAAATTATTCCAACCTCTACCATTACTCAATCTCAAAGGCACTTCCATATTTTCAGGAATTTGTTACAGCAGCACCCTACTCTCAGTATCAAAATCTGTTTTAGTTTCCTGTGGCTGATATAACCAATTACGACAAATTCAATGACTTAAAGCAACAGGAATTTATTCTCTCACAGTTCTGAAGGCCAGAAGTCAGGAATCATTATCACTGGACTGAAATCCAGTTGTCAGCATGACAACACTCCCTCTGGGGGCTCTAGGAGTGAATCTATCCCTTCTTTCAGCTTCTGGTGACTACTGACATTCCTTGGTTGTGGCCACATTACTCTTCAAGGCCAATATTTTAAAATCTCTGTCAGCTCCATCTTCACATCGCCTCCTTTCTGTGTATGTATAATCTCCCTCTGCCTCTACCCCTTGACAAGGACATACATGATTTAAAATCCACATGGATAATCCAGAGTAATCTCTGCTCCTCATCACAAAAAGTTTTTTAAAAGATTTATTTATTTATTTGAAATGGAGAGGGCACAAGCAGGAGAGGCAGAGGGAGAGAGAGAGAGAATCCCTAAGAGAACTCTTTGCTGAGTGTGGAGCCCGATGCAGACCTCCATCCCAGGACCCTGAGATCATGACCTGAGCAAAAAACCAAGAGTCAGGTGCTTACTCGACTCTTTTGAGTGCCCCACCTGGGTGTGCCACCCAGGTGACCCACAAAATTCTTAATAAAACCACATCTGCAAACACCCTGTTTCCCTATAAGGTAACATTTATAAATTCCTACTTAGGTTCTGCCGTATTATTGAAATCATAGTGTCTGATTTGAACATAGAATTACTCAACAGTCAATTTTATTTCTACTTGGAAATGAATACTTGATCTACACTTACTCACTTTTCCATACTCACTTTTTCCTGAGCTTTTCCTATCTTCATAAATGACATTGTCAGGTGGGTAAGCCAGAAATTTAGGAGTTGTTGTGAAGTTCTGTCCTATTACATTTAATCCATCAATAAGACTGATTGACTAGGACCAAGATACTTTCTTCTCTCTTTTTCCAGTGCTACCATCCTGATCCAAGCTATTGCTATTTATTGCTATTTTTCTTTGGACATTAGCAGTAACTTCTTAAACTATCTCTCAGCTTTCATTCTAACCTCACAATCTACTCTTCCAACAGTGATCAGAGTATAATCTTCCAAATTTGGTCAGCTAATGTCACTCCCTTGATTAATACCATTCACTTGTTTCTGATCCATCCTTGGAGTAAAGCTCAGATGTCATATCTTCACTTAACATGCATCATGTAATCTGTAGTCTAATAGATTAATTTTCTCTTTCAAAAAATGGGCTTCTTTCTTAACATACAATAAATTAAAATGGCCACTTCTATTCTTAAGGAAAAGAAAATATTTGTTAAAATGGGAACTTTTTGTACTTAAATAATGTCATTTAATTATATATATAACCTTGCTTTATAAATAGTATCTTCAAGTACTTTTGAAAGATATTTAGAAATACATGGTTTCAATTACAATAGATGAACTTTATGTTTGTCGCTTAGTCTGTGGTGGGTATTTTACTAGGATGAGGTCCAAACCTACAACTACCTTATTAATTATCACTTGATAAATGTGTTAAAGTTTTCATCATAAGGCCGAAAATAAGCAGTGATTTATAGAATGCTTGCAGTGAGCCCAAATACATACATGTCACGGCCGGCGTGACAAATCGACCAGGAACGTGAGGGTAAGAGGATGAAGAAAAGAACTCAAGAAGCAGAGAGATGGGGGCAGGAGGAGCACTGAGGTGGATGTCCAACAGTGCTAAGTTTATTCAAAGCATTAAGGCCATATATATAGTGATATTACAATCGGAGAAGCAATACATCTGTGTCTAGTTAAACAACCACGAGTTCCCAATTAACTATAAGCAGCCCTCGTGACGCCAAATGGCTGATGCTAGTACAATTGTTCTGTATTGATACAGCAAACCTGAAAGTAATTTATGGGCTGTACTAGGGCAACAAGGACCAGCCACGATCTTATGACCCCAACTGAATTGTTCTCATTTGTTTAGCAAGCATGTGGGAAGTCACATAGGCGAGTGCACAACACATAGCACAGACCCTTTCTCAGTGCTTCTCAACTTTTCCCTTCCTAAACCTTTTGTTAGGTTATTCGGACTTTAAAGGAGGCACAAGTCCTCATCTCAAGCCTTATTGCGGCCTCCCACACATACCCATACTAAGTTGGAAGAATATATATTCTCCTTGACCTGTAAAAGTGTCTCCTTTTTCTATTTTGTCATTTAGTGCCTCAAAATTAAAGGAACCTTGTGAAAGAAATTATACTACTCCAAAGTAAGGGTGTTGGTGCAAAAGAACACACACAAAAAAACTGAGTTATCAACATTTTTAGTCATAGCTAAAAAATGCAAAATTAAAAAATTATACCTTTTGCTTGTCATGTTGATAATTATAAATGTTAATACCTTTATTTTATTATTTTAATTTTATTTTATTTTATTTCCAGTACAGGTAACATACAGTGTTATATTAGTTTCAGGTGTACAATATAGTGATTGAATACTTCAGTACAATACCTGGTGCTCATCACAAATGTGGTCCTTAATTTCTATTGCCTATTTCACCCATCCGCCCCCCCATTCACCTCCCTTCTGGTAACCATCAGTTTGTTCTCTATAGTTAAGAGTCTGTTTCTTGGTTTGTCTCTCTCTCTTTTTTTAATCCCTTTTTGCTCATTTGTTTTGTTTCTTAAATTCCACATCTGAGTGAAATCATATGGTATTTGTCTTTCTCTGACTGACTTGTTCTCTTAACATTATACTTTCTAACTCCATTGATGTTGTTGCAAATGGCATGATTTCATTCTTTTTTTATGGATGAGTGGTATTCCATTGTGTTTGCTGAGTAATTTTATGGCTGAGTAATATTCCATTGTGTGTGTGCTTGTGTGTTTGTGTGTGTTTACACCATGTCTTCTCTTATTTATTAATGGACACTTGGGTTGCTTCTGTAATTTCGCTATTATAAATAATGCTGCTATAAACATAAGGGTGCATATGTCTCTTTGAGTTAGTTATTGTTTTTGTATTTTTGGGTAAATATGCTGTAGTGTAATTATTGGATCATAGGGGTAGTTCTATTTTTTAGCTCTTTTAAAGTAATATTTTTTATTTACTTATATGATAGAGAGATCAAGGGGAGGAGCAGAGGAGGGGGACAAGCAGACTCTGCATTGAGCATGGAGCCAACGCAGGGCTCAATCTCAGGACCCTGCGATTATGACCCAAGCTAAAATCAAGAGTTGGCCACTTAACCAACTGAGCTATCCAGGCACCCCACTATGTTTAACTTTTTGAAAAACTTCCATACTTTTTCCACAGTGGCTGTAACAATTTGCTTTTAATACTGTTAGCAAAAGTATAGAAAATGCAATAACTCAGATACAGTGTACTTGTACATTGTGCTTATACTTGCTCAACCATATTGGAGTTATTTGACAAAAATCATTGCTATCCAACTGTTTATACATTTGAATATAGCTCTTCCCTTTAACTTAATAAAATAATCAGATACGTGCAAGAAATTTATATGTTAGGATATTCATTATAGCATTTACAAGAATGAAAATTCAAAAAATCTGAAAGCTTATCTAAGAATTTAGAGAATTGAATGATTAAATTATGTTACATTTATATGCTGAAATACCATGTAGCTATTTAAAATCATGATTTAGAAAAACATCCTATGACATGAACAAATCTTCAGGATATATAATCAGAGCAGTTACGTGCTTTATGATACTGGTTTTGTGAGACATGCACACATAAAAAGATCTCTTACCTGTTATCCCAATCAGTGATGCAGAATCAATATTCTTACAATTCCATGATATTATATGCATACTCACGCATAAGTGCTCTGTAATGAGCTATTATCTTTGTCAATAGAATATAACAACAATATGAAACACATTTAAATTAGACTTAAAAAATTATAAATTGAGCCTTTCATCAAGGGGTGCTTTGAGGTGTCTAGGGGATATTAAGGCTAAAGATAAAGAATTCCTTAATTTCAAGGGTACTGATAGCATCATACTGAATATGATACTAGTATTCATTCTGTGGAAGGTGTATTTTGGTAAAACCAACCAAATTCATGTGTTTAGGGAAATATTACTATTATAAATATGAATACCGATTTTGTACCATAAAAATCTTATATGAGTATTAGATTTTAATAATTTAATTTATACTAAAAGTTTCATTAAAATAAACTAATCTTTAAAAGGAATCCATTCTTGCTAAAGGAATCTGAGAAGAAAGTATAGTAGACTCCAGATTCTGAGTACTTTTTTATCATCTTTTTCATAACTATAATGTCTTCATTCTTAAAAGGAATGTATACATTTGTCACATCTTATAAGTAATCCAAAAATTGTCTTCTTTCTGTGCACTCAATCATATTCTATTCCTTTTTTGCTGTTTCTCTTTCTCAGAGCCAGAATTATTGTTATCATCAGCTACATAGGACTGTCAACTAATAAAAATTAAGTCATGTGCTTTCTAGCTCCCTGCACTTTTTCGGGGATGTTCTATGAAAAGAGTTTACATCAAATCCAAGAGAAAGGGGGAGGAGTTGCTACTGCCTCAAAATTTGCTTAAACACTCTCATATAGAGTGTTACACAATGTGTATTAGGTATTAACTATCCTAATTGCACATTTGTTTACCATAAAGCATTGGTTTTACCATAATAACTAAAACTCCAAAATGCAATCTAAATGATAATGAATACTTATACATAGTCACATGCATTTTTTCAGCTTGCTCAAATATGGGTAAGAGACTCTAGATCAATGTACTAGTTAGATATAGCATAAACAGTTGCAAAGGACTCTGGAATCTAGGTTAGACTGTGTCTTTGAAGTCCTGCTTAAGCTTTGCTAACATTCTATTATTCCAGCATTTCTTTGTGCTTGGAAGGTAATCAATCAATTGCAGAGGTGTCTTGTAGGTCTTCTACATTTTCGTGTCTTTCTTATCCAGGGACTTCCATTTTGATAAATGGTATTTACAAGTTAGTCCCCTTCATTCAGTGGAGTTTATAGCTCTGTTAAAACAGGGAAAATTTTCTTCATCTTTGTATGCCTAGAATCAAGCAAAGTACCTGACACATAATAGATTGTAGATACAATGAATGTTAAAAGGAATGAATACAATGATACTGATATTTTGAAAAT
Organism: Lontra canadensis; assembly: GCF_010015895.1. Taxonomy (NCBI): domain Eukaryota; kingdom Metazoa; phylum Chordata; class Mammalia; order Carnivora; family Mustelidae; genus Lontra; species Lontra canadensis. The sequence goes on from NW_022630999.1 coordinate 28,759,205, forward strand.
GTTATAGAAATTCAAAATTGTAGAATTTCAACAATGATTTCCCAAAATTGGCCACTCGTTTACTTTTGAGAGTAATTCGGGTTTAATGTAAGGTTTTCATGAAATTTATTTTAAAAATAATGATATAAGAAATCATCTAATATTATAAAGACTGTTATGGAGATTAAAAATACTTCTGGAAATTATAGGATACATTTACATATTCACTGAAAGCAGATAGAATAAAAAGAAATTGATTAAGTGAGCTCTGCTTCAGTTTACCTCCTGCAAAAAGATAGTGAATTGACAAAAATACCCATTTTATATGTCTGAGAATGTATTGATTGCAGAAGGAAGGTAATCAGTATTTTGACTTATATGCAAGGTAACTATTTAAAAAAGCACAATTGCATGTATCCGTTGCTATCCTAGCTCAAGAACAGAATGGATTGCATAACAAGGGAGAATATGTGAGCATGAATGTGGGGAGGGCTTATGTGGATGTATACACATGGAGAAATGTGTGAGAGAGAGTGTGTGTGTGTGTGTGTGTGTGTGCGCACGTGCACACGCACATATGTACTCCTTTTGTTGGAAATGCATCAGGACGAAATTCCCAACAATTCTAAGATAAAAATAAATAAATAATGTAATGAATATAATTACTTTACTTACCTTTCTCTTGGGAATACATTTGGGAGAATGGAAAAATGTTTGCTCTCACTTATGCTTAAACGATTCAAACCTTCCTCCTTCTCTAGGTAATATGGTGTTTTTGCTTATTTGTGAGCACGTGACCTTCTTTTCTAGAAGACGACCCAAACAAACAGATCCGTATTCAATCTGTTGCAGGCTTTTTCATATAAATAGAAGAGCTTTTTAAAAAAATTTGTCCTACCACTGTTGGTAAATTGTGTAGCTACTTTTCTCCTCTACTTTCATTGGGGTACAATTTGGGGGACTACTATGTGGGCAACTAAAAAGCTACGCAGATGTGGAAATTTTTCTCAATCATTAACTGTGAAATATAACCGACAATTAATGTCTATCATCAAATTAGGAGATAATGTTAGTTTTCACACTCGAGTTCTCAGTTTAATGCTTTAACTATCCTTATTAGGGGCTCTTAGCACATCAAAAAAGAGATCAGCAAAACAAATGATCAGCTCTCTGGTCAATTTGCTAGACTCCAATGGTAGTTTAATTTGGTTGCAGTGCATTTCTAATAAGTGTAATCCTCATTTATTTAATGAACCTAATTTTAGCATAAATACAAAATATGAAGGTAGGTAATGTATATTATAATTTGCTGCCTATACTTTTTATACACACAAATGCCCATAGTTACATATAGATATATGTTATTTTCAATTGCATAAAAACTGTAAAAAGGATCACTTTATAATTCAAGCTAAATTGCCATATTCGTTATTTTGGTTTCCAAACCCTCTTTTTGGCAAATTTTATCAATCTAGCAAAAGGAAATATAGTATATATCCTCCTTTAAATCCCTACCAAAGGTTACTCTCTGGATTTTCTTTTGGCCTCCAGGAAAACTTAAAGAGGAAGGTTAAATGCCTATTGCTTACAAATGCCTAGAGAGGTCATTGAATGAATACAGTTAACTGTTTTATTTTTCCTAATTGGTATATGCCATGTTTAACCAACAGAAATTCCATCTTTCTACACAAAAGAAAAGCTTCTCTTATCTCACGAGTTGGGTTTTATTTAAGCCAGTAAATTGTACATAATATTAAACAATGAATTTCCTTTCCAATTAATTTGTCTATTCTAATCGGTATGAGGGGAACTAACTCCTTTAACACTTCAGGCAGATGCTTAGAATGTCTTTGGGGAATTGACCACTTCATTGCAGTTAAAAAGTGTATTATTTGGAGGCGTAAATGGATACCAGATCTCCTTTTATGTTTTGGACCTTGGTACTAAATTGTAGTAGGCCACACACTGTTAGCCTTAATGGGATTAGTTTGGATATTAACAAAAGAACAATTAACACCTGCTGATATGATCACAGATGGTATCAAAGAGTAAGAGAAACTCAATTTTACAGGGACGCTCATCTAAGGTTTTTTATTGGGAGTGCTGGTATAAAAATGGCTACAAAATTCAGGGACAGTATTCTATGTAACTGTTAGGGATATACTATGAAACTTGTATGAAACCGAAGTCTTTCTTTAGCTTGCTTAATTCTTAGGAACGGGCCTATCAGTGACTAGCTCTTTGACTCTGGGTATGTTTCATTTCTTTGAGTGTAGGTTTGTTTACCTATAAAATTGAAACAGTACTGGCCCCCAATTTCTGGGATTGTTGTGAGGATTAAATGAGATAATCCAGGTAAAGGGCATAATCCTGTTTATTACGTATAAATGTGAGTCCTTATTGTTCTCATTTTTATATTGTATCTAATAATTTATAGACTTCATGAAGCTTTACAATTTTGAACTTAGTCAAAAACACTTTTTGATTTTGATGGGTACCATTTACCCTATTTCCAAAGAATGTTTATAATTTTAATCACGAACTGATAGTAAATTTTATCGCGTGCCTTTCCAGCTTTAGAGTTGAAAAACTTTAGAGGGTTCCCCACCCCTTCTATTAGTGTAATGTACTTCATTAACAGCTTAGACACTTTGGAATAATTTAGTAGTTAAGTATTGTTTTTATATATTGCTATTTCAATTTGCTAGTAGTTTCTTTGCTTCCATTTTCAAATGATATTAATTTCTTGTGATTATAGTATCTCTGTTTAGATTGTGTTTCATGGTCCTAATAGCATTACAGAATGAGTTGGGGATATTTAGGGGCTTTCCTGTGTTCTGAGTCATTTAAATAGTTGTTATATATTCCTTGAAATTATAAAATTTCACACTTGTGTTTGTGAGCAAAGGGCAGGGAATGGAAGGGAAAAATGATTAACTTTTTCCATTTTTCTTTCGTTATTTATATTTTCAATTATAAGTTTACTTTGGTAACTAATATTTTTTTAAGAAAAGCCCAGACATATAAGAATTCTAGAAGAGCCAATGAGGTCCCAGAACAAAGTAGAATCTTTAAGTTTCACAAAGGAATTTCACATGTATTTACTAGCTTTACATCTTACTGGATCATCCAAGCAAATTTCATAGTAAACAGGAAACAGGAAAAAAAAATTTAGACAATTTAGACAAGAAACAGAAATTTATAGACAATTTAGATTCGAATTCAAATGACCAGTACCACCTCACACACATTTAAAAAGAAAAAAAAAATAAAGAAAGAAAAGATGAAAAGGAAAGAAGAGAAGAAAGGAGGAAAGAAAAAAAAAAAAGAAAAACAACAGAAAATAGCAAGTGTTGGTGAAGATGTAGAGAAATTGGAACATTCATGTTTGGTTAGTGGGAATATAGGATGTTGGAACCATTGTGGCTGATGATTCCCTAAAAAGTTAAAAATTGAGTTACCATATGATTCAGCAACTCCACTTCTGGTTATATACCTAAAAGAATTGAAAGCAGGACCTCAGAAGATATTTGTACTCTCTTATTCATAGCAGCATTATTCATAATAGCTAAGAAGTGGAAGCAACCCAAGTGGCAACCAGCAGATGAATGGATAAACAAAATTTGCATACACACACACACACACATACATACATAGCCATAAAAAGGAAGAGAATTCTTACACATGCTACAACACAGATGAATCTTGAGGGCACTATGCTAAGTGAAATAAGCCAGTCACAAAAGGACAGATACTCTATGATTCTACCTATATGAATTTCCTAGAGTATAATAAAATTCATAGAGACAGGAAATAGAATGGTAGTTACCAAAGACCAAAGGAGGGAGGAAATGGGGAATCATTGTTTAATGGGTACAAAGATTCAGTTTTGCAAGATGAAGTGGGTTCTAGAGACAGATAGTGGTAATGGCTGTACAATATATGAAAATCCTTAATACTACTGAATTGTACACTTAAAAATCATTAAGATGTATATTTTACCACAAGTAAATTTTTTAAAATCAAATGGCAAGTAAGTGACAGAGCTAAGCCAAGAAGGGCCTCCAGATCAAGGGCATTTGAACTATTCTTGAGCACTTTAAGACTAATGGAACATATTTCTGCCATATCTAGCTCCTAAGGTAGATTTTCTGTGATATTTTTGTCTTTTTGTACTTTGATATATTAAAAGAGAAAAGAAAAACACATAAAAGTTGAAACATAAGGCCCTATGGCAATACCTAATAATTTTCTTTCTAAAATAGGTTTTCATACTCTTAGAAAGTCCTCCTCCAGGGAGCCTTTCTTAACTTTCCTAATATTTCACTATGTGCACCTGTCCCCTTAACATATCCACTCCATCCTAGTCTTATTTTGTTCATATTTCTCATCACTCCATATTCTAAATATTTGCTTATTTTCTCTTTCTTTCTAGAATGGGATTCTCTGAAGAATAGTCAATAAAAGGTTAAAGACCTAGGTTATACCCTCTATTTCTACTCTTGTGGCATGGATTTCAGTTACTTAGTATTTTTTTCTTTCCTAATAGTCCTTAAATTTTTGTATAAGTCCAGCCCAGTTAATAACTTGCTGAGGTCTTATTTTATGAAGGACACTATTGTACATTCCAGGGAGATAGTAGTATAAAATCTAGAAAATAAATAAATAAAAGGCCAAAATCTCTTTCTTCATTGAGCTCATGAAATAGAGGAGATAAACAACAAATAAGGTAAAAAAATGCAGTTTGTATTCTGTTGCATATATGATAAAAAGAAAATAAAGCAGAGAATAAGATCTGGGTATGTAGGAAATTTTATATAAGGTTACACAGAGAATATGGCTTTTACTCAAAGACCTAGTTAAAGGGAGAGTATAATTTTGCTAGAGCTGCCATAACAAAATGCCATAACGAAACAGATTGGTAGCTTAAATAATAGAAGTTTATTTTCTTACAGTTCTGGAGCCTAAACATCTAAGATCAAGGGGGTTATCAGGTTTGATTTCTCCTGAGGATTTGCTCCTTGGCTTGCAGATGGCCAGCTTTTTGCTGTGTCCTCACATGGTCTTTTCTTTGTGCATGCATGTTATACATATCACTGGTGTCTCTTACTCTTTTAAGGACATCAGATATATTAAATTAGGGTCCCACCCTAATGTCCTCTAAAAAGAGGCCTCTAAAAACTTAACCAGTTCTTTAAAGATCTGTTTTCTGAATATGGTTACACTTTGAGGTACTGGAGTTAGGGATGTCAAAATACAGATTTTTGGAGGACACAATTCAGCACATAACAGAGACAGAATAAGTCATGTAGCTATCAGGGGTAGGGCATTGCAAAGAGAACAAGTACAAAGGTCCTGAAGTAGGAACATGTCTGACAGTGTGCTGACAGAATCAAAGAGGCCAGTGTGACTGAAACAGAGAAAAGAAGAGAAATATAGCAGATAAGGCCAGAGAGAAAACAGAGCTAGATCGTGTATATCATTGTAAGACCCACCTTTTTTTTTTTCTTTTTTTTTTTTAGAGAAATGGAACACCATTAGAGGTGTTTGAGCCAGGGAAATATGTTTGGACATATGGTTAGCTAAGACCTCTCTGACTGCTGTGTTGACAATAGACTAGGGTAGTTGGAAGGGATACAGAGGCTCTTACAATAATCAAGATAGGATATAATAATGACTTAGTATATAGTTGTGGCATTGGGAGAGGTAAAGGTGACAAGGTTCTGGAGTTTTCTACATTTTTTTTTTTTTTTGAAGACCAAACTAGTAAGATTTACTGACAGAATATATGTGTGAAATGACAAAAAGAGAAGAATTATTGTTGGCTAGGTACTTGAAGAATGTAGTTATCTGTGACCTAGAAGGAAGGGTATAGGTGAAACAGGTTTGGGAGAAAAAGAGGGTTATTTCAGTTTTAGTTTAATAGAAAAATAGTTAAGTAGATACAATAGTAGACACCTGCATATATATACCTACCCAAATCAAAAGACAAGAGTTCAGAAATTATAGCTGTACATTATATCTATGGTGATGTTACAACTGTGATGATAAGAAGTAAGAAGAGGGAAAAGAGAGGAGAAAGAAAAGAAAAGATCATTGTGTTACCTTACAAAGCCCTCAAAAGACTTAATGGAAATTACCAAAATCATGATAGTCTTAGTACTAGGTGCTCTGTTAAAACATGAAAAAAGATTTGTATATAGTACCTGTGTTTTGAGAATTCAAAGCTTGTGTCAAGGTGAGGCCTGGAAATGTTAGATCTCGTGCTGTCCATCCTTTCATGCCACATGTGAGTGAAGGAGCAAAAGAAGCTGTGTTTTTGGGTAACTGTTGGCCTTTTGATGAAGAAAAGATATTATACCAAATGTGTTTCTTGTCTTTATGTACCAATAAAGCTAATTGTAAATCGTATTTTATTAAAACCCATTTGTATCTGTTAATCTGGTTAGTCAACTTCTAACTACAATTGTGGTATTTCAGTAATATGAAGACTCAATACACTCCTTTGGAAATCAGGATCTGTGAATTCCAGTGCTTATAGGATCCAGGCAGGTAAAATAAATAAAATATTTAAGAAAAGAACTCAAAATAACTAGAGAGAATGGCTGCGGCAGGCTAAATAATGCCTCCCAGCCCCCACATGTAATCCAGTTATAGATCTTGAGATAGGGAAATTATCCTGGATTATCTAGGTGAGCCCAAGTAATCAAAAAAGTCCTCTTAGATGGAAGCCAGGAAGCCAAACACAGAGAAGATGATTTCACAAAGGAACCAGAGGTTGGAACATGTGCTTTGAAGATGGAGAAAGGAGCCATGAGTCAAAGAAATGCAGGTGGCCTTTTGAAGCTAAGAGTGGCAAGGAAACAGATTATCCTAAAGAGAGAAGGAACAGAGGGAGCATAGCCTTCTTCCAGAAGGAACACATCCCTGCCAACACTTTGATTTTAAACTTCTGACCTCCAGAATGGTAAGAGAATAAATTTATGTTGCGTTAACACACTACGCTTTCATAAAGCCATCATGATCAATTTTGACACTGAAATTCAACTTTAAAAATAACCACACACAAGAATGGCCAAGGATTGAGCATTCAGGGTCAATTCAGACTGAAGATATCCAGTTTTCAACTGCTGTTAAACTGTGATTTCCAGGAAAATATTTTGCTTTCTATTTTACTTTACTAAAAAATTATAATAAAAAAACACCATGTCAGATATATATAATTTTGCATGCCATATGGAAATGGTATGAATAATAATTATCCCCAAAGATAATGCTAATTACTTTTAGGTAAAATTAAGAAAAAAATAGAAAGGGCAATGGATCAATTCTTTGTTCACTTATCATTGGTTTCCAGCACTGAAATTTAAGTCTAATTTTGAGGCAGATTTCCTAATCAGTTATGATAAACTATGTTAGAAGTTCAGCTTTCACAGTTAATCATGGCATATGATTTCTTTGGTTTCCAATGTGAAATTTGCTTCCACAAATTATAATCAGTATAAATGGAGAGAACCTTACCAAAAGAGATATATTTACATTGCTCTAAATACTCTAAAATACTGATGACGTAATTTTTAATAGTATGCATATAGAACCACAGCTGAAATCTGAAATAAATACATAAGTCAAAATATTATTTAATCAATAAAGTTATCCAGAAAACCAGTAAACTTGTTAGCACATGACAGTGTATGGCTAACATTCTCTACAGTTCAGAGAAAAAGAAGGAAAGATGGCATGGAAAATAAATAATTCCTAAGAATTTTTAAGGTTCATCTTTCAGATCTCCAGAATAATCCTTCAAATTAAAGAGTGTTATATTTAACTAATATTTAATCCATTTCTCTAATAATTTTAGAGGTCACACTAATTAAGATAATGCTTAAAGCATAAAGTATATTGGATCAGAAATATAAACCAGTTTCAATCAGAACTAAAAATAAACTAACTCTTGGTTCAAGTTAAGAATTAATTATTGGGAAACTTCTATTTTTTGCCAAAGTGGAGTAGCAGGGGCCAGATCTACCCTCTTGCCAAAAACAAGGAAACAAACAACAAAACTCAACAGACAAAATATATGAAACAGTAGTTTTCAAGATACTGGATATCAGGCAATAAGGGAGAGTGATCATGGAGAAATGAGAGGTAAATCCTCAAACAGTCTCATCTCATCAGCAGGTTGGAAGAGAAGAGCTGCAAGAGAGGGAACTCCAGAGATCTACAGAGGGAAATCTGAGTGTTTAGTAGAGTACTGATTTGTGAGGAAAACTATTATAGGGGCAAAGACAGAACCACCCTAAAGGATTAGTAGAAAAAAATACTTGAAACAGACACAGGTCTGGGAGTATTGTGTGTTCTACCAACCAGATTAGAAAAACTCATAACTTCCAAGGCATTAGAGTATCAGAAGGTTTTGCCTCAGTGGGCTGGGAGGTGGGATGGAGTTGGATAACTAGTCCTAGACTAAAGATGGCTCTTGTCTTGCCAAATGAATTTTAAATTCAAGTCTCAAATGATGAAACTCTTTTACATGTAACTTAACTGTGTCCTAGACAAAGTTCAAAAATGTATAAAAGAATAAAAAAATGTATTGACCAAAAAATTTTACAGTGTCTGGCATTTGGGGAAAAAAACGGGCATACAAAAGGCATACAAAAGGTATTCAAAAGGAAGATATACCCCATAATGAGGAGAAATATCAATGAACAGAAATTGATCCAGCACTGATACAGATACTGTATTTAGCAGGCAAAACAGTGGTCACAATGGTTTTCCTTATGCTCAAACATTAAGTAGAGTAGGGAAGATATAAAAAGATAGAAATCAGATTTCTAGAGATGAAAACTGAAATATCCAAGTTGAAAAAAATACATAGGATGGTATTAATAGCAGATTAAACATTGCAGAACTAAGATCAATAAACTTGAAAACAGCAAAAGAAGCAATCCATAATAAAACAGAGAGAAAAAGAAGAATTTATTTAAAAAAAAAAGGAAAAGAGCATCAGTGAACTATGGGACAATTCCAAATGACTTACTCAAGTAGAAGAAGCGTGAAGAAAACTACTGTATTGCATGATATAATTAAATTGATCAAAACCATTGATAAAGAGAAAATCTTAAAAGAAGCCAGTAGTAGGGGGAAGAATTATTACATACAGGGTAACAAAGATACGGATGCCAGCAAAATCTTTAGAGTACTGAAAGAAAAAAAATCAACCTAGAACGCTATACTAAGCAAAAATATACATATAATGAAAGTGACATACTTTTTCAGATATACAAAAAGCTAAAAAAAAAAATTCATCACCAACACACACACACATGCACACACAGAGAAAATAATTGTTAAAGGAAAATGATGCAAAGAGGAAAAAAGGATCTACAGGAAGGCATGGTAAACATTTCAAGATACAAAATTGAACGTTTCATGAGCGAACGGTTTCTGGTATATGAACGCTGCAGTATTTGCTTCAAGGTGGGTAAACCAGGTCAGGCTATTTCAGGTGTTCAGTATTTTTGTCTGAATTACCATGTACTCCATCTTGCATCTTTTTTCCGTTTACTTGAAGTTTACTATTTACCTGTTGGCACTAAAGTGCATGTATTTCTTAGGTAGAGGAGTTAGCAGATGCTCTGTTCTCTAAACGTGAAACTACTTCTGGATAGAGAATTCAGAACAGAGGAAGCAGATAAAATAGCTAATAAGGGCTATATAGATATGACCTTGTGTAAGCTGTCCTTTTCCTACCCCTTTAGTCCCATCTGTCTTCTTGAATATCTATTACGCTCTCATGAAAACCTACAGTTACTCATAAGGCTAATAAGTGACATGTGACTTTAGATAATCCCCCATACCATGATCAGGTGCAGGACATATTTCTGATAACTTGCTATCAGGTCAGGCAGAGATTTGGATTTTCCCACAATCTCCAACTGAAAATACCTTGCTGGGTCAACTTGATTGTGGCTTGAGGGAACTATGGTGAGATTTTATTTAGGCAGCCAATATTGAACTGTGTACATATCATCCAATGGCTGTGCCCAAGATAAGTACTTTAACCAGCCATGTATTTCTTTCTGGCATCAATATTTATAGAATATACAAGTATATATACAAGTAATGCATATAAGTAATGTATATGAATGGCATTTATATAGGTATATATACACACATAAATATAGAATATACAAGTAATGTAAATGAGCAGGTACCATAAAGCTTGATACTTCTAACCAGAACACACTATTCTACCACCACAGAATACGGACATATTAACTTAGGTAGCAAGACTATCTTGCCCGGTCTCTTATATTTGAATATGAAGGCATATGTGCTCTTTCTCAGACCTTGCTCCAAATAAGGCTTTCTCCATGTTTCAGCTCCAGGAAGGTTAGAAAGCATGCAGTGGTCTAATCCCAGTTCAACAGGCACCTTAGTGGGATGCCCAACTGTGTCACCATTATGGCCAGGTGAACCAATTCTTGTTCCTTTTAAGCAAGTGAATTCAGGTTCAGTGATGGACCTATGGAAATAGGCCAGTGGAGATTGTGAATGGTTAAACCTGCTTCCAGGAACACCTCTCTCTCTTTATCTCTCTCTGTCTCTCTGTCACACACACACACACACACACACACACACACACACACACAGCTACCTTTGTGATTCAGTTTGAACAAAATTGAAGGCATTGTTTTCAATATTATGTGTTCCCTCTACAACTTTTTCTTTCTTTATGTTTTGTTCAAATCAGAATGTAAGCAAGTATGTATAAGAAATTTCTCGATAGGTCTCTCAAGTTTCTCTTTCTTTTTTCAATTCAGTAGTTTTTAGTATATTCAGAGTTGTGCAACTATCACTACAATCGGTTTTATATTTTCATCACTCAGAAAGGAAACTCTGTACTCAATAGCAGTCACTCCTCATTTGTTCCCCATTATACCAGCCCTGGTCAGTGAGAAATCTACTCTCTCTATAGGATTGGCTAAATCTCAAAATTTCATATAAATGGAATCAAACAATATGTGGTCTTTTGTTATTTGTTGCTTTCACTTGGCATATTTTCAAGATTAATTCATATTGCAATAATTATAGTACTTTGATCTTGTTATAGCTAAATAATATTACATTAAATGGATATACCACATTTTCTATATTCATTTATCAGTTGATAGACATTTGGGCTGTTTCTAGTTTATGGCTATTATGAACAATGCTGCTATGAATATTAATGTACAAGTTTTTGTGTGGATATATATTTTCATTTTTATTGGGAATATGCCAAATAATGGGATAGCCAATCCATATGATAATTGTATTAAGACTTTTGAATACCTGTCAGACTGTTTTCCAAAGTGGTGGCACTTTATATTGCTACCAACAATATATGAGGCTTCCATTTTCTCCACAATCTTGCCAATATTTTTTATTATCTGCCTTTTGATTAGAACCATCTTAGAATGTGCAAAATGGTATCTCATTGTGGTTTTGATTTGCATTTCCCTGATGACTAATGATATTGAGTATGTTTTCATATTTTTTTGGCATTCATGTATCTTTTTAAAAAATTATTTAGATCTTCTGTCCAGTTTTTAGCTGAATTATTTATTATTGAGTTGTAACTGTCCTTTATATATTCTGGCTAAAAAGTCTTTTATCAGATATGTGACTTGCAAATGTATTCCATTCTGCATAATGTCCTTTAAAGTACAAAAGCTTTACTTTTGGTGACATTCAATTTATCTATATTGTCTTCTCTCACTTGTGCTTTTTTCATCTTGTATCTAAAGAGCGTTTGCTTAATACAAGGTCACAAAGATTTACTCCTATATTTTCTTATGATAGTTTTACAGTTTTTATTCTTATATTTTGGCCTAGAATCTGCTTTGAATTAATTTTTGTATATGGTGTTACTTTTGTTGATTGAAAACATCTGATCTCATCATTAAATGGACAATGGAAGTACAGCTTTCAGTCTACCCAGTGCTACTCTGAATGTTGGACTAACCCATATTAACTTTGATGTGGAAATACAGGAGTGTCTTTGATATCCTTTCCCTGTTAACACTGTGAAAATTACTTGGTTTCTGCTTAAAATGTCTATCAGGTCACTCTTTTACCAAGTTCAATAACATGGTGCGTTTTACCCACAAACTGGTTTCTCTTATTATCCGCTCGTAATAATTGCACATGTACCTGAATGTACTTTACAGGCTGTACCCTGCAGATATCAGTCCCTTTATATAGTACACGTCAGGGATACGTCATCAACTTGGGCAACACTTGGCCTCAATAGTCTCAGGTCACCACTGATAATGCAAATTCCTTCATTATAAAACAAAGTTGTCAAGATTTTTTTTCCAACTTTCGCTTTTTTTTCACATTTTTCCTTTGTTTTTTAAAAGACATAACGCTTACTTTTGGGTGTCTGGGTGGTGCAATTAAGTGTCTGACTCTTGGTTTCAGCTCAGGTGGTGCTCTGGGGGTCGTGGGATGGAACCCCACCTAGGGCTTGTGCTCAGTGCAGAGCCTCCTTGAGATGATCTCCCTCTGTCCCTTCCCTGTCTCATTTGCTCTCTCAAATAAATAAATAAATAAATAAATCTTCAAAAAAATAAATAAAAGATACATTACTGACTTTGACGCAGTGAGCAGTCATGAATAGAGGGAAAAGTGAGAATAAAGATTTAAAATCACTTTCTGCTGTGGTAGTTACTTGAAGATTAGATTCTATGACATATTTCTAGAAATTATAATGTTCTCTGTAATCTTATAACAGATTTTATAGTATACTATTAAACCTTTACTAATACTAACCTAGTGCGATAGTTATTGCTAAAGGAAGAAGCTAAACTATAGCCAGCATAATTACTACACACGTAAAGACATCATGATAAACTAAATGTAAGGTTTATGGTGCTTTTCCAGTCTTTATAATATATTCCGATACCAAAAAAAGTCATATTGTTTCCAGACAACACATAAAATGGTATGGTCATTATCTATTAAAATACCAAACTTATTTTTTTATCTCAAATGGCATAGGTAGAGGTAAGGGTATGAGCAGGAAAGGTATACAATGGAAAACCACTTGTGCTTTTTGTCACTGAAAAACAAAAATATGAATGAATTCCTACTTTTTATACATTTTTTTCAGTGACTTGAGAAATGAGACAAATCACAGGGAAATAAAAGAAAACAACCCATGATATCTTTGTAACATTGAATCAACCTTTAGTGGTGGAAGAATTAATTTTATAACATTTAAATGATCAGTTTAAAAGTAAGAACAAGGAAGAAAATAAAAAGAAAATATGATTTGTTATCCCACTGGATGATATTATTTCAAATTCATAGAATTACTTATTTCATGAAAGTCATTTGAAGATTAAAAAATCAAACCACTAAATTCTTAATGAATAGAAATAAAATGTGGAAAAGAACTTAATAGGCTTTAAGGCTAAAGTTTCAGTTTTTTAAAGTACAGTAATAACAAAAGAAAATCAAAGTCTTAAATTACTCTGCACATAACCTTTGGTACAAATATAAAGCAGTAAGACTAACATACTCATACTCTATAGTTTACTCATTGCAAAAGTATGCAGTGGCCAAGATGTTGGACGCTGATTATTGAAAACAACACTTATTACCATTTATTTTGCAAAGAACAATCATCTACAAAATAGATTTCTTTTTAAGAATTATCATATAAATGTAGTGTACCAAAAAACATATTAATTTTTTTAGCTTTTATGTTAAACAAGAATATAACCATTCTGTATAAAACAATTGGCCATTATTTTTCCTCCACAAATTTACAGTGACATATCTCAGTAAAGAATATTAGATGATTAAAAATTAACAGTGATATGTCAAATTTAATGGCTACTAGTTCAAAATCTTTTCCTTCAAATTCATGGTAACATAGCCCATTTAAATAATGTTTCTCCTATTGTATAACAAGGTTACATCTGTAGTACAGTACTTTCTCACAGGACTAAGACTCCCTTCAAAATGGTTAAGTGGATTTAAGTCTAATAATTTGCTTCAGGACTAGTCTTACTCTACAGACTTTTGGTCTGTGCATAAACAAAGACATGTCCTAAGAACTTGATATCATATTTGTAAAAACAAGCGAAAACAAAATCTTTATCTTTTGGCATAGCTTAAGTTGAAATGTTATTTATCAGGATATATTATTTCCTTTGTTTAAAAAAAAGAAAACAGAAAAGATAACAGTAAATAAAAAATGCTTAATTAAAATGACGCACAAACTTCCCTATTGTCAGTCTTCACATCTCCCTCCTTTAGTCTCATCAGAAAATTTTGAAAACCGCTTTTCATAAGACATTTAACGGAATTGCTTAAACCTAGAATCATAACCTCCCTCCTTTTTTTTTTTAAATTCAGAGATATATCAGCATCTTCTTAAAATAAGAGATAAGCTAATGAAACCCATTGCTTCAAAAAAAGTCACATTTTGATGAATCTAAACAGGAGGCAGGGAGACTCACTAATACCCACTCCACCTTTTGCATGACTTTAAAGCAGTTATTCCCAGTGTGTGGTCTTGTAGTATGGACATCACCTGGGAGCTAGTTAAAATGCAAATTCTTAGGTACCACCCAGACTTACTGAGTCAGAAACTCTAGGGGCGGGGTTGAGCAATCTGTGTTTTAACAAGCCCTCTAGGTGATTCTGATGCTGGTTCAGATTTGTGAACCACTGCTTCAACGCCGAGATAGGGACAGTGGAAACTGCTGTAAATCCTGATTCAGAATCATAAACTTCAGTGTTTTAAACTAGGCTGGAAATCTTGCTTTTAAACTTAGGAATATGAGGCTAAGTAAGATGGCTTTCTCATTTTTTCTTATTTATAACATGGAGAAAATGTCACATATATAGGGCATATATTATATATATACATATAGTTATTTGGGGTATAAAAATAATATATGTAAAAACTTGGTAGTGCCATTCAGAAGCAGGCATTTATTAATGTTTGCTATAAACCAAATAGTATTATTAAACAAGAAAATAAATAGACTCTTGATTAAGAAGAGTTAGTAAATTTTTCCTGAAGCTTAAATTGGGTTCTCTAGTTCTAATTCACCTCACATTCCTGTGTTCAAATATTAGTCATGGAAATTATGTTCAATACACAGAAGGAGAAGATGGCAAGTTTCCATGCAGGCAAACCAGGAGGCCTACAAATGATGGATTTATTTAATAGACGAATCTCTTCATGTTCTACCTTGGAGTGTTTAGAGGACTCTTCATATATGAATTTCTAAAAATGCTTTTGAAGCTATTAAAATATTGAGATATCATCCACAAAATGACCTTAGGCTGAAAGAATTAAGGTGTGTATGGTTTGGTATCTCAGAGAGGGAGATCAAAATCAAAACTTCATCAGTAAAGGGGAGAAAACTGACTTAAAGTTTTACTTATTTGTTTACCTATTAAGGATAAATATTTATGTTTTAAAAATATCTTAACATGAAAAATATAATTTTTAATAAAATTTCCATGCCCCAGTAACCCCTGTTTACTTAAGATTGTATGTAGTCTCTTAGATAATCTATCTTTTTGACTTTACTGAAATATGTCCCTTTTTCCTCTTGAATTGCTTTAAGTCACACTGTAGTCTGTTAAAGTCCCTCTCTAACTCTCTGGACAGAGTGTGCTAACATGGAGCTGGAGTTTTCCAAAGGAGCTGTCATGATCTCTTGACTAGAAGATCCATTAATGACACCTGAGTGTTCACAACAGAGCCCTCCTCAGCTTGCTGCTCTTTAAGGCTGGCCCCCTGAGGATGCAGGTGCATTGTAAGCACCCAAATCAACCATTAAGGTCATTTTTATTAGTGGCATCTGCTTACAAAACAGGGCTCCAGGGTAGTATGATTCAGTCTAGGTGAACCCTGACAACTCAGAAGAATCATACTCTTAGGGACCAGTCACATCTTGTTATAATAATGAAAGTATTTTTATTATTATAGGAGTCACATTCACACACTCCTATGCCCTATTATGTAAAAATTGAAGAACAGGAGTTTCCCATTTTATATCTTCATTTCTCCTGCCTATCAGTAACGAGTTTTAAAGTAAATCAGCCCTCCATCTCTTCTTGGCGAACTAAGATTAATTCCTTTGGAAATACCACATTTAGTTTGCTGAAAAAAGTCCAGTGAGCAGATATAACTCTAAAAAAAGTTTAATAGACTGGCAATGCAAACATTGGTAATGAAAGATAAACATCTTTAAACTCAACTTAGGGAGTACCCCTATGTGAGCTGAGCCCCACGTGGGACATCTAACCTACATAATCTTCTGCTCCAGACAACCTTATAAGATGTAAAACAAACAGTCTTTTATTGTTTGACACTGAGAGACTTCTTTTAAACTTTATCCTCAACTTGTGTGTTTCATTTTAGTTAATGGGATAATAATATACATTCAGCCATTTTAATTCTACCTGGAATTTTATTTGTTTAATTGTTCCTGGAACACACTTGAAACCATTGGGAAAGCACACCAGTATTTAAAAAAATTTTTTTTCACCATTCTTTGTCACATGAGTAATAATCATCCTTCTACCATGATTTCACTGACAGGAGGAATTTGAGAAACAAGACAGAGGATCATAGGGGAAGGGAGGGAAAAATGAAACAAGATGCAGCCAGATAGGAAGACAAACCATAAGAGACTCTTAATCTCGAGAAACAACCTGAGGGTTGCTGGAGAGGAGGGAGGTGGAAGGGATGGGGTGGCTGGGTAATGGACATTGGGGAGGGTATGTGCTATGGTGAGTGCTGTGAATTGGGTAACACTGATGAATCACAGATCTGTACCCCTGAAACAAATAATACATTATATGTTAATAAAAAATTAATAACCCTTCTACCTTAAAGATATTAGAAAATAATACATTGTACTTGAGTAAAGCCATCTATTACAAAAGGATTTGTAACATACCAGTACTCTATTTGGGGAGGGAAAAAAAAAAAAAACTTGAATAAATATCCTTCACAGAACAACTCAGTTTTAGAAAGTTGAAGAAAAATCACAATGTTGAAAGACCTTTTAGTACATGTATCTGCATTTTTGATTTGATATAAACTGTTAGCTGAGCTGCCCTGATACTGGCCAGTATCATTGAAGAAATTGATTACTGATTAGTTGTTAATATTTTCATTCATAGAAGAACTCCTTGGTGATTAGGACAAAATGCTTTTTTTCCTATGTGTTTTGTATAATGCACCACTATATGTAGATTTGGTTTCCAAGTTCTTTCATTTTCAGTAATAACACAGCTATTGAAGTATATTTCATCCTTATCTAGACAGCCTTATGCATGGATAAGCTAAAAGCTTTCCAACTTGCCCAACTCTTCTGGATGACATTATTTGAAACAGGATTTTATTATGTTACTTACTCAAAAATATTCTCTGGTTTCTTGATGCAAAGAAAATAATACAAATGTTCAGTAGCCTCTAATTTAGAACCTTCCATGATCTAGTTTTGATATAACTATAGACCTCACTTTCATTATTGTTCTTACACCCTTACAACCAAAACTGCAGTATGGGAAAAATGTTCTCAGTCTATCTCAACTTACCTCTACTTAACTGGTGTACTAGATTCAACCGTGCTCTCCATTCTCCTCTCTGAAATATATGCCTGATATTCATCATATGGACCTCACACACAGATAGTAGGCTAATTGCTATTTGCAACTCCATTTCATCAACCAGTTGAACAATACGATTACCGAGAGGGCTGTACCCAAGCATATTTATACATATGGCTATTATTATAATTTAAAAAGTTAATTATATAGTAATTGATAACCATAAGTTGAAAATAACATTTTTCCCTATGAAAACTAAGTCATATACTTTGGAAATAATAATAAATTCATGTCTCAAAAAGTATTGCTGTCAAATTAGTTGTGCCATGGTAGCTGTAAATTATTGAGAGAAAATCACAGAAAACTAGAAAGAGTCTGCATTTATATTTCAGTCAAATATCTTTAGTTTTCACTTGTGACATTTTAAAGAAATTGAAAATGTAATTTTAAGGTCACATATCTTGGGTGTGGCTCATGCAAAGAAGGTGACAAATTTATATTAAGACATATACAATAGTGGATTAATGGTGGCAATTCTTTTGGAAAGAAATTGTGGATCATGCAGACATCATATATGTATTGACAGAAATAGGCATCTAAATATGATGTAGAGGAGGTTGTACCAAATCTAGAGCTATTTTAAAAAAATGCTCCTTTTTATTATGAACATTTTCAAACATTTATGATAGGTACCGTTAGCTTTTTATTAGACTATAATTGACATTTGGAAAAATGTACATATCATAAGCTTGATTAATTTCATAAACTGTACACATCTGTGTAATCAGGAACAGCCTTATGAGAACTCAGACAGGTGCCCTATGCTCCCTTTCAGCCACTGCTCCTCATTCTGGAAGAATAACCACTTTTTTTAACAGCATAAATTAGCTTTGCATCTTTTTGTAATATATATATAAATTGTACATATTATTGTGTTTAGCTTCTTTCTTGTAAAATGTTTATGAAAATGTTTGCTTCATCCAATTGTAGGTCATGCAATGTTGTGGCAGCAAACTATCCTTTCTGTCATCTAAGAGCAGATACTGGGTGGATTTAGTGAGGGAAAATAAAAGGCTTTTCCCTGTAACTTTTTTATACAGTTGACTTTTGAACAATATAATTTTGGACTTCACAGATCCATTTATATGTGGATTTATTTTGTAAATACAGTACTGTAAATGTATTTTCTATTCCTTATGGTTTTTCTTAGTAACATTAGTTTTTCTAGCTTACTTCTGTAAGAATACAGTTTATAAGACATACATAAAATATGTGTTAATTGACCATCTATGTTTTTGCTATGGCTTCCTGTCAATAGAAGGTTTTTAGCAGCAAAGTTTTAACTGGAGTCAAAATTTATATGTGGGTTTTTAACTGCATGGGGAGGTTGACACCCGTAACTCCAGCATGTCCAGGGATCAAGTGTGTATATATATATATATATATATATATATATTTGCATTTTATCACTCAGTTCCCTCTACCCGAACTGTTTGGCCTTTTTTTTTTTTTAACCCATATCTATTGTCAAAATGTAATTTTGATAAAATTTTATGTGTGACCTTAATATAAATACAAAATGCGCATGTAGTAAACCTTTACCTACCTTATTAATGAGAGAACTAACAAGATGGTAAAGCTAATTTGAAGAGCATTTGAGGGACCAAGTAAGCATAGGGCTTGAAAGAAAAATGTTAGAATAAGATTGCTAGGTGAGATGCAAAATTGGTGACCATCTTATGAGATAAAAAGCTCTAAGTTAACATGAAACTTCAGAATCTGCTCCCTAAATAATAGTTAATAGTATGTTGAGCAAAGCTGTGTCCTTCTAGAGAATGAGATAATAAATAATCATTGAATGTGCCTGTTGGACAGTTTCCCAGGATAACACTGATGGAATACAGATGTCATTTCACCATATTTCCTATCTATCCATTACAGTTAGTTTACATCACACTTCCACTCTGGTCTTTATGATCATCCAGCTGGAAGGCCAAGGAAGCTAGCCAAGGGTCACTGGCAGTACATGGAATATGCTCACTATGAAATCGGTGAGAGAATAATTGTATTCTGCCACCCTAGGGGCATATCACTTCTTGAGCAGAAATGGCTAATTAAGAATGTAATTAAATTTTAAATCATAGCTGGAGAAATTGTACTGTAGAAGAGAGATAAATTAGAATGCATCATGGTGCAGTTAGCAGGTTTGTGTTCTTAAAATGACTAAATATGCAGTGGGAAATAATTGACTTATAAAGTACTCTGCTTTTTAGATTTTCCTTTTTCTGTTTCATCTTTTTGCCCTTTTCTTTGATTCTGCATGATTGAAATATTCCCTTTGTAATTCTCTCTTCATTTTAGTCTTGTGAAGCAAAACTACAGGAACCATCTATCTCAAGTCTCATTTTAGCCATTTCTCTTCCATAAAAGAGTTTAGAAAAGCTGTGTTAAGTCATGTTAAATCATGGACTTTTATGGTCACCACTTACCTCTCTGGTTCTACGACCATACCATTTTTCTTATTGACCATTGTCAAGTGCTTGCTCTACTCATCTCATTGGACTCACTGGAATTTTATTCTTTCCTTCTTAGTGTCAAAAACATTCTCTTCTACAAAATTTTGTTGAACACTAATCTTTTCTCTTTAGCTTTTTAGAATAACTTCAAGAAATCTTCTCATTTAGGGAAATGTGTGTGATATCTCAATGAGTATAGTTTAATCAGACTTTGTCTTGTTTTCTCAACTTCTCTAAATAACTGAAGAAAGTTCTTGCTGGGATGTTTCTGAATTATATACTGTTGTTCAGATTCACTTTTCTTACTTTTGATACCTTAAACTGGAGTTGGTAAGACAAAATAAGAGATGGGATGATGTAGGTATGTCTGGCTGGCTCAATGGGTAGTGCATGCAACTCTTGATCTCCGAGTTGAGAGGTCAAGTCCCATATTGGGTGTGGAACCTACTTAAAAATAAAATCTAAAAAAAAAAAAAAGGGGGGGGCGAGGATAATGTAATGTAAAACTTACTTTTTTCTTCTTGAACTCTGAAAGTGCAGAGAGTAATTGATAGAAACCTCAAATTACATTTTTTTTTGTGAAAATTCAGGAAAACTGTTTGGTGATAGCCTGAATCTTCAGCTTTTAGCTGTATGTGACTGAATTAAAATTAAAATTTGAATAAATAAAATTCAAAATTCAGTTCATCAATCACAGCAGCCACATTTCAAATGCTCAGTAGCCACATACCGCTACCACACTAAACAGTGCAAATGTAGAACATCATCATCACTGAAAGTTCTGTTGGACAGTCCTGACCCAAAGTATGCAGTAGCTGTTCAATGCAAATGTGTGCACTAAGGACCTCAGTTACATTTTTAGGTAAAGTGCTTCTTGATTTTTACAGAATTTTACTTACTGAGTTCACTAGGGATTGGTACTATCAAATGGGCTTATAAATGAGTTGGAAGAGATAGAGCCCAATGAAATCTTCAAGTGTGCAGATGAAACTAAGTTCTTCTGGGAATGGAAATGCCAAATTGAAAAACTATGCCTGAAGGCTTATGAGGGGTCAGATATGCATCAGAGGAACTTCTCTCTAAGCAAGTATAAATGTGATAAGTATAGTTGGAAATGATTTCATCATTATAGGATTCTGAATTCTATTTTCCTGGTAAATAGTTGACCAATGGTTTCATTATGTAGTTAATCTATTTTCTTCTCCAAAATAACAGACTTTGGTTATAGCTCAAAATAGTAAAAATAAATGTACAAATAAATGATGAGGAAAGTATTTCCTATATGTGGACAATATTTAATGCTGTGTATCTGTGAAGGAAAGCTTCACAGAGGTGATACTTTAACTTGTTTTATTAGTTTAGTTGTAATTTTCCAAGTCGAAATGGAAAAAACGTCAGTCCTTGGAGGGATCAACATAAGCAAAAACACAGAAGCATAAAAGAGTGAGGGCAGTTGGGAGACAAATAGTTCTTTGTGGTTGAAGCAAAATTGTGTGATGTAATGATTTAATTTTAGAAATGAGTACCAAGCCTTATTGCATAAGTTCTGGATGATATGCTTTTTTTTTAAAGATTATATGTATTTATTTTGTGAGAAAGAGTGAGAGAGAGAGTCAGAGAGGTGTGAGAGTGATTATGAGCTGGGGGAGAGGCAGATGGAGAGGGAGATGCAGACTCCCCACTGAGCAGGGAGCCTGATGCAGTGCTTGATCCCAAGATCCTGGGATCATGACCTGGACCAAAGGTAGATGCTTAACCAATTGAGCCACCCACGTACTCCATAATACACTCGTCTCAAAGATGAATAAAAATAACCACTAAAAAATATTCTTTAAGCTGTAGAATAAATAATGAGTATTTTAAAAAGATAATTCTAGCATTAATAAAGATCACTGGATCTCAACATGGGTGATTTTGACTCCTCTGAGACAATTGACAATGTTTGGATATCATTTTGGTTGTCATGACAGGTTGGGAGGTGGCTAATATTGTCTTATGGTAGGAAGAAGGGGTGCTTCTAAATATCTTATAATGTACAGGATAGCCCTCACCACAAATATCCAACCCCAAATGTTGATAGGGCCCACAGTGAGAAACTCTGACATAGACAATGAATTGGAGAGATACTTGAAACAATAAAATCATTTAGGATGCTGATGCAATAGTACCTGATGGAATGAAGTTACACTAATTTGTTTATTATTCTTAAGTTTGGAAAGAGTATTGACAGAGTGACAACAGAGTTAATCAAATGTTTTAAATTAAAAAAACTAAAAGGAATCTGTTGCCTCTTTTATATGTTTGGTGTAATTTATAGAATGATTTACTCACACTAAAAACAAAGTTCAAGAAGAATGTATTGCAGCACTGCAAGTAAAATTAAAAAAAAAAAAAGACCTATACTGACACATCTGGGTTTTTGTTTTAATTATAAGGAAAAATAGAGAGAATCTCATACTTTTCTAGAGAGAATATAGAGTTACTTAAAAATGCAAAAGGTGTCCAGCATCAGAATTCTCAATAACATTAAATTTCAGGGGGACATGGTATATCACAATTTCAGGCCAAAGCAAGGTGTTTTTCATGAACAAAGGTGATAGAAATACTTCCAAATTTTACAAGACACAAAATATATATGAACAACATAATCTTATTGAAAAAGTTACTTAAAGGTGATAAGCAATAAGTGATAAAGAACTCAGTGTGAGAAGGATTTTTGACTTGCTATTTGGTAAACCCAGGAATTAAAGACTGGATTTTTGAATTTTAGCCATGTAAGAAGTAAATCCCATACAAAGCTTGTTCCTGCGAGTCTTGCCTGATCTATATATCTTTGGTTGGTTTTGTTCTCTCAGGATCAGCATATCCTGTACTTTATATCTCCTTGTTCGAACAGTTTTCTAAAATGGCTAAGAAATTGACTGATTGGGTCATTGCCTGAAAGTTGTAGGTATGTTGTTTCTGTAATCTTATCCCCATGAATGAGGAGTTCCTTAAAGAAATATTATGGCATTTGTAATTGTACTTAGGCAGTGTGCTCCTGTAGGTTTAAAAAAAATTCCATTTAATAGTCTGAGTCTCTGGAATTTTTTTAATAATGAAAGAAAAATAAAACAAATTATCTTCTTCCAAGTTTTTTATTTAATAACTCCTTTTCCTTGTCTGGAAGCAGGGAATTTTATTCTTGTGAAGGATTCAAGAAATATTATGAAAACAATGATAATGAATGAAAATGTTTAAATAGGTTCTGGAAGATAAAGTGTGGTGTTTAAAAATATGGGAAAATGCCACTGGCATGTGTTACATATTTTTAAAGTTTCAATTATTTCTTATCAAGTTGGACTATTTCATGGGATTTGGCAGATATTTTTAACATGTATGTTCTGGAATTTTTAGTTGTTTTACATAAATGATTTAAGTCATTTTGAAATAGAACATAAGAATTAACATATGTTAATTTGGAAAGCAGGAAAAGCTACATGCATTTAATGTTATATGCATTAATTCAAGAAGACAGGAGATTCTCCAGGTTTTTCAGTTATTCTGTTTCTTTTTATAGTTTGAGCTAAAGAAACTTGATTAGCGTTTGCTTGTTTGTTTTAATGGCCAAAGGAAATGTTTAGAATACTTGCTTTCACTTTTTCCAGGCTAATATTACCCTAGCTATGCAGTAACAAAGTTATTGGTATTTCCTGGTCTGAAGTAGACTGAAACCTTTTTTAAAAAAGTTTGTATTAAGTACAATATATGCACAGAAAGTAAGCACCTCAATAATTTTTACCAACTGAATATCCTTGTCACTTGCACAACAGATCATTCCTGATACCCCATTAGGCCCTCTTCTGCTTTTCCCCAAAGCAGTACATTATCTTAACTTCTTAGAGCACATACTAATTTTGTCTGTTTTTATTTTATATAAAAGGGATAATACTTTTATGTCTGACAACTTTAGCTCAACATTATGTTTGTATAATTCATTCATGTTGTTGCATGTAGTTGAAGAGAGTCATCATCATTGCTCTATTATGTGAATATACCTTAATTCATCCTTAATTCATACCTTAATTCAGCCTTAATGAAGTTTTGAATAATAACCAGGTTTCAGGTACCACAAATAGTATGCTGTGGATCTTATTACATGTGTTTTGGTAAATATTTGTAAACATTTATAATGAGCATATACATAGAAATGGGAGTTCCTGGACCATAAAGATGGCAAATGTTCACCTTCAGTAGAAACAGCCAACTAGGTTCCCATAAAAGCTGTACCAAGTTTACACTTCCAGAAGCTGTGTTTGGGAATTACGGTTGCTCTGCATCCTCATCAATACTTGGTATTTTATTTATTTCTTTTCTTTTTTCAAGATTTTATTTTGTTTTTTAAGCAATATGTATACCCAGCACAGGGCTCAAATTCACAACCCCAAGATCAAGAGTTGCACCCTCTATCCACTGAGCCAGTCGGGTGCCCCTATTTCTGTATTTTCTAAATGGCTTACTCAGGTGATTATTGAGATATTACATTATGCTTTTGGTTTTTATTTCCCTACCAGATTTTCATATATTTAGTGACCATTTGTATACTCTCAAAGAGAGGTTTTTAATGTAGAGGAATGTTTTCAAAAGTGATAGATGGTCAGGAAAGGGATGAGTGGGTATTACCTGAAATCAGGAAGCTGCCCTGGCCTTTGTCTTGGAGAGCACTCAGAGCTAAGCTGAGTCACTGCTTCTGAAATGGGGCTGCCTCAATTGCTGCTGTTAGTTCCTGAAAATGCTGGAGTCTACATTTCCTTGGTAGTTGCCTTTCTGCTAATTTGAGAGTTGAATAGAGAAGGACTTTTTGTCTTGCTTTTACCTTCTAAATTCCTGCCTCCCACTTGTAGGATCTATCAAGAAACCAGCCAAGAGAATCTGGAATTGTTGTTTTCCACACACCACCTTTCCCTCCCAGTAAAGAGAAAGCTTGGAGGATCAGGAAGCAAAGTGCATACCAGCTGACTGGATCTGCCCAATGCTCTTTACCTTAGTGCTCTAAACATCAAGGAGCAAGGAGGTTCATCAGGGCGATAGCCATAGATACCTGCATATAAGAGTGTATTAACATTTTCAGGCCACTGCTTAATCAATAGTTTCATGTGTGTAAGCACTTTAGAAAGTGCTTTAGAGAAATAAAAATAATTAAAATAGTTGCTCTCACAACTCTTATAACTTCTTGATGAATGAAGAAAAACACACATGTAATGTCAGTGAATAATACATAAAATTGGGAGGCTGAGTTATGATAATAGACTGAGTCCTAAATGATTTGTCTGAGAGCAGGAGGGAAGAAAGGACAGCTAAAGTAGTTTGACACGTGATGGGGTTGAACTTTATCTCAAAGGGTAAATAATGCTTGCAGAGGTGAAAGGAAGAAGGAAAAACATTCTGAGCAACAGGAAGAACATGAATGGGATAGAGAACACAGGATGGAGTGTTGGGATCTTTCAAAAATCTGAAGATACTATCTTATTTTGACTTAAAGTAAGCTTTAGAAGAATATACCAGAATTAACAAACTAAACTTTTTTTTTACCAAGATTGCTGTCAATTTGGAAATCTAGAAACCACACTGCAGTAGATAAGGGAACTAAGTTGTTTACTTCAGAGAAGAGAAACCAAAAGGGAATGCCTATAAAGTGTTATATAGAAGAAAGAATGAACTTTTTTTGGTTATTTGAAGAGGAAGAGCTCCAGTCATTGTACTAAAGTTAGAAGTACTCAGCTATAAATTCAATGAAAAGGAATTCTTTAAACAATTGCTATCTGAGAATGAAACATATTGCCTCATGTAGATTTAATGTCTTCAACCTTGAGTTGTTTTCACAGAAGTGACCATGTATATCAGGCAGAGGATTCCTGTATTCAGAGCAAAGATGATGATCACAAAGTCCCTTTAAAAAAAAAAAAAATGGAGTAGGTAGGGTGGCATTCATCAAGAAACCTGAAAAACATTTAGTTTACACTTAGTTTTTCTTACCTGCCTACTTTGTGCCAGGTAAAATCAAGGGAAGGGTGAATAAATTAATTCAGTGTTCTCTAAAACAAGTGTGAAGGAAAAAAAAATAAAATAAATGTGAAGGAAAAAAAAGTAAAATGAATACGAAGGAATCTAGTCTTACAGGTGCTCCATGGGGGGGAAAAAACGAGCCTGAAGTAAAATAATTTTGTGAAATTCTATATCCATTTAACTTCTTAATAATAATTCACAGAATATAAAATGCTTTCATGGCTCTGCAAAGAAATGAGCTTGCTTAAACTCTGAATCTTGTAGCATTTTCCAAATTTATCTCAAAAATAATCTTTTTAAAGTATAGCAACAGTCTGGAACTTGTGTTTTCATGGGACCAATTTTTTTGGATACATTTTAATTATAATCACAACTACTGCCTATGGGAGCCTATGATCTAGTAAGGGAAATAGGTAAAACATAATTTGTCTCAATGGTGGGGAGGAACAGGAAAGAATTTCTGGAAAAGTATGTAGCTAGAACCTATAGAATACTCAGGTATTACTGGGAAAGAGGATGGGAAAGAGTCTTTGACACCTAGGAAACTTCAAATGTGAAGTCCTACTTGTGATTATGATTCATTGGTGAACAGCATGACACATTTTTAAAGACATGTTTAATATGTATTTGATATTTAAATATATTAATACAGATTTGTTTTGCATCTCAGATTTTTTGATAGGGCTCTACAAAGATTATTGAAACACAGAATTACATAGCCTGAAGTGTTGCAGCCGTCTAATCAGAAACTTTTCTAGAATGGTCTGACATGAACCTATTCTTTATTTAAATGTTTTTGGTCACTGGGAGCGCTCTATCTCATGATGCATTTTCCTTCCTCACAGTAAGATGAGATCAACCTTTCTGTAACTTTCACCTGTCCCAGGTCTGCATTCTTGAGTTGCAGAGAAAGAAATCTGGGCTTTGTTACTTTGGGAGTACTGAAGAGTCATTTTCTCTTGGCGATGGAATTTAAAATCAGATCTATTTAGTGGAGTTTTCACTTGCTGTGCACATTCATTTTAATACCAGACACTTCACTGCTTTTAACATGTGAAATATATCTGTATGTCTTAAAGTTTTCTTAAGACTACAATATAAATATTGAGTTTTATATAACCTTGTATTTATCAAGGGAGTATTTTGGGGATTTGGTTTCAGCATCTTTTTGTAAAAATGTTAGCTCTTAGGAACATTTTCATAATTCAGCAGGGTCTGTAATGTTAATGGACCTGAGCCCCAGGATTCTTGGACCACATACTATAATTACTCCTTAGAGTGCTTGTAATTTCAATTCCAGAGCCTAATGCTAGCTGGAATTCATTTGTTTTTCTTCTCTTATTGAAAGTGATTCACAGCAGCCCACTGACTTTGGAAATCTATTGCTTTTGCTCAATTCTAAGTTGGTAGTCAAAATTTAAATTAAAATATGGTATCGGAAAAAACATGGTAGGGATTGAAAAAATTAATGGATAGACAAATATTTTCTTTGGGCAAAAGATTCTTTTAAAACCATTTAAATCACTCAGGGACAAATTAGAATTTTCTTTCTTCTTTTTCATCTCAGCCTTCCAGTGTTCAGAATACTAAAGTTTAAGGAAAATATGTTCTTTTGGTTGAAATTCAATAGTTGCAAATTACTCAGTAACTTCAAATTCTAATTTAAACGTGAGATATATGCAATAAATCTTGATAATGTGTGTGTGTGTTTGTGTGTGTGTGTGTGCATTTGGTATCTCAAGATTAAAGTATAAGACTTTTCTTTAAACCAGTTAAAATTATTTTAGCTTAGCTTTGAACAGAATTAGAGTTTTAGATATGTTTTAAATCAATTGAAACAAATTCTGTGATTTTATAAAATGAGGAAACTGAGTCTAATAAAAGTTAAATGATTTATATTAGAATTAGAAGTTGAAATTTCTTAAGTATTTTCACCTAATCTGGTGAAAATACTAACACCTAGTATGGTGTGCTGTTTTACTTGCTAATAGACCCAATACTGTTACAACAAATTTAAAAGTATTTTGGCTGTTCAAATAGTGATGGTAGTTTTATTTTAATAATTATGGTTAAGGGATGCCTAGGTGGCTCGGTTGCTTCAGTTTAGGGTCTGCATTGGCTAAGGTCATGATCTCAGGATCCTGAGATAAAAGCCCTACATTGGGTTCCTTGCTTCGCAAGGAGCCTGCTTCTCCCTTTGCCTGCTCTCCGTGCTTCTCCCCCTGCTTATGTTCTCTCTCTCTGACAAATTAATTAATTAATTAATTAATCAATCAAAAAAAGTATGATTGAGTTCAAGAAGAAAGACATATCTGAGTTAGAAATCGAAACCTAAGTAAAGCTAACTCACAAAAGATGTGATACTCATTATTTCTAATTTTCTGGTTTATTTTTTTCCCACCAGGAAAATCATCTCTTGCGATCTTACCTTATGAAGAACTTCTTATGGTAAGGACATTTAATCAGTCAAAATTTTATAAAAATGATCATAACATGTTTATTGCTGGACATTATCTGTTTTTTCAGACAGAATGCCCAATATATAAAGGGCTGAGAAAAAGTAGATTGCTCCTGCTTACAGGCATTTTCCCCCCATTAATCTGATCTATTTATTTATTTACTTATGAAATACAACCTAGTTTATTTTTTATGGTACATATCACAACCTGATTTTTATTTGTTTATATCTTGGTTGACTATCTTTCTCATTAGAAGGTACCTTCTATGGAAGCTAGCATGTTTACTTATTGACAAATATCTGACCTCTACTAGATTTTTGTTGAATAAATGCATTCATGATCAATAAATAAAACAGGATGGTGGGGTAGATTGAGTGGTTAGAGAGTGATGATGGCTATGTCTGCTAGAGTAGTCAGAAAAACCTCCCTGAGCAGGTAACACATGAGTGGAGACATGAATGCTGAGTTGGGGTCAGCAATGCAAAAACAAAGACTTAGAATATTCCAAATAGGGGAAATGACAGATACAAAAACCTTAAGATGGGAAAGAGGTAGGAGACTTTGTTTTAAAGATCTATAGATTAAGGTGTCTCAGTCTTAGAAATTAATTGTGTGGAGTACTGACTTTCTAGAGCCAGAGTCCTGATGGACAGCATTAGTCTAATGCCATCCTACCACCTTGCTATCACTTATTAAATGGACAGTAAATACAATTTTCATGATAGAGACACATGGCATTTACTAGAGAATGACACAGAAATCAGCAGCTGGAAGAACAGGAAACCTGAAGTGCCACATAGACATGAAAACTAAGAAGCAAGGAAAGTTTTATATAGTTGAAGGAACTATAAGCATTTCATTTGAATAGTTTGAGGAATAGCAATAGGGGTAGGTTGGCTGAAGAAGTAAGCAGAGGTGAGAATTATAGGGAAAGAGGTCTGTCATAGAGCTAGACATGTGGATGCTTTAGAATCTTGTTAGTTTTTAAAACAAATTTTTTCAGTAAATAATGGTGGTTGGGAATGTGATATCTGAAGCTGGATTGAATCTTCATATAACCACTTACCAACCTGTAACCTTGAGCAAGAAACTATTGTTTTTTGAGCCAAACTTCCTGGTCTATAAAATGGTACTACTATTTGAATGTACATCATATGGGTACTAAATAAGTTAGTTTGAGTAAAATGGGGAAAAATTGGAGAATTTTAAGTATAGGAGTTACAAGATACTGTTTGAGTTTTAGTGCAATCATTCTGGCTTTTGAGTGGAGAATTCACTGAGGAGTGAGAGCAAAGGTTGAAGTAGGAAAATCAGTTAGGATACAATTGAAAAAATCCAGTTTGGAGCAGAACAGTGGCAGTAGGAAGGATGAAAAGTGGTCAGAATCTAGATATAATTTGAAGGTAGACCACATAAGATTAGCTTGTGAATCAGTTGAGAGATGAGAGATAAAAGAGTCAAGAATGACTCCCATGTTTTTTAATATGAATAACCAAAAGGATAGCATAGCCTTCACTGAAATTTGAAAGACCACAATGGAACATGTTTGGTAGGAAAATAAAAATTCCCCTTTGAACATTTTTATTTTCAGATGTCCGTTAAACATCAAAGTGGAAATATTAAGTAAGCAGTTATATATTTACCTTAGGATTTAAAGTCATGAGACAGGATGAGGTCACCAAGAAAGTGGTTCAGAAAGAGAAATGAAAGAATCTAAGACCCAAGGACTGGGATACCTCAGTGTTGGTCACTGAGGTAGGAAAATAACCTGAACATTAAAGAAGAAAGTGCGTCAAGGTAGAGGGAATGGTCAAACATGTCACCTGCTGCTCTTGGATTAAGTAATATCAGGTGAGGATAATAAGGAGAAAAATTGAAAACAGTGAGCATGGAAGACTGTCTCAGAGTATATTTCTGTAAAGGAGAACAAATAAAAGAAGTGGTAGCTAAAGGGGAGGTGGGAATGGGAACAATCTATTGGGGAGAATAAGGTAGATGACTCACCCTTGAGTGGGTAAGAAGCCATGGACTCTTGTTCACATTGCAGAGAGGCACTTATTAATGGGGATGTTGATGTTTCATCTATATCATTTGGATGAAAGAATATATGGGTAGGAGGTTGAGAGTTTTGGTGAAAGTTGTTTGATTTTCTCAGTGAAGTAAGAGAGAAAACTGACAACTGAGAATCTGATTGAGGGAGTCTCAGAAGTTGAAGATTTAAAGAATGGAAAGGCATATTACAGTTGTCTATAAGTTGTCTAGGAAACTTAATTATTAAGTTTTAAAGGAATTATTAAATATTAAGGAATCACTTAGATTCACGATCAAACATTTAAAAAGAGACCAGTCTTCTCCCTTTTCTCTTCTTTGTTCCATTCCCTTTCTCTTCTCTTCTTCTTTCTCTCTTTCCTATATGTATGTATATGACCAGAAAGTAAATGCTTGAACTTGTGAATATGAAAATCTTACTGTTATTTGTATGATATTATAATGTCAGAAGAGTCATCTCCTATAAACTGATATCACTAAGATTTGTAAGGTCTTTGAGAGAGTGATGAAATAGAAAGCAAACTTTTCAATAAATTAAGAAGAATAACATGAGGAACAGAAGCTAACTATAAAGAGTGGTATGTGGTAATATTTGATGACATATTCAAAGTTAAAGGATGTCAGAGAGAATGGAAAGGGAATAATTGAGAATTGGAGATGAGGCATACAGAGGACACTTAGCCGAATACAGGCTCAGATATGTGAGGAAAGAGGGAGAAAAATATACTGAATATATATAATATACATATACATATATATATAAATTTTATACATATATAAATATATATAAAAATATACTGATTGAACAGAGCACAGTGGGCAAGTTTTAGGAACTGTGGAAGGCTAGGAGAGAAGGAATAAGGAGAGAAGCTGTGCAGAGTCTAAAGGGATGAAAATGTAAGAAATGAGATGTGAAGTCAGGAGCTTCTTACAGTGATCTGAAATAAACCACAATGAAGGCTATAGGGGTGGTGGTCTCAAGGAAGAAGTATTGAGAAACTTATGGTACCTGGGGTACCCTCTGTACTATTTCTCAAGCTGTGGGAAGCAGGAAAATTCCAATATTGTACCCACACATCTCTCTCTTGACCATCATTGTGGAAGCATTTGACACCTGATGAGGAGTTATCTTAATCTGGGTGCAAAAAATTAGAGGTGTGTAGTGAATTTGTAGTTCATATAATACTTATTGTTAAAGTGAAACAATAAAAAGAAATATATATATTCTGATCCAGGCCAATTGTAATCTTTTGAGATTATTGGGAAGGTGTGGTGGTCACTCTCCTGGAGTATCCCACAAAATTTCACATTGAGTAGGAATCTTATTTAGATCAATCTCAAATTATTTTGATTTAAACAATAGGTGGTTATGTTAAGAAGCCATTCCTTTTGTATTTAATTTCTCCATTGACTTGATTAAGTGCAACAGTTTTTCCCTCTAAGATTTCTCTCACCAGGAGTTTTTTTCACGGCTCTCCTTGTTATCCTTTCTCTTCTTTTGGTTGTCTGGCAGTGAAATCATAATCCTATCTTTTACAACATCACAGGCTGATAACAGCATGAGCACACTCAGAGGATTCTTGCTCTCATTAAGCTTTTAATTTCTTTATTGACTTTAATTAAATTTGAGAGGCTTTTTCAATAACAAAGAAACATGTTTGTATGTTGTATTAATAACATTGTATTCACGGGGCGCCTGGGTGGCTCAGTGGGTTAAAGCCTCTGCCTTTGGCTCAGGTCATGATTCCAGGGTCCTGGGATCGAGCCCCATATCAGGCTCTCTGCTCAGCCAGGAGCCTGCTTCCTCCTCTCTCTCTGCCTACTTGTGATCTCTGTCAAATAAGTAAATAAAATCTAAAAAAAAAAAAAAAAATTGTATTCACTAGGCTATGGATGATATTTTGGGGGAAAGGATAAGGTTTTCTGCTATCCTAGAATCAGAAATGTGATGTTTTCCATCTTTGAATTTCTTGCTTTTTTTTTTTTAAGATTTTATTTATTTATTTGACAGACAGAGATCACAAGTAGGCAGAGAGGCAGGCAGAGAAAGAGAGAGAGGAGGAAGAAGGCTCCCTGCTGAGCAGAGAGTCCGATGTGGGGCTCGATCCCAGGACCCTGGGATGTGAAGCCGATGGCAGAAGCTTTAACCCACTGAGCCACCCAGGTGCCCAACTTTCTTGCTTTTAAAGGAGACATTCCACTATATGAACCACCATAAAAAATTGCACTACTTCCTAGAAAGAGCTTAAGAAGCCAGTGATTCTCAGGTGAAACTTTCTAAACAGTATTTTAGCTGAATTTGCTTAGTGTAAATCATACTAAAAGGTGCCTATGTTTTTTAAAATGCAATGAGGATCTTTATAAGTTCAATAAAAAGTCCTTATTGAACACTTCGGATGTATTATTCACTGTTCTAAGCAGTGAATTGAATTGGTGCTTTAGGGAAAAAAATATGCCTGCTCTCATAGGACCTGTATTACAATATAGTAATGGAGATAAACAACAAACAGGTAAACTGATTTAAATAACATTTTAAATAGTTATATGAAACTTGAAAAAATTAAGCAGGATTACATGATGGAGTGACTGATAGAATGGAGGGTGAGGACAAGAGAAAGTGGTCAGAGAAGGTTTCTTTGAACAGGTGATAATTCAGCCAAAAGAATTATTCATTTATTACATTCAGTCTTTTTCTTGCTAGTTTTTCTTTTTCTTGATAGTTTTGGTAAACTGATTAAATCTGAATGTTGAATTAAAGTAGCATATCAGTATTTGGAATTAAAGCTAATGGGAAGAAATGAAAGCTTATTTTAAATAATAAATAATATTCTTAATTTCCATAAGGATCCAAATCAAATGTATTTACTCATTATTTGAAGTTCTTGAAATAATTAGAACCTTGCCATAAAGGGGAAAATGAAGTAGATAAAAGGCACAAAACCCGAAATTTGCTCCGCTGTGGGTAATATTCTATAGCTACACTCTCCAGCTAGTCAACACTAGTCCCATGTGGCTATTGAACACTTGAATAAGGTTGTATCTCATGCTAAGATGTGCTATTAGTATAAAATAAACAATCTGTTTCAAAGGCTTAGTACAACAAAAGACAAATTTTTTTAAAGATTTTATTTATTCATTTGACAGACAGAGATCACAAGTAGGCAGAGAGGCAGGCAGAGAGAGAGGAAGGGAAGCAGGCTCCCCGCTGAGCAGAGAGCCCGATGCGGGGCTCCATCCCAGGACCCTGAGATCATGACCTGAGCCGAAGGCAGAGGTTTTAACCCACTGAGCCACCCAGGCACCCCAAAAAACAAAATTTTTAATTGATTATAGGTTGAAATAATATTTTGGACAGATAAGTTGCAATTATGTATATTTTAATTAATTTCACCAGTTTCTTTTTACTTTTTAAAATGTGACTACCAGAAAATTTAAAATTCTATATGCAGCTTTTTTTTTTTTTTTTTGTGGTCACATTTTATTCCTGCTGATCAACACTATTCTGTAGAATTGCCAAGTGTCCCTTACACATATTGCAGAGAATTTACTGCATATTCATTTAAGTGAATTAAATTTTCATGAAAGATGGCATATTTTCCAATTTAGATGACAAAATCCAAATCGAATTTAAGGCAACATAATATTGGATCGGAGTCAAGATGGCAGAGTAGTCTCAGCCTGCTACTTCAGGTAGCGGGAGAACAGCTAGGTAGCTTATCTAAAGATTGCAAACACCTACAAATCCAATGGGAGATCGAAGAGAAGAAGAGAAGAACAGCAATTCTAGAAACAGAAAATCAACCACTTTCTGAAAAGTAGGACTGGCGGAGAAGTGAATCCAAAGTGACGGGAAGATAGACAGCGGGGGGAGGGGCCGGCTCCCAGCAAGCGGCGGAGCAACGGAGCACAAAATCAGGACTTTTAAAAGTCTGTTCCGCTGAGGGACATCGCTCCAGAGGCTTAACTGGGGTGAAGCGCACGCGGGGTCAGCGTGGCCTCAGGTCCCGCAGGGTCACAGAAGGATCGGGGGTGTCTGAGTGTCGCAGAGCTTACAGGTATTAGAACAGGGAAGCCGGCGACAGAGACAGAGCCGAGGAGTGAGCTCACAGCTCGGGTTGACCTTGAACCGGTCTCAGGCTCGGTCAGCTCGGAGTGCGGCCAGAGGCCAGGGTGATGGGGCAATTGGGCGCTGTTCTCTGAGGGCGCACAGAGGAGTGGGGCCCCAGACTCTCGGCTCCTCCGGGTGGGAGACTGGGAGGCCGCCATCTTCACTCCTGTCCTCTGGAACTCTACGGAAAGCGCTCAGGGAACAAAAGCTCCCGAAAGCAAACCCGAGCGGATTACTCAGCCCGGCCCCTGGTAAGGGCGGTGCAACTCCACCTGGGGCAAAGACACTTGAGAATCACTACAACAGGCCCCTCCCCCAGAAGATCAACAAGAAACCCAGCCAGGACCAAGTTCACCTACCAAGGAGTGCAGTTTCAAAACCAAGGAGAGCAGTGGAATTCCAGAGGAGGAGAAAGCAAAGCACGGAACTCATGGCTTTTTTCCCCCTGATTCTTTAGCCTTGCAGTTAATTTAATTTTTTTTTCTTTTTCAATTTTTTTTCTCTTCTTCTGCTAAATTTTTTTTAACTTTTACCCTTTTCTTTTTTAACGTTTTTTAACTAGTTTATCTAATATATATATATATATATTTTCCTTTTTATATTTTTTCATTATTGGTTTTCTTTTTTTATTTCTTTTTTCTTTTTTCTTTTTCTTTTTTTTCTTTCTGAACCTCTTTATATCCCCTCCCCTCCCTCACGATTTGGGATCTCTTCTGATTTGGCTAAAGCATATTTTCCTGTGGTTGTTGCCACACTTTTAGTATTTTACTTGTTCCTTCATATACTCTTATCTGGACAAAATGACAAGGAGGAAAAATTCACCACAAAATAAAGAACAAGAGGCAGTACCAAAGGCTAGGGACCTAATCAATACAGACATTGGTAATATGTCAGATCTAGAGTTCAGAATGACGATTCTCCAGGTTCTAGCCGGGTTCGAAAAAGGCATGGAAGATATTAGAGAAACCCTCTCGGGAGATATAAAATCCCTTTCTGGAGAAATAAAAGAACTAAAATCTAATCAAGTTGAAATCAAAAAAGCTATTAAGGAGGTGCAATCAAAAATGGAGGCTCTCACTGCTAGGATAAATGAGGCAGAAGAAAGAATTAGCGATATAGAAGACCAAATGACAGAATAAAGAAGCTGAGCAAAAGAGGGACAAACAGCTACTGGACCACGAGGGCAGAATTCAAGAGATAAGTGACACCATAAGACGAAACAACATTAGAATAATTGGGATTCCAGAAGAAGAAGAAAGAGAGAGGGGAGCAGAAGGTATATTGGAGAGAATTATTGGAGAGAATTTCCCCAATATGGCAAAGGGAACAAGCATCAAAATCCAGGAGGTTCAGAGAACCCCCCTCAAAATCAATAAGAATAGGTCCACACCCCGTCACCTAATATTCAAATTTACAAGTCTTAGTGACAAAGAGAAAATCCTGAAAGCAGCCCGGAAAAAGAAGTCTGTAACATACAATGGTAAAAATATTAGATTGGCAGCAGACTTATCCACAGAGACTGGCAGGCCAGAAAGAACTGGCATGATATATTCAGAGCACTAAATGAGAAAAACATGCAGCCAAGAATACTATATCCAGCTAGGCTATCATTGAAAATAGAAGGAGAGATTAAAAGCTTCCAGGACAAACAAAAACTGAAAGAATTTGTAAACCCAAACCAGCTCTACAGGAAATATTGAAAGGAGTCCTCTAAGCAAAGAGAGAGCCTAAAAGTAGTAGATCAGAAAGGAACAGAAACAATATACAATAACAGTCACCTTACAGGCAATACAATGGCACTAAATTCATATCTCTCAATAGTTACCCTGAATGTTAATGGGCTAAATTCCCCCAATCAAAAGACACAGGGTATCAGAATGGATAAAAAAAACCAAAACTCATCTATATGTTGCCTACAAGAAACTCATTTGAAACCCGAAGACACCTTCAGATTTAAAGTGAGGGGGTGGAAAAGAATTTACCATGCTAATGGACATCAGAAGAAAGCAGGAGTGGCAATCCTTATATCAGATCAATTAGATTTTAAACCAAAGACAATAATAAAAGATGAGGAAGGACACTATATCATACTCAAAGGATCTGTCCAACAAGAAGATCTAACAATTGTAAATATCTATGCCCCTAACGTGGGAGCAGCCAACTATATAAACCAATTAATAACAAAATCAAAGAAACACATCAACAATAATACAATAATAGTAGGGGACTTTAACACTCCCCTCACTGAAATGGACAGATCATCCAAGCAAAAGATCAACAAGGAAATAAAGGCCTTAAATGACACACTGGACCAGATGGATATCACAGATCTATTCAGAACATTTCATCCCAAAGCAACAGAATACACATTCTTCTCTAGTGCCCATGGAACATTCTCCAGAATAGATCACATCCTCGGTCCTAAATCAGGTCTCAACCGGTATCAAAAGATTGGGATCATTCCCTGCATATTTTCAGACCACAATGCTCTGAAGCTAGAACTCAATCACAAGAGGAAATTTGGAAAGAACCCAAATACATGGAGACTAAACAGCATCCTTCTAAAGAATGAATGGGTCAACCAGGAAATTAAAGAAGAATTGAAAAAATTCATGGAAACAAATGATAATGAAAACACAACAGTTCAAAATCTGTGGGACACAACAAAGGCAGTCCTGAGAGGAAAATATATAGCGGTACAAGCCTTTCTCAAGAAACAAGAAAGGTCTCAGGTACACAACCTAATCCTACACCTAAAGGAGCTGGAGAAAGAACAAGAAAGAAACCCTAAACCCAGCAGGAGAAGAGAAATCATAAAGATCAGAGCAGAAATCAATGAAGTAGAAACCAAAAAAGCAATAGAACAAATCAACGAAACTAGGAGCTGGTTCTTTGAAAGAATTAATAAGATTGATAAACCCCTGGCCAGACTTATCAAAAAGAAAAGAGAAAGGACCCAAATAAATAAAATCATGAATGAAAGAGGAGAGATCACAACTAACACCAAAGAAATACAGACAATCATAAGAACATATTATGAGCAACTCTATGCCAACAAATTTGACAATCTGGAAGAAATGGATGCATTCCTAGAGACATATAAACTACCACAACTGAACCAGGAAGAAATAGAAAGCCTGAACAGACCCATAACCCGTAAGGAGATCGAAACAGTCATCAAAAATCTCCAAACAAACAAAAGCCCAGGGCCAGACGGCTTCCCGGGGGAATTCTACCAAACATTTAAGGAAGAACTAATTCCTATTCTCCTGAAACTTCCAAAAAATAGAAATGGAAGGAAAACTTCCCAACTCATTTTATGAGGCCAGCATCACCTTGATCCCAAAACCAGACAAGGATCCCATCAAAAAAGAGAACTACAGACCAATATCCTTGATGAACACAGATGCAAAAATTCTCACCAAAATACTAGCCAATAGGATTCAACAGTACATTAAAAGGATTATTCACCACGACCAAGTGGGATTTATTCCAGGGCTGCAAGGTTGGTTCAACATCCGCAAATCAATCAATGTGATACAACACATTAATAAAAGAAAGAACAAGAACCATATTATACTCTCCATAGATGCTGAGAAAGCATTTGACAAAGTACAGCATCCCTTCCTGATCAAAACTCTTCAAAGTGTAGGGATAGAGGGCACATACCTCAATATTATCAAAGCCATCTATGAAAAACCCATCGCAAATATTATTCTCAATGGAGAAAAACTGAAAGCATTTCCGCTAAGGTCAGGAACACAGCAGGGATGTCCATTATCACCACTGCTATTCAACATAGTACTAGAAGTCCTAGCCTCAGCAATCAGACAACAAAAAGAAATTAAAGGCATCCAAATCGGCAAAGAAGAAGTCAAATTATCACTCTTCGCAGATGATATGATACTATATGTGGAAAACCCAAAAGACTCCACTCCAAAACTGCTAGAACTGGTACAGGAATTCAGTAAAGTGTCAGGATATAAAATCAATGCACAGAAATCAGTTGCATTTCTCTACACCAACAACAATACAGAAGAGAGAAATTAAGGAGTCAATCCCATTTACAATTGCACCCAAAACTATAAG
Organism: Lontra canadensis; assembly: GCF_010015895.1. Taxonomy (NCBI): domain Eukaryota; kingdom Metazoa; phylum Chordata; class Mammalia; order Carnivora; family Mustelidae; genus Lontra; species Lontra canadensis. The sequence goes on from NW_022630999.1 coordinate 28,798,084, forward strand.
ATATCTAGGAATAAACCTAACCAAAGAGACTAAGAATCTATATACAGAAAACTATAAAGTACTCATGAAAGAAATTGAGGAAGACACAAAGAAATGGAAAAATGTTCCATGCTCCTGGATTGGAAGAATAAATATTGTGAAAATGTCTATGCTACCTAAAGCAATTTAATGCAATTCCTATCAAAGTACCATCCATTTTTTTCAAAGAAATGGAACAAATAATCCTAAAATTTATATGGAACCAGAAAAGACCGCGAATAGCCAAAGGAATATTGAAAAAGAAAGCCAAAGTTGGTGGCATCACAATTCCGGACTTCAAGCTCTATTACAAAGCTGTCATCATCAAGACAGCATGGTACTGGCACAAAAAGAGACACATAGATCAATGGAACAGAATAGAGAGCCCAGAAATAGACCCTCAACTCTATGGTCAACTAATCTTTGACAAAGCAGGAAAGAATGTCCAATGGAAAAAAGACAGCCTCTTCAATAAATGGTGTTGGGAAAATTGGACAGCCACATGCAGAAAAATGAAGTTGGATCATTTCCTTACACCACACACGAAAATAGACTCAAAATGGATGAAGGACCTCAATGTGAGAAAGGAATCCATCAAAATCCTTGAGAAGAACACAGGCAGCAACCTCTTCGACCTCAGCCGCAGCAACATCTTCCTTGGAACATCTCCAAAGGCAAGGGAAGCAAGGGCAAAAATGAACTATTGGGATTTTATCAAGATCAAAAGCTTTTGTACAGCAAAGGAAACAGTTCACAAAACCAAAAGACAACTGACAGAATGGGAGAAGATATTTGCAAACGACATATCAGATAAAGGGTTAGTGTCCAGAATCTATAAAGAACTTAGCAAACTCAACACCCAAAGAACAAATAATCCAATCAAGAAATGGGCAGAAGACATGAACAGACACTTCTGCAAAGAAGACATCCAGATGGCCAACAGACACATGAAAAAGTGTTCCATATCACTCGGCATCAGGGAAATACAAATCAAAACCACAATGAGATACCACCTCAGACCAGTCAGAATGGCTAAAATTAACAAGTCAGGAAATGACAGATGCTGGCGTGGATGCGGAGAAAGGGGAACCCTCCTACACTGTTGGTGGGAATGCAAGCTGGTGCAACCACTCTGGAAAACAGCATGGAGGTTCCTTAAAATGTTGAAAATAGAACTACCCTATGACCCGGCAATTGCACTGCTGGGTATTTACCCTAAAGATACAAACGTAGTGATCCGAAGGGGCACATGCACCCGAATGTTTATAGCAGCAATGTCTACAATAGCCAAACTATGGAAAGAACCTAGATGTCCATCAACACACGAATGGATAAAGAAGATGTGGTATATATACACAATGGAATACTATGCAGCGATCAAAAGAAATGAAATCTTGCCATTTGCGACGATGTGGATGGAGCTAGAGGGTGTCATGCTTAGCGAAATAAGTCAATCGGAGAAAGACAACTATCATATGATCTCCCTGATATGAGGGAGAGGAGATGCAACATGGGGGGTTAAGGGGGTAGGAGAAGAGTAAATGAAGCAAGATGGGATTTGGAGGGAGATAAACCATAAGTGACCTTTAATCTCACAAAACAAACTGAGGGTTGCTGGGGGGAGGGGGGTTGGGGGGTGGGGTTATTATGGACATTGGGGAGGGTATGTGCTATGATGAGTGCGGGGAAGTGTGTAAACCTGGCGATTCACAGACCTGTACCCCTGGGGAAAAAATATATGTTTATGAAAAATAAAATTAAAAAAAAAAAAAGACAACATAATATTAAGGTTTATTATGACCAATGTCTATTAATATTTGGGGATGACCTGCTAACACAAAATAATCTTTGAAATCTACTGATTTGCCACCTCGTGACAGTGCACAGGAGAATGAGGCACAAAAAAGTCAGCTGCAAGAGAATGGGATCAGGGGACGACAGTAAAAAAGACTGTTGCTCTGAACAATTCCTGTCTCATATTTATTAGAAAGTGGGTAACAACAAATAAAGAAGCCGGAGAAGATTACACTTGACCATGAGTCTTGTAGATACATAAGAAGAAAGGCAAAATGTTTGGTTATGTAGTACATGACCTATAGTGAGCAAGCCCAAACGAAAGGATTGTCTGACTAACTGCTGGTGCTCTCCAGGGAAGGGGAGATAACGGAATAATGAAGCAGCCAGCATTCTGCCCTTGGGCAAGCTCGGTGTCCCCAGCTGCTCGGCTTCAAGGACACTTACTGTCCTCTCCCCCAGAGGCCTATTGCCAGTACATGTTTTTCTTAAAGCTACATCTAAGCATGCTTGGTACAGAGTATAATTTCTCATAGGTTATCTTTTAAGCAGTACGTTGTTCTGAGGGATGGTTACACTGATTTTTTTATTATGTTAGGAAAAAAAAAAAAAAGTTCCAATTTGTTGGGAAACATAGAATGTCTTCTAGAATACCGAGCTACATTGACTAAGTCAAATGGCTTTTCATTCTCCATGATCATGTACAATTTGAACTAAAACTTAGATGACTTTTTCAGGTACCACCTTTGGGTAAAAATAAGTTTTTACTTTCATAAATTATCTAACTAGAAACTATAGTGATATTTTCCATCTGATCCAAATACTTTTGCACACAGACCTTGGTTTAAGTAATTCAACCAGCCATATGAACTGTCAGAAAAAACATTCTCTCTAGGTTGAAACTGTTCAGATGAGAAAGAGGTTATCTTCTCTTGTCACTTGTTTACTTGCTTGCTTGTTTTATACAGCCATTTCCCTTGCTTATGACGCATATTTTAAAGGCAGAGATACTCAGAAGTAAAAACATTGTATGCGTGACAAATATACCAGATCACAATTATCAGTTTAGGATAAGTAGAAAAGACAAACCTAGTTTTAGTTTAATTTCTTAAGCACATAAATTTTCTGTAGGGTTCTTGACTTGATAGAGCACAATAATACCCTATCTGGTAAATACTTTTTAGAATTTCCAAATGTCTGGGTTCTTCCAGGCCAAATGGAATCCTCTTTAACAGTGAGTAACTAATTATTTGAGGATAAACTTTTGAAGTATTATATTTTTCACTCCATGCTTGTATGGATCCCTTGTTCATGCTGATGAAATTTGGAATCTTTGTATAGTGATTAACTATTACTGTGTAATAATTACTCTAATACTTAGTGGCTTAAAACAACAGTGTCACTATGCTCACTGATTCTGTGGGTTAAGAATTTTAAAAAGTCACAACATAAATAGATTTTCACTCTTTAGTGATATCTGGGGCCTGGCTTGGACCTTAGCCTGGATTCTCAAATGGTCCATCAATATATCTGGAGTCTTCATGTGTCTTGGGCTTTTTATAAAATGGCTTCCTCAGAATGGTTAGACCCTTGCATGTCATTTCAGAGTCCCATAAGTGAGTGTTACAGTGAACAAGACAGAAGCTGCATTGATTTTTATGACTTAGCCCTAGAAATCATACAGTGTCAGTTCTGCCATGTTGTATTAGTTGCAAGCAAATTACAAACTCAACCAGATTCTAGGGAAGGAAGGAACATAGAATTTACCTCCTCATGTACGGAGTGTCAGAGAACTTGAACACATGTTTTAAAACCATCAAATACTGGGGGACCAATATCTCTTCAAAAGAAGTCTTGAAAGACAATTATAGAATTGTAAAGGCAGATACTAATGGAACAGCTATTTTTCTGGCAGTCTAATGTAGATAATTATATGATTTTTATTACTGGGTGTTGGGGGTGGTAGGAGAAAAGTTATTTGATCCATTAAGAAATTAGTAATATCTAATTTTCAAAACTTGAAAAGAGAATTTGGAATTTTAAGCTTTTAGCATAAATCTTTTTTGCTTTTACTATAATAACTTTCATTTTCCTTGAACTTTATCTTTTCAGTTCTTGAGAATAAATGCATTAGTATTACTTTTTTGAGTAAATATTGTGTATTTATATATAATAGAAAATTAAGCCCTACTGAATCAGACTGTGGTCTTTGGAGAATCATTATTTCTTTCATTCTTTAAGCTTTTGATATCTATTTAGGATTATATGCTTGCTTATTTTTAAAATAATCACTCTCCTAAATGAGCTTTTTGAAATTTTGTGTGCTCATCTGTTGCTCTCATGCACATAAAAGATACATCTGTAGGTTAGTTCTTCAGAATATCCAGTGAGTACAAAGATATGGGCCCTGCTTTATGGAATTTATGTTTTCAATAGAAAGATACATAGGATACATAAATATGCAAGTAACAAAAAAATCAGGAAGTCATAGTTTTATAGTGAAAGAAAAATAGGGTGAAAATAAAATAAAGTAAAATAAGTGATGTGATAGGACTGGAGAGGAGGTGTGGTCTTGCTTTAGATTAAAGCATCAGGGAAAATCTCAGTATCTAAATCACGATATCTAAACTGGAACATAAGAGACAAGATAGATGTAGATTTGTGAAAAGTCTGGTGACTTTTCTAATGGTGACTATGGTTAGTTTTATTTATTAACTGGGTTATAGAATGCCTGATAGCTGGTAAAACATTATTTCTCGGTGTGTCAGTGAGGGTATTTCTGGAAGAGATTAGTATTTGATTTAGTAGACTAAGTAAAGAAGTCTGCCCCCACCAATGTGAGAGGACCTTATCCAATCTGTTGAGGGCCTGAATGGAACAAAGGGAAAAGAAGGACAAATTCACTCTCTTCTTGAGCTAGAATGTTAATCTTTTCCTATCCTCAGGCATTAGAGCCCTTGATACAAGGGCCTTTGGGCTTGAATTATACCAGTCTGTAGAGGGCAGATTATGGGACTTGCAGACCTATATAACTGGTTGAGTCACTTCCTATAGTAAATCTCCCCTCCCCTTCTTTCCTTTTGTCATTCCTATCTATCTACCTATCATCTATCTATCTATCTAATCATTCTGTCTATATCCTATTAGTTGTTTCACGGGAGAATCTGACTGGTGATACAGTGACCATTTCAAGTGGAAGAGCATTAACAATCAGCCCCGTTTTTTTGGCCATACTTTAACACTTGCTCCCTCTTGCCTATTACCTACTTCTCCTTTTCAGCAAGAAAACAAACAAAAATTAAACAATGAAAAAAAAAGTGAAACCACCTTATCTTTCAAGATCCAACTCAGTTATCAACTTGCCTTTTTTCACCTTACAAAATAGTCACTTTCCCTTCTATCTTTTCAGAATGTTTTACCCCTTATCATATTGTATCACTAGTATTTGGTTTGTTGCTGTTTATTTTCTTACTAAATGGAAGCTTGACTGGAGTAAATGTGTTTGTTTTTGGTTTTACATGGGGTGGGATGTACGTTTGTGTTTACCTCAGTGTTTGGCACATAATTAACTCAAAAAATGTTTCTTTAATGTAGTTTTGAATCCAAACCCCATTTTTTTTTTTTTTTTAATGTTGAGATGGCCATTTGATAGTAAATTTTTCCCGAAAGACTTCAGTTCATTCAGTTATATTTGACCAGGTGTTTTGTGTCTTTGCCAATCCACTATAGATGATATGATGGGAAAAACACCTGATAACTCACCTGGAACAATTTTAGAACTTGAAAGAAAGTTTAATGAATTGACTATGTTTTCAGTCAGTGATAACCCCTGAACAAGAGAGGATTGATACTTGTTGTATGGGATTTGCAGCTTTTCTAACACATTCCACCAACTAATCACCTCCTGTTAAGTGTAAATGTGTTTTCAGTGTACTGCTATCTGAAGAACTACTGTAGTCATTGTTTGGTAATTACAGGTTAGCTTGTCTATTAAGAACTGTGAAAAAAATAACAGTTGTGATAAAGCCATAAATGTACATTCTCATGCAAGAAAAAAAGACGGGAAGAAATATCCTTTTCTCCCCTTTGTTTTCCTAAAACTCTAGCATCTTATTATTTCTCCTATCTCTTCATCTGCCTTTTTTTTTTTTTTTTTCCTATCTTGAGTTCTCTTCCTATTTAACTATGGTCCTTGTCTAAAGTCCTAAGTTTGTTTGATGATTTTCTGTCTAAATTCTTGCTACTTAATACTGCATTGTTATTTTGTTATTTTGGTTTCCAAATTATAGGAGTGATGATAGTAACAACTGATAACTAGACTACAGTTCAGAGTTTCTAAAGAAATTCCCACTAATTATCACATTTGATAAAGCTTATATTCCTGTGAATCTATTGCCTGCAAAATAGCATTTTTAAAGTACCTGTCCATATTTTAATTTTTTGTGTCATCCACCTCACTGTTATGCTAAGGTTAGTTTCCTGACTGCTCTGTAATGATGGCAGTGCTGATACTTCTTCATTATGATGACTTTTTAGTTGCTTTCATTTCACTCTCTTCCAAACTTGCTCTTTATCAATTTTAAAATTTCAAATTCTCCTATTTTGAAACATTCTCTCAGCCTTCATCAACATCTCCATTCCATTACATTAGGAAAGCTGACCAGAGTTATTATTTTATCTTATTGTATGTTGTTAGAGGTTTTCAAAATATTTGTAAGTAGTAATGGAAATTCCTCAAAAGAGGTAACCATTATAACTTTAACTTCTCATTACTTAAGGTCTTGTATATAACAGGTTGTACAATAAAGTGTTGTGGCAGATTGATTTTCAGGAGAAATGGTTTCATTAAATAATTTGGTAAACCAAAATACAAGTGAGGAAGATGATTTTTCATATGTTCTGATAAAATATAAATGTTCTTATGTTAAAATCCAGTACTGTTACACTTTGATATTATAGAGCCCCTGAGTTCCTATAGTCCCACTACGTCTGCTTGAAATTGATAGGTTTTACAGAAAGGTAAAGTTTAAATGAATTAATCTTGGATTAGGAATTGTATTCAAAGCATGGATTCAGTGCAGAACCTGAAGAGTGAAGAGCTGCTCCTTGAGAGGTTATTAATAACACAATGAAGATGGTAGCATAATTCTTGTTGAGTTGATGACCTTCTTAATTAGATGTTGACACTTGTATTCAGTTGAATTTAGTTATTTTTTTATTACTGATCATCAGCCTGGAAATTCTTTTTTCAGCTAATAGATCAACACTTAGTACACTTCCTATAATAGGACTTAATGTTGAAAGCCACAGTTTAGAAAACTGAGAAGGGAAAATGAATGGTGCCCATTACTTTTATCAGCCAGTAGTTTTTCTTATTAGTCAACATAGTCAGGGGGTACATCTTAAGTGCCAGACTTTGGTGAACATGTATCTTATGGTATTTAAATAAAAATAAAATACTTGTAACTTTGAGGTGGGGGAAATGCTAAATGTAATTAATACAAAATATGTTGATACCTTGTTCTTTTGGCTCTCAGTTGGATCTGCATTGTCTAGGTAGAAAGGGTTCTTTCTGTTAAATGACATGGCTTATGTATAAAGTCCTATCACTGAAGTAACTGAGGCAAGAGTTAGAAAAACTATTGCCACGTAATCAGAGAGCTGAGACGATGGGGGTTTTGGTTGGAGAGATAGTACCTTTTATGACATTCACAGCGATCTAATTAGGAAGAAAAAATCCTAAGTGATAATAACAGAGAGAGAAATTTGTTTGAAGGGCAGCTGGGTTGCTCAGTAGGTTGAATGTTCCAACCCTTTTTTAAAAAATTTTTAATTTTTTTTCAGTGTTCCAAAATTAATTGTTTGTGCATGACACACAGTGCTCTATGCAATACGTGCAACTATTATTGGAACCTATGTTCCAACTCTTGATTTTTGGCTCAGGTCATGATCTGAGGGTCATAGTATTAAACCCTGTGTAGGACTCTGTGCTCAGATGGGACTCTGCTTGAGATTCTCTCAGTCCATCTTCCTCTGCCCCTACCCTCTGCTCTCACTCTCTCTCTCAAATAAATAAATAAATCTTAAAAAAAAAAAAAGATAAATTTGTTCAAAAGCATTAGAAAAATGTAAAAACCAATGATAAAGACTCTACCTAAGAGGTCAACTTTAAAAAAATGGTAGATGCAGACAGACGTTTATACAATCAGTAATTTAGACCAAACACATAGACGTAACTTCATAACACAGACTGGCATAAATGATGATTGTAATATCCAGAGTTACAGAATAACATTAAGTAGGTGATATAGAGGGAATATTTGTCCTGATTGGTTCAAAAATAATCCTTAGACTGGTGTAAGGATTTCCAATGCTTAAGGTACTAAGAAATTATATCAGAAACCCACGTTTTACATGAAAATAATATAATTATGCTTCAGTAAATAACACAATAAATAAAATATCCTGTCAGGGAATTCTCTCATTCTTTTTTTTTTTTAATATTTTATTTATTTATTTGACAGAGATCACAAGTAGGCAGAGAGGCAGGCAGGGGGGGGGGGAGCAGGCTCCCTTCTGAGCAGAGGGTCCAATGCGGAGCTTGATCCCAGGACCCTGAGATCATGACCTGAGCCGAAGGCAGAGGCTTAACCCACTGAGCCATCCAGGCACCCCGAATTCTCTCATTCTTAATCAGTTGTGTTGTTAATATGATAAAATTCATTCCTAGATAATTATGTGATAGTTAAACAGGAAAGATATTTGACATGGTGAACCTCTCTTCTCTCTCTTATTATCGTAGTTAAGGTGAGAAGGTGGGGTTAGATATATCCTTAACAGAACTTGGCTTCAATAAGTCTTGTTTTTGTCCCTATGTGTCATATTCAAACCTAGACTTACGGAGAATATATGCTGGTGTCAAAGAATTTAAAGAAGGAGGCCATTAGTCTGGGGTGGCTCTAATGCCTCAGTAATCTATGTAAGCAAACCAAACCTATGCCAGAGTCAATGCACCTGAATCCAAGAAAATGAAACCTAATGACAATCAATCACAAACAGATGCTGAGGCTTTTTCAAGGCAGGCAACGGCTTAAGCTATAACCAATCAAATAATTGCTTTGCTTCCTTGTCTTCTCTATAAAAACCTTGCCCCTAGCTTTTGTCTGTGCAATGCTTTCAACTGTTCTTGGTTTGCCTATGTGATTCCATTAAAAATATGCTCAAATAAGCTCTTGAAAATTTTAAGGTGTCTCAGTTTTCCTTTTTATACAGGAGAACATGGCTAACTATAAAGTTTTCCTTGTAGAAATTAAATCCCATCAGAGAGATTAAAAACAAGCATTTGTTAATATATGCTAAATAATTTAAGCCTATATATTAGTAAATGACAATTCTTACAGTTTCAATTTCTATAGGAAATCTGAAGTGACAGTGATCACTGCTGTGTGTCAGTTAAGACTTTTGGTTGCAGGGTACAGAAAATTTAACCCGGACTGGTTCAAACAAAAGGCAAAATCTTTGTCTCTAGAAACTGACACTTCTAACCATACATGCAAACTCATTAGCTGCTTGAGTCAGAGGATCAAACAATGTCCTTCAATCTATTTGCTTTCTAGATCTTGGTTCTCTTTCACATGAGCTCCATTCTCAGACAGACATACTCCTTGTGTTTGCAAGTTGGGTACCACTAGGCCAACTACTGCAAAGAAAGCAGATGAATTCTGTCTGAGAAATCTTAGTAAAACCTACTCAGTTGGTTCTGATGAGGTCACATATCCATTTTTGAGCCAATCAGAAGCAGAGAAATGTGAGGCTTTTATTGGTCAGGTTTGTCACATGACAGGCATATAACTACAAATGGAATCATTCTCATGGGAACCACACGTGTTGAGAATAGGTGATGACTATTTCCCAAATGAGAATAAATAGCCAAAAATATATATTAGCTACTGCGTGACAGATCTAGAATAACCTGGGAGTTTTATAAAGGAGCCTGGAATAGTTTGGCCTTGAAGAATGGACAGACATGACTCTAATAAGTAAGAAAATGGAAACTGAAGAAGGATTCAAAATCTTGAATGTTATCACCACTAATGGAATTACTGTCAGTGAAATAATGCTTTTAAAAAATAGAAAATCATACTAAATACACACAAACTAATAAAACTTTTACTAAATCATAATCAATCATAAAAGATAATTTACAATCTTATTCCAGAATCAACTGTTTCTGAATTCCAAAAAACTAGAGAAAGATTTGGATTATTTTTGTTTTTAATTATATGTTTTTTAAATTGTTTAGGAAAAGTTAAAATTTAAACACCAGGTTATTATGGTACCTTAAAATCTCTTGTGGATTTTCTTTGGCTTCCTGAACTTCAAGTTTACAAAAAATAATCAAGTGAAAAATAACCAAATAAGAGGTGAATAGAAGGAAAGATTGCCACTTTGAAAATGTAAGCTGTATTGTAGATGTATTCTTAGTTTTATTTTCTACAGAGACTGTTGTAAATCTTGGGTGCTCAATCATTTAATCGATTTGATTGGTTTATGTGTATTCGATTAAGGCAAAGTTGAAACTTACTGCTTATGGTGTGATTTAGTAAGGAAACATGGTTGGGAGTCAAAGAGGAGAGAACAGGGAAGGGGAGTGAAGGGAGAGGAAGAGGGAGAGAGAAAGGAGAATAGTCTGGAACATGAAATGAAATATCCTCATATGCCAGATATGAAAGATTCAAATACCTTTTGATCTGTAGAATGTGTGAAGTATATTTCTATTAGAATGGAAATGCCTTGCAGTGTGAGTTTTCTGCATTATAAAGAAGGAGATTGGTTTTCCGTTCATGCTTCGGCTTTATCTTTTATCATCAAAGGTGCTGCTATTTTGGTGTCAGGTCCTGAAATGTGATGACAACATATGACCTTCACAGATTCTGAGTGAAATCCAGTGGGTGGTATGTACACTCACACCTGTGTTCTCTCAGACACAATTACTTATACTCAGGATAACTTTCATCAGCTGTGTTAATGATGTTGTATCATCAAGTGATAACATGATCACAGCTTTTGACACTGATTTTCCTAAGTATGGCATCAGTTTTCTTATAAACTTATTACCTTCTTCTTTTCTTCCATTAAGCTCCATTTTATTTTGACTGTGAGGTTAATTTTCATTAAGACTGAGTGAAATACTGAAGGGAAAATATAGACTCTGACAACTTCAACAAGAAAGGGAAAAGAAAGTGGCAGAAGATTTCACAACAAATGTAAAGGAAGACAAGGCAACATTGTGTGGTTAAAATTAAAAGGAAAGAAAATAGATGCTTGGGAACTCAGCTGTGGGGGAGTACTGGAGTTTATGTATTTTTCTTAAAGGGAGGTTGAATGGGCCTCAGAATCTGTTTTATTTAGCTTATTAGGCAACTATGCAATATGTAATTAGAATTGTCAGTTAATTTTTAAAAATTATTTTAACTGTTGGAAAAGATTGAAATGTAAATAATGAGATGAATGAAACAAAGGATAATTTATTTTAGTATATCATCTACCTTGAACTTGGGGATGTATTATTTGAACTTTAAGAAAACATTATTCATTAAAGACGACTCTTTCTAGAGAACTGTACTGGATATGTGTATATGGATATGTGTAGTGTTTGTATTTTATCTTTCTTTTTAATTCACGTAATTTTGTGTTGATGTGTTTTAAGATTGGGCTTGCTGAGAGTAGTTATTACCTCATAAGAACTACCTCTTGAAGATCTACTCATTTAGTGTTGAGGACAGAATTGTAAAGCTTAGAAAATTAGAAAATGTCACGCACTGTACACACACGCTCAAGAACTTAAAAGCAAATGAATAGGTCCTTTACCTGGGAACTTTGAAACTTAAATCAAATTTGCCCAATTTTGGTACTTATTGAAAAATATTTTGTTTGTTCTATTTGTTTGTATTTGAAACAAACAAAATTTATGTGTCTAAGTTTTTTTTTTTTTTTAAGATTTTATTTATTTATTTGACACAGACAGATCACAAGCAGGCAGAGAGGCAGGCAGAGAGAGAGAGGAGGAAGCAGGCTCCCTGCTGAGCAGAGAGCCTGATGCGGGGCTCGATCCTAGGACCCTGGGATCATGACCTGAGCTGAAGGCAGAGGCTTTAACCCACTGAGCCACCCAGGCACCCCTGTCTAAGTATTTTGAAACAAAACAATGGGTCAGACACAGAAGTTTCAGAGAATTTAAGGAATTGCAGTGACTAAATATTTAATATAATGAGAATTTTCAGTTTTCCTTCTTCTCCCTGAAAATAGAGTTGATAAAGCTGGAGGATTACTTAAAGCTTGTATCTCAATAATATCATCAGCATTGTTCAGAGATTTCAATATATAAACCCAGTAATAATCTAGAAAAATACTATCTCATTAGTTGATCTTATCAGATTTGTCTTAAGTCTGTTCTTTAAAGGGTGAATTTTTTTTTTGTATTTTTATAATTAAAAAATTTGAAAAGTTGAAAATGAAATCATGGAAGAAAATAATATTGGAAGCATCCATAATCCTCTACTCAGAGAAAACATTTTGTATATTTTATTATTACCTTTGCATAAATACAATTTTTATTTAAATTGAGTTTATATCACATATTGTTTTTGCATTTTATTGAAGATTTATTTATTTATTTACTAGAAAGAGAGAGAGAGAGAGGCAGAGGGTGAAGGAAAATTCTCTCAGATTCCATGCTGAGGGCAGATCCCAATACGGGGCTTGAGTTCATGACCCTGAGATCATGACCTAAGCTGAGACGAAGAATTGGTCGCTCAACAAATTGAGCCACCTAGGCACACCTGTTTTTTTTTGCATTTTATTTTAAAATTTTATCATAGATGATTTCCAAATCATAGAATATTCTCAGGATCATTTAATGAATACATGGTATTTCAGTCTTTGAATATGCTGTAATTTATTTAAAATTTCCAAAGAATTTGGGTATGTTGTTCTTTTTCTTTTCCATTTTAAAACAGAATTGTAAGTATTTATATACTTTAATCTTTATAAATTAGATCATTTTAATATATATGCATATATATAAATCAACCTTAACTGCTAACTGATAATGATACAACACTAAAGGCACAATCCATGAAAGAAATAAATGACAAAGTAGATTAAGATTAAAATTAAAACTTTTTGCTCGTGAAAGATAATGTCAAGAGAATGAGAAGACAAGCCAAACAGAGAAAGTGCTTACAAAAGACTTATTTGATGAACTGTTGCCTAAAATATACAAAGAACACTTAAATATCAACAATAAGAAGACAACTCATTAAAAAATTGATCAAAGACCTTAAGAGACACCTCACCAGAGAATATATATAGATGGCAAATCAGCATATGAAAAGATGCTCCTTCACATCATATATCAGATGTGAAGGGATTACAGATGAAAAACGATGTATTGCTATATACCTATTAGAATGGAAAAATCCAAAATTATGGACAACACCAAATTCCAGTAAGAATGTGGAGCAATGGGAATTCTCATTCATTGTTGGCTGGAATGCAAAAGGATGCAGCCACTGTGGAAGAAAATGTGGTTGTTTCCTTACAAAACTAAGGATGACCCCAGTGATCTGCTACTTGGTATTTACCCAAAGGAGTTGAAAGTTTATGTGAAAGTCTTACATCGACACAAAAACCTTCACATGGATGTTTGTAGTAATTTTACAGAGAATTCAGCAAAACTTGAAAGCAACCTTTTAATGTCCTTCCGTGTGAATGACTAAACAAATGCTGCACATCTAGACCGTAGAGTATTATTCAGCACTTAAAAAAAGAAGTTATCAGGCCATAAAAAGGCATGGAAGAGATATACATACCTGTTACTAAGTGAAAAAAGCCACTCTGAAAAAGTTATATATACTGTATGGTTCCAACTATATGACATTGTGGAAAAAACAAAATTTTGTAGGCAATAAAATGATATGCAGTTGCCAGACATTTTGGGGAGGGAAGGGAAGAATAGGAAGATCACAGAGGATTTTTAGGGCAGTGTAATAATGGATATACCTCATTAGATATTTGTTCAAACCCATAGTATATTTCAGTAAGAGTGAGCTGCAGTGTGAACTGTACACTTTGGGTGATTGTGATGCTTCCATGTAGGTTCACCATTTGTAACAAATGTATCATTTCATAGGGGAATGTTGATAAAGGAGAAGGGTGTATGTGTGGGGAGCCATCATGTAAATAGGAGATTCCTGTATCTTCCTCTCTATTTTGCTGTGAATCCAGAATGGCTCTAAAAAATAAAGGCTAAATTTAAAAAAAAAATGCTGACTAGATAGACAAAAATCATATTATATTTTAATTTTCATTATATGTCTAGTAAGTGAGAAAAGAACTTTTTTTTTTTAAGATTTTATTTATTTATTTGAAATAGGGGCAGAGAGAGAGAGCATAATTAAGAGGAGCAGGAGAGGGAGAGGAAGAACCAGACTCCCTGCTGAGCAGTGAGCCCTAGGATGGGCTCAATCTCAGGACCCTGAGATAATGACCTGAGCCGAAGAAAAGAACTTTTAAAACAAATGTATTATTCATTCTGAATTTTGTTTCTTAATTGCATATTTATATAATTTGCCTCATTTTTTAATTGCTTTTTCGTATTTTTTTTTCAGTATCCATATTCAGTTGTAAGAGCTACTGGGACTTAAAGGTTTTATGAAGATTATAAGCATTCTTTCAATAAAAAAATAATTAAGTAACATTTTCATACCCAATTTTTGAGCTAGTAGCCACTTTACTCTTTTTTTTTTTTAAAGATTATTTATTTATTTATTTATTTATTTGACAGAGAGAGAGAGAGATCACAAGTAGGCAGAGAGACAGGCAGAGAGAGAGAGGGGGAGACAGGCTCCCCACTGAGCAGAGAGCCTGATGTGGGCCTTGATCCCAGGACCCTGGGATCATGACCTGAGCCAAAGACAGAGGCTTAACCCACTCAGCCATCCAGGCACCCAGCCACTTTACTCTTTTTGCTAAAAACATCATTTCCAAAGCTTGACCTTGTCCAAGCTACATAACATGATTGTAGTGGTATTGCTAGGGACAAGTCATTATTAATTAATGGGGAGGTAGTCTAAGGTAAGCTGCTATTGTCGAATGTTTTCTAGAATTTCAGATTTGCTATTGTATTTTGATAATGTATCAAACATTCATTCAACATGAAATCGAGATGACACAAAACTTTCGGGGGGTGAAAATAATTTTGACACATAAAAATGTTTATGTAGTTATAGTCATAGGTATGTTCAAAACTATGTATTTGTCCAAATTATCATAGGCCTGCTCCAAAACCAAACAAACCAAACCAACAAACCAAAGAATTAAGGTCCTCCAAAGACACCAGAGTGTATGAGTCAGATGGGACTATCATAACAAAATATCACAGGCTTGGTGGTTTAAACAATAGAAATTCATTCTCTCACAGTTCTGGAGGCTAGAAATCCAAGAGCAGGTTGTTGGCAAATTTGGTTTCTTGTGAGGCCTCTTCTGGTTTTTCAGAGGGCCACCTTCTCATTGAGTCTTCACATGGCATCTTCTTGTTGACAGGGAGAGACAGTTTTCTCTTCTTAAAAGGAGAATAGTCCTATTGGATTAAGGCTCACCCTTATGACCTCTTTAAGCCTTAATTACCTCCTTAAAGACCCCAACTCTAAATAGTTTCGCTGGGGGCCAGAACTTCAACATAAGAATTCTGGAGAGAAAATTCAGCCCATTAATAGATATTTACAGCTTTTGTTAAACCAGTTTTTTAATTTATAAGGGAAAGAAAAGATTCTGGGCACCAGATTTGTAATATGTAAAATTTCTAAAATATTAACTAGGAATTGATATCAAAATAGGTGGAGTAGTACGATAAAGAAGACTCGTTTCCCTCCACTCACAGTTCATTTCAACAAGTGGGAGCTTTTCATAACTCTGAGTGACCATGTTCTATGACATAGTCTCTTGCTTAAGAAAAATGCAATGCCGTGGACAAATTTAGGCAAAATGTGCACTTTATTGTGAAATTTATAATGTGGGGTGCCTGGGTGGTTCAGTCATTAAGCATCTGTATTTGACTCAGGTCATGATCATCAGGGAGCCTGCTTCTCCCTCTGCCTGCTGCTCTTCCTGCTTGTGCTCATTTGTGTTGCTGTCTCTCTCTCTCTCTCTCTGACAAATAAATAAATAAAATCTAAATAAAATAAAAAATAAAATAAAATAAAATTTATAATGTGTGTAAGCCTATATAAGAAGTTTTAAAGAATTACTTAAATCCTTCATTGTGTCACAGTAAATGCAGGAAAGGCCAGTTTATCTCTGTTTCTTTTTTACTTCTTACAACTTCTTATATACCCACAGGTTAGAACAAAGTTATTTAAAATGTAGTCTCCAGGAGCCATCTGCCACTCCCATTCTCAGATTCTGTTGGGTCACCTCTGAAGTTTGGCTGTAAGAAAGTGTACCCCTTTAAGACCATTCTAACAGATGTTTATTTTGATGGTTTCCCAGATTATTCTGTGTTTTTAAATGAATGTATTGGTGCCCATCTGAGAAAGTGTCCACTGAGAAAGTGACATTTTTCTTTGCTTTTGTTTTTTAATTTCCGTCCAACTGAAACATCTATTTATGAAAATGGCTTTATGGGGAAATTGTGACATTCCCTAAGGCAGTCCTCTCACATTATCCGTAGTGACCTACCCTACAAGCAGAAGCAGATCTGGTTGCCTAATAGAGCTTCTGATATAGCGAAGACTGTATTACATATTATTTTTCTGACTATTTTCAGGGTCATGGTCTTTCCTTCACTCACAACTATATTATAATGGTAGTCTTGAAAATAAGTATTGCTTTTCTCCATCCAGATTATAGTATTTTATAGGCTAAGGGTGTAACTTTTCTCTGCTGCTTAGAGTTATAGTGGTTTAGTATGCCTGTGCTTTTTTAGATTTGGGTGTGTAATTAATCTTTGAATTCTTCTTGTTGTTTTGCCTGAATCATGTTAAATATGAATATATACCAGTGGCTACAGTTTGGATCTAGACATAAACATTTTAAGTATTTGAAAGGTTAATTTTAATGTACTGTTTTATTCTTTCTTTCAGAATTAATATGAAATCATAATATTAAACATCATGAAGTTGAGATACATGGTATGATGAGTAAATTGTAATGAGGGAATGGACAGTGCTCAGTGAAGTTAGGGAAGGCTTTCTTGGGCAAAAGTCTTTTTCCTGATATCTGAACTGTGAGGAGTAATTAATTAAGCAAGGGTATGGTAAGCAGAACCCAGAATTTGTAGCCAGTGGTTGACCACTACTAAGTCTTCTGAGTTTTCACTAAATAACTAGAAATGGCAATGCAAAAAATTTGAGCAAGGAGTTACTTCATCTTCTTTATATATTTAAGTAAACACTTTGATTGCTCAGAGATGAGCAGAGGTTATCAAGAATGGATGCAGGGAGACCATTTAGAAAGCCATTACCTCCATCTGGGTGAGAGATAATAGAAGTTAATCCAGAGAATTGAGGAGATTGCTGGGAAGAAATCCTGGGTTTTAGCAAATACTGAGGAATGAGGTTGATAAGACATAGTGACTGATGGGATATGGGAAGTGAAGATGAAGCTGATCTAAGAATGATTCCATTTTGAGTAAAGTCACTCATCAAATTTGGACATAGAGGTTTCATTTTCAGTGCATGGAGTTTGAGATGCTCTAAAGACTGCTAAATTTAGTATGCCTGTGCTAAATGGAGAAAAAAATAAAAAGTTGAATGGAACTAGAGCACAGAAAGAAATGTTTTAAGCTATGTATATATAATATATACATGATTGTGAGTGAGATTACCTACAAAAATAATATAAAGTGCTAAAAAATGTTAAGAAAGTACTTCACTTTACATGGAAGAGAGATTATACTTGTTCTTTGTAGTTCTAATGTAAATTAGTATCAGTAGTTATGAATTACAGATAAGATAAATCCACATAGGTATTAAAAAAAAGTTTTAGATCCTCATAGCTTTAGGAGTAAGTAAGAAGTTAGTTTTGGAAGTGGTAATTCCTCATTGACATTTAGACATTGAAGGTTATATTTTAAACCTGATATTATTATTTCTATTATAAATCAAAAAAGAGGGGAGCCTGAGTGGCTCAATTGAGTGACTGACTCTTGGTTCCAGCTCAGGTCACGATCTCAGGGTTGTGAGATCAAACCCCAGGTGGGGTCTCCATGGGATTCTGCTTGAGGTTCTCTTTGTCCCTCTCCTATTACCCCTCCCCCTACTGTCTTGCTCCCTTTCTCATATTAATAAATCTTTAAAAAAATAAAAAAAAATAAAATATTTTCACTTTTTTTTTGTAACTTGTTATAAGGAATATTGATTCTTTAATGATTTTAAAAGAATACTACTGATGATTAAAAGAAAATAAAAATAGAGGAAGAAATAAGAAAAAGAGTTGAAAAAAGTCAATAATTTCTAAATCATTATATGCCATCTGTAGTTACAAAGCTAAAATTATCATACTTTCAAAAAAATCCCTATTTAAAACAGAGGTTTGATGTTTCCACGAATCCCAAGGTTAGTCATCATACTTAGAGAAATGGAGAAATTATTCCATGTTGCACTTAAATTTTATGGAGCATTTTGCAGTATTATTTAACTGTTTCAGGTTTTATGTCCATCATGGTAATTGTCCTCCCACAAAGATAATGATAAGAAATAGAGCAATGGGAATAAATCTGCAGATAAGTATTAATTTTTATTTAGTTATTTTTAAAGATTTTATTTATTTATTTGACAGACAGAGATCACAAGCAGGCAGAGAGGCAGGCAGAGAGAGAGAGGAGGAAGCAGGCTCCCTGCTGAGCAGAGAGCCCGGTGCAGGGCTCTATCCCAAAACCCTGGGATCATGACCTGAGCCAAAGGCAGAGGCTTTAACCCACTGAGCCACCCAGGTGCCTCTCAGCAGATAAGTTTTAAAAGCTACTGTAAACATCATATAACCCAACAAATTTGGTATTTGGTTCTTCCCCTATGAATTATTCATGGCCAGAGTGTGCTGAATCATTTACAGCAGTGGGGTACTTATAAAATGTTGCATGAGGAATCATTGCATATTTGTCACCAAAAGAGTAACTATGTGAGTAGCCATAGTTTTTTGTTGTTGTTGTGTGTTTTTTTTTTTTTTTTTGGTCTGCTTTTACATAACCATTTTAATGTGTAAAGAATGCTAGAGTTAGGAGATACAGAATTTCTATTCAACTTCATACTCCATCAGCTATTTTGAGTGTTATTTCTACATTGTAACACATTATGTTGTAAGCAATAGAAATACTATATAATTATTGGATTGTACTCTGAAACACTTTAAAACTTGGTCCATTCATACCTTTAAACAGCTGTTTTAAAATCTTGGTTATTTTCAAAGAGGAAAAATGAGCAAAACCCATGAGAAATGGTGGGGCAGATAATAGGGTTTCCTATAATATTCTCCATACCTGCATTCTTTTGTAGGATACATTTACTGAGTGTACTAATTTTGATCTTTGTGCTAGGGCAGTACTGCCCAATAAAATTGTAATGGGAAATGGAAATGTCAATCATATATGTAATTTTTAAGTTTTTATAGCCATACCATTATACTATAATTGATAAAATTATTTTAATATGTTTTATTTTAGCAAATATATTAAAATATCACCATTTCAACATCTAATCCATATAAAAGTTAGTGAGATATTTTACCTTTTTTGTTCTAAGACATCAATATCTGCTTTGTATTTTAAACTTACAGCACATCTCAATTCAGATTAGTGACACACATCAAAGGCTCAATAGCTGCACGTGATTAGTGGCTCTTATATTGCATGCAGAATTGTAGATACTCATATATGGCCTATTCATAATTTTTGATTATCCCAATAGATATGTGGAAATTGAGAGATAAAAGTAAGGATTTCAGGATTGAAATCTAATTGCTAAGAACATAAAACATTACTTACATATGAAATCAATAAGTGAATTGTGAATAAAACAGTATAATGCTAGGTAATAACTGACAAAGTTCTTGGCTTTGCAGGTAAATCATAACTGTGACATAAGAGTTATTCATATTTGATAGTGAAATATATACAAGTAGAACTCTTAATCACCCATGGTGGAGTTAGGGTCAGAATGGTATACAGACCCAAGGAAAATTAGAAGGAAGAAGCCTCAAAAATTAACCAAAAAATATCCTTAGAAGTAAGGATTTCACCTTCATTTAATTATCTCCAATTCCCAAGAGAAACTAGAGAAAATTGGTCCATCTTTTGATAGCTTATTAAAAACTAATTCAGATGAGTTAAATGAGTCAATTATAATCAGTTATAACATTGCCTGGGGATTCCAGAAGAAAAGTTAAATTAAAAGCATGTTGACTTTTTCTTTTAGTTGTAAACACCACCTAAAAATCACCTAATTTTTGTAAAAGATATTCTACATATCAAATAAGACTGCCTAGATGACACAAGTTTTTTTTTCCCCAATATATCCTATTTAAGTAATTTTTTATGACATTTCTTTGCCATCTTCTCTTAGTGGTTTCTGATTATTCTCCTAGTATGATGATCAGCATCAGGAAAAAGGCAAACCTTAAAATAAGGTCTTACTAAATGTAGCAAAATTAAGATGTTAAGAATTAAGACATATGTATTTTTTCAGGGATGTAATCAGGTAACTTTTTTTCTGTGGAAATGGGATTTAATATTTCATAATTACAGTTTACAGTCTTTATAGCAAGTAAAATATGGGTATGTTTTATTTTCTGCCCTACTAAGTCACCTCTAACAGCCAGACATTTTGGAGGAACAGTTAGGTGTAATGAGTCATTCTTTAAGATTTCACCAAGAGTGAGAATACTGAATTTCTTTTCAGGGCTAAGTAGAGCTTCAGTTTAAGTAACAAATATTTACTAGGGTCACTAGATTTGTCCAGTTACTTTTCCTATTAAGAACTTGATACACAGGGATGCCTGGATGGCTCAATCGGTTAAGCAGCTGCGTTTGTCTCAGGTCATGATCCCAGGGTTCTCGGATTGAGTCCCACATCAGGCTCCTTGCTCAGCTGGAAACCTGTTTCTCCCTCTGCCTCCCTCTCTCTCTCTCTCTCTTTCCCCCTCCCCTTCTCTCTGATTAATAAATAAAATCTTAAAAATAAAAAAAGGAATTTCATACATAGAAAAGTGGCATAAGAATTATACACTGTTCTTTTAACAATGTAGCTTCTTAAATCCTTTGAATATGTTTTAAAGTTGTATCAGTAGATACCAGCAAATTTATTCGAAATGTCTATGTGTAGCATATAAGCATTCTATAAAAATAATTCTCACTGGAGCTTAATGAAACTTATCGTACAGTAGTGTAAATTTTCTGAATTATAATATGAAACATTAAAGGGGTTTTCTTTTTCTTCTTTCTTTCTTCTTTCTTCTTTCTTTACACTTC
This sequence comes from Lontra canadensis, assembly GCF_010015895.1. NCBI lineage: Eukaryota > Metazoa > Chordata > Mammalia > Carnivora > Mustelidae > Lontra > Lontra canadensis. Next base: position 28,819,418 of record NW_022630999.1, read on the forward strand.
TTATACTTCTTTCTTACATTCCCTGAGAAAATAGAATAACTAATATTTGGTAATTTTTTCAAAATTTGTCTCATTATTATTTAATACCTTTTATGGCAGTGAGGGTCTTGGAACTTTTCTCTGATACTTCTCTCCACACCCCTGCCCAACTTCAAGGACAAATTTCTAGAGTATTGTATGCATCTCACTATCCTTTACAACTCTTCAGTTTCCAAAATCTTAAACTTATTATCTGAAACCCTGTATCCTTCCAACCTTCCAGTTCCCTCAGTGGCACTGCCACCTACCCTAGCCATCATTCTTCCTCTCCTCTGCATCTCCACCTACTTACCCCATCCCGCACCTCCAGTGACCTAGAACTTTGACTTCCATTAATGAGTCAGTCTGTAGCTGGCTTTGCTTATCTGTTATCAAGTCCAGACATATTCATTGCTTATTTCAACTGGGCTCTCTTTAGATTTTTTATTCTTTTGTTCCTCTTAATTAACCTTACACCACAGAAAACTTGCCGCTGAGAAAAGGAATCAGTCCAAGCATTTGATTTGTCTTTTTCTCATTTCAGCTGCTGAGGACTTCTAGAGAAACATTACATAGCCTCACTGATCAGGACCATTAAGGTTATGAATATAGAGTCTTCTGACTTAACTATATTCTTTCTCTCTCTCTCTCTCTTTTTCCCTGGTTTTCCCAAGGAGTTTATTTGGGCAGACCTAGGACTGGGAGGCTCTGCATGTAAAAGAAGGTGTTGGGCCTCTTGCTGGTGAAGCGTGGCTTGTGCTGGCAGCTCAGGACCGGGCAGGACAGTCGAAATTTGATCTTGGAGTCATGGAACTGCTTGGCTGCCAGTGGGCACTTGCTGGCTGCAGTCTCCTCCACCATCATGATCTGGATTGAGTGGGCCCAGACACAGTGCCATTCATCCATGTGTCAGCACTGGGAGACACTTCCTGCAGTGGTCAGGTCCTGGTCCTCTCAGTACATGCTGTGTTGCCACTTCCAGAGTCATATAGCATAGTCAGGTGCTGAAGTTCTTCACCCGTAAAGTGGATTTCTTCAACACCTGTCCACAGGTAGACAATTTGTAGACAGTTTCCCCTGAAGACTTCAGTCTTCAGCTGAGATGCAAAGTATCAGAAGTGAAACTTGGCAATGCCATGATTAGGAGCAAAGATTCACCTGGATAGAGGATAAGAGTGTGCCTTTTGGAGGTGGGCAGGCATCACCACACCACCTTGTACTCTCACAATGTGCCTGAGGCCTTCAGGGTGCACTATCTGCTCTCACTGGCACCCATGAAAGGAAGTGTTACCTGGATTCTTAATAGTGCCTGATACCTTGTTCTTTCCTTTCTATTGGTTCCAGTTCTCTTTTTGTTGTGGCTGTTCCAGTGTTACCAAGCTACTAACCCGTACCTTCAACAGATGTCTTGGATTATTTCCTGACTGAGAAAACAAGTCATCAGTGACAAAATTTCTTACTGCCTTCTCCCTTTAGCATCTATCACAGATCCTTCACATTGGGCAATACTATTTATCTCCCTTTCCCCTCCAATTTCAGAGAATGAAATACCTTTTCCTTTTCAGGGTTAGTTCTCCAACTATGTTCTTGATATCTCTTTCTTCTATGTACTAGGAATTTCATTCATCAAATGTCTCCTCGCTCTCTTGGATCTTCAAACACATCTTTCCCATGGACCCTTTCTTAAAGCAAACTAAAATGTTTACTTTTCCCTGTTGTTAAGTAATCTCTCCTGCAACCTTACATTTCCCCAAGTTAAATTTCCATCTCTGTCCTATTCACATTTATACTTTAAATATGACTGAATTCCCCATCTCCTACTCATCAATTTGCCCAATGTAATCTGTCTTCTATTTTACCTGTTTTCTCAAATACTCTTTTGAATATGGACTATCGTACTCCCTATTTGATAAATGAAGGTTTTGTTTTTTGTCTCACTTCAAAATGGTCACAAAGTGACATTGTTGGATCCTCATGTTTTCAGTTAGATTGTTTATATTCAATAAGAGAACATTATATTCTTAGCCGTGAGTGCCAGGCCAGCTTCTAACAGTACCCAGGCTTTGGTGTTAGTGTCAGCCAGTTCCTGGATATTAAGGGGGTGATCTTCTCCTTCTCAACAACAATGATGGTGATGATGTCAATAACAAATGATAAGTGCATTTGATGCTTATATTGTTACTGTTTTAAATGATTGATAATATTAAAACCTTTTAATCCCCACAACACTCCTTGACAGGTACTGTGGCTTTCTCCATTTTGTAGAAATTAAGACACCAGAAGGGGAAATAACATAAGAGAACAACAAAGCTGATAATATTTAGAGAACAGATATATCAGCTATTTCTTGCATACCATTGCATAGTTCCCAATTGTACTTGTCTCAGGAACTTGGCCTCTTATTTTGCATTAGCTTCCTTGTGATTGTGTAACCAACAACTCATCAGTGCCTTTTCCATTCATGCTGAATCTTTCTTGCATCCTGCCATAAGACATCTCTCTTGCCACTGAGGCCCACTTGGTATGAACAACCTAGGAAAGGCAGGGAGCTAAAGCTTTTGGAGCAAATATTTAATGTTGCTGAGAGTTGGTGAGTATTCTCCCTTTCATCCTCCACATGGACTATTCTGAAATATGATAGTTCAAATGCCCTCTTAGAAGACTGTCCTACAATCAAGAGATCAAGTGTGTTTAACTTAATACTGAATATTTGTTCTCTGTACATCCTTGACTCACACATATTTCTCTTCACTTCTGCTTCTCTGGAATTGTCCTTCCTAATAAACTGGTCGTATACAAGCTTTTATGCCAGGTTTTGCTTTTTGAAGAACTTAGGCAAATTGGATCCAAACTGTGAAAATTCCACCTGGATTGTCTATGGTCTGTTCTTATCATATAGAGCATAGACGTTGACAACATTGGCTTTAGAAGGTAAATCTCAGTTGGAGTCTGGATATTGCCTCTAATGAGCGATGTGACCTTGAATAATTTATTTAATCTCTCTTATCCTATCTTAAAAACTAGGGGTAACAGTACCTATTTAAATAGTTCTATCTCCCTATCAAGGGTTATGACAAATTTAATAGTTTGCTGTGACTAGCACACTGTCTGACATATAACATGTAAATATTATTTTTTATCATTATTAATATCTTTCAAAACTTATTCTTTTTCCTTCATTCCAGTGTATGTGAACATTAACACCACCCAAATGAAACAAATTTTAAGGAAATCCTTGGCTCTTTCATCTGCTTCAACTCTTTCTCCTCCCAAACTTTCATCATATAGTTGCTGAATAACTTAATAATTATTTTATCTCTCAAATACTCTCTCATATCTATTCTTTATTAATCTTTCTATCCTTTTCCCAGTATCTCACCATAATTTGCAATAATAGTGTACCAAGTGAAATGATTTTTCTTGCCTACTCTCCTTGACATGTTATAGTCTACCCTTTACTTTCCTCAGTCTTTTAAAGCATATCCCCATTCATCACTAATACTACTGAATTGTAATTGATTACTTATTTCTCTGTGACTCTAAAGGGTTTACCTGTCTTAGCAATATTGGTATTTTGGGATGTTTAATTATTTTTCATGGGGGCTACTCTTCTTTTTATTGTAGGATGTGTAATAGTACCTCTGGCCTCTACCTAGTAGATGAAGGTAGTGTCCCCTCCCCAGTGTGACAAAGAAAAATATCTACAAACTTTGCCATATGTCCCCTGAGGGTAGAACCACCCTGGTTTAGACCACTACTCTAGAAAGTGAGTCCTGTTTAGAAAACTGCTCTAGAAAGTGAGTCCTTTACGGACTGGGGTTATGTTTTATTGACATATATCCCTAACACCAACCACAATGTTGGAAAAATGGTAAGTATTCAACAAATATTTTAATAAATGAATGAATGAGTCCTCTCTCCAAAGCATTTTTTAACCTCTAGCCACTCTTTTATCTATAGCTTTTAGCAGTTTGCTGTGCCTATGTCTGTTTCCCCAATTACAATATATGACTTCCTTATATCCTTAACCCCCACAGAATGAATGGAATACATTAGGTTCTCATTAAATCCTTATTCAGTTATATTTAATTATAAAATTAATGTCTATATAGTCCATGAATATGTTCAGGCCATGTTTTTCTCGTTTTGAAGCTACTATATGATAACAATTGTATACTCTCACATCTTGCATAACTTTACCTTTGTGAGACTTGTGGCAGCTATAATTAACAACTGTGTACCCAATTGTTTAATATCTATCTCTGTAGGGTATTTGAGACTGAAGACAGTGGATACGTCTTTTTCCCTCCTCCCACATGGCTAACATAGAATTTGTGCAGAGTACATATTCAGTAAATTATAAATCTTTGTCAAATGAATTAACAGAAACAAATTCATGCTGTTTCTAAATGACATGGAAAACTTATGTACTTGGAGAATTTGGTTAATATACATATCACGGTTCACTGATTTATATGATGCAGCATCTTTGAACCTATATTATGAAGTTTTAAAAAGTCTCATCTTTGTCAAATTAGTGAAAAAGTAATTTGCCTCTCTAAATCACTTCACAAAAGAGAGGACTTGAGGCTGTCATAAGTCAATACAGATGTTTGATATCCCAGACTTGCAATCTCCTGTTGCTCAGCATGTTCATTTTTTTCTGGTACTAATGAATTAGCCCAGAGATCTTAATTGACATATTGACCTTGAAAACTCTAGAAAATGATCTCTTCTGCCAGCTTCATTATCTATGGCTTTATTAGCCAAGGAAATTTGACAATAAAACATGAAACAATCACAATTAATCTACATACAGATGCTATAAATTATACTTCTATCAAGTAAAAAAACAAAAAAACAGTGTAATCCCTAACATTGGATTGCACAAAAACATTTTAGTCTCATATTCCAAATATAAAATAAGTAGCTTTGTTCTGTTATTGTCTGAAACTACTTATTAACCCATACTTTTAAAATCTCAACAGTGAGTGTTTTATAAGAATTTCGTAGAACAGAATATTGTTTAAAGACTCTAAATTTAGTGTCTTTGAGGAATGTTCTCACATCATAGGAAATCAGCATGCTGTCTTAAAGAACATTAAAATTAAGAGAGAAAAAATTCTCTTTTCATGCATATTGTTGTGTATTTTCTTTCCTTACCATGGTTTCCTGTTGTTCTCAGTAGGGATCCCAATTTTAGAATATGCGGTAGACATCTGTACTATAGAAGCTAAAACTAAAAATTGTTCGGGAGTAACTAAGATACGGCTTTTCGTTTGACAAGAAATTGGAAGCAAAGAAATCATAGTATACAGCCTGCAATAAATGGCCTCTAATAGAAGTTTGACATTTTTTTAAATTAACTGACTTAGAATTTTTTGCTGGAAATATTATGCCAAAATAAATTTGAAAGTGATCCTAACCACAAGCACTCATATTAGGCACCTGTTGACTCTTCTATATCACACATAACTTAATGAAAAAGACCATTCTTTTTCACAAAAGTGTGTGACTATGTTTCTGACAAGGAGTAAAAATTACAAAAGTAACAAACTGGCTTTTTAACTTAAAAGCTACTGATACTTTTGTGGATATTTTATTTTAGCTAAAAGCATCTCTATTATATATGATTTTATTCCTTTTTAACTTATACTGAATACACAGATATTTTCCTGGACATAAAATATGTTATTATTTTGTTGATCAATTGCCTGTGGAATCATATCCAAATCCCCGAGATAATAATGGTCATTCTTCTATCTACCTTTCTGATCTCATTCCCATTTGTCCCTTTGTTCCTGTCCTTATAATTCTATGCAGTATGAAAGCATGCCAAAACAGACAGTGTTTCTGGTTGTGTTACTCCCTGTGCCTAGAATGAAAACCCCATTGTTTGTCTCCCCAGAATATTATACCTTGCCTTTCAAACCTCATTTCGAGCCAACCTTATTTCCCCTTGAAGCTATCATTGACTCTTCTAGGCAGGCTTAGCTGCTCATTCCTCCACATACTCAACTTCTTTGATCTCTGCCTCTGCCCACCCCCACCACACTCTTCACTCTAGAACAAATTATCAGATGTGTTAGTCTTAAAATCAATGGACCTGGTAGAGTCACTTGCTTCTGCACTGATGAGACCACATTTAGAAAATATCTTTAATTCTTGGCTATTGTAGAGCAACATTGATGCATCAGGGTATGTTCAGAGAAGAAACGTATCTTAAAGCCATTATGTCATGAGCTTCCATTTATGCATTTATAAATTAGAAATAGTAGTATTGGCACTGTTATAAAAGTGAATTAAAATAACACATAAAAATACTGTTAACTTGAAAAGTAAATTTTTATAAAAGTGTTCTATGCCTATTTACCAACTTTACTCTCCCTGTATTTACTGCCCACCATCTTGAAAGAATAGACTCCCCTGTATGCTTTTGTTTCCTTTATTTATAAACTTGCAGCAAAATTACTATTTTTTAATTTTTGTTATTTTTTTATTAATTATTTTATTAACATATAATGTATTATTTACCCCAGGAGTACAGGTCTGTGAATCATCAGACTTACACACTTCACAGCACTCACCATATCACATACCCTCCCCAATGTCCATAACCCAGCCACTGTCTCCATAACCCCCCTCTCCCTAGCAACCCTCAGTTTGTTCTGTGAGATTTAGAGTCTCTTATGGTTTGTCTCCCTCCCAATCCCATCTTGTTTCATTTTTTCCTTCCCTACCCCCCACATCCCCCACTCTGCCTCTCAAATCCGTCATATCAGGGAGATCATATGATATTTGTCTTTCTCTGATTGACTTATTTCACTCAGCATAATACCCTCTAGTTCCATCCACGTGGTTGCAAATGGCAAAATTTTTTACTTTTGATGGCTGCATAGTATTCCATTTTATACCACATCTTCTTTATCCACTCATCTCTTGATGGACACCTAGGTTCTTTCCATAGTTTGGCTATTGTGGACTTTGCTGCTATAAACATTAGGGTGCACATGCCCTTTGGATCACTACATAAATACACAGTAGTGCGATTGCTGGGTTGTAGGGTAGCTCAATTTTCAACTTTTTGAGGAAGCTCCATACTGTTTTCCAGAGTGGCTACACCGTCTTGCATTCTGACCAACAGTGTGGGAGGGTTCCCCTTTCTCCACAACCTCGCCAGCATCTGTCATTTCCTGACTTGTTAATTATAGCCATTCTGACTGGTGTGGGGTGGTATCTCATTGTGATTTTGATTTGTATTTCCCTGATGTCAAGTGATGCGGAGCACTTTTTCATGTGTCTGTTGGCCATCTGGATGTCTTCTTTGCAGAAGTGTCTGTTCATGTCTTCTGCCCATTTCTTGATTGGATTATTTGTTCTTTGGGTGTTGAGTTTGATAAGTTCTTTATAGATCTTGGATACTAGCCCTTTATCTGACATGTCATTTGCAAATATCTTCTCCCATCTGTCAGTTGTCTTTAGGTTTTGTTGACTGTTTCCTTTGCTGTGCAAAAGCTTTTGATCTTGATGAAGTCCCAATAGTTCATTTTTGCCCTTGCTTCCCTTGCCTTTGGTGATGTTTCTAGGAAGAAGTTGCTATGGCTGAGGTCGAAGAGGTTGCTGCCTGTGTTCTCCTCAAGGATTTTGATGGATTCCTGTCTCACATTGAGGTCTTTCATCCATTTTGAGTCTATTTGTGTGTGTGTTGTAAGGAAATGATTCAGTTTCATTTTTCTGCATGTGGCTGTCCAATTTTCCCAACACAATTTGTTGAAGAGATTGTAGGCTTTTCTAGATGAGAAAACTGGCATTCAAAAAGTGAAGTGATTTTCCCCAGGTCTCATATTTGTAAGAAGGACTAAATTCTGGGTTCCCTGAATCACAGCCTGGGACTTTGTGATATATATACTCCTCATTAATTAAACAGAAAAATGGCAAACAAGCAACAGAATGAAAAATAGAGAGAGAGATGTAGGAGATGGAGCAAATTATCCTGACAAGGAAAATCCAGTGCTCAACCACCAACAGAAAAGAGGGTGCAAAAGAGACAGTTATTGTAAAAATTAATAGAAAATGATAAAAAGGGGGGGCTCTCCAGGTGACAGGTTAATATATATAACAGGATTGAAAGGACTTAGGCAAATGCATCAGATTTTGCCATTATGTGAATGAACAGCAGAATGTTTAGAAATATCATCTTGAAATGGAAAGGGTAATGATTTTTATGGATAGGTTCACATTTGCTTAGAATGGTCTATTTTAAGCAGGGTTTTGTTGGTATTAAGGAATAGCTCCACTCAAGTTCAAGAAAAATATGCTTATATTAATAATAGACATGTCTTAAAATTTGTCAGAACCCTGGAGAGCAGACATTTTTTGTCCCTTTTGGCTTTTATCCAGCATATATCCTCTATCTGTTAAATGATTAGCTACCCATTGATTACTCATCCTCTTCTGTAATTATTTATGTTTCAGAACATGGATATTTAGTTTGCCTGGCCAGCTCCAACTCAAAATCAAGGAATTATTATTGATTATACTCTGATACTCCACCTCTACCTGGTAAATGCTCTAGAGAGAGAGAAAGCATTTATTGGAGTGGACCATTTTTTTTTTTTTTTTCCTCCAGTCATGGAGGGCTTGGGCTAGCCTTTGCCCAGTGATCATCCTTTTTACTAAACAATGTACAGGGGAAGTCACACACTGTACAATGGAATCATTTACAGTTGTGTTTCAGAAAGATTCCCTTAGAAGTCTGTATATGTGGGACAGGTTATTATAACCGTAAAATCTTATGTCAGAAAAAGATGATATAACATTTAGGGGAGTGTACTGGTTCATACAGATAGAAACTGCATTAAATATAATGCAGTGATTTTAACAATGTGTGTTATTTTAAAAAGTCACAGATTAAAGTTTTATTGCAAAAGTTAGATGAACATTAATTGTTGGCATTATACCCTAAATGTCATAAAATCTCAATTAAACAAAAAAGAAATACTTTTCCTTTTAAAAAGTAGTTTCAAAGATATACTAAGAAAAAAATATAAATCATACTGAATGAACTACATGCTGATGTATACTTACTAACCTGTGATGGGAGGGGAACCTGAAAAAAAAAGTGATTTTTCTTTTTATTTTTTTTTAAGTAAGTAGGACTTTAAGTGAGACTTATCTAGAAACATGATAATAGAAATCTTAGGAAAGTTACACATTTTTTTTTCTTTTTAATTTCCTTTTTTTTCCCCCCTTTGGTATCAAGTTCAGATAAAAAAAGATGAAATATTTTCTCCTCAATAATTTGACTCCATTATATTGTACTATTTTGTTTTTCTTCCTGGGCTAAACTGTGCAACTAGAGACATTTTATAACTGAAGTGGAATTGGTAGGGGATCTTGCCTTCACTAACATACTTTATACAGACCATTTGTCCACATGATCATTTCCTATAATTTGTCACAGCTAACCTACATTCTTACTCCATTTGTTGGTAGTATTCTTAAAGTCATAGTTACTGACCTACTTTTCCCTGCTCCCTGCTGGTACCTGCATGCCAGAACCTTTTAGTCTTGAAAAACACTAAATATTCACTGGTTGCAAACTCAAGGTCATTTCATGAACTGCTTTGGATTTACAGACACTCATCTTCAATCAAAGAATATTTATGTCAAATTAAAGGAACACTTCAGATACTTTTATCAATTTTGGCTTATCCAAGCTATATTTTATTTGATATGCAACTGTAAGTAAGCCACCTAAAATTTCAACCAATTCAGGGGAAAATTATTTAATTTCAATCTTGTAAAAAGTAAGGAGTCTTCCTATTTAAGAAGTTCTTCAGTCAGTAACTGTAGTTCGTTTGCTAGGAAGAAGTTGCTGCAGCTGAGGTTGAAGAGGTTGCTGCCTGTGTTCTTCTCAAGGATTTTGATGGATTCCTTTCTCATATTAAGGTCTTTCATCCATCTTGAGTCTATTTTTGTGTGTGTTGTAAGGAAATGCTTCAGTTTCATTTTTCTGCATGTGGCTGTCCAATTTTCCCAACATCATTTGTTGAAGAGACTGTCTTTTTTTCTTTGGGGCATTCTTTCCTGCTTTGTCGAAGATTAGTTGGCCGTAGAGTTGAAGGTCTATTTCTGGGCTCTCTATTCTGTTCCATTGATCTATGTGTCTGTTTTTGTGCCAGTACCATACTGTCTTGATGATGACAGCTTTGTAATAGAGCTTGAAGTCTGGAATTGTGATGCCACCGACTTTGGCTTTCTTTTTCAACATTCCTCTGGCTATTTGGGATCTTTTCTGGTTCCATATAAATTGTAGGATTATTTGTTTCATCTCTTTGAAAAAAATGGATGGTATTTTGATAGCAATTGCATTGAATGTGTAGATTGCTTTAGGTAGCATAGACATTTTCACAATATTTTTTCTTCTAAATAATGAGCATGGAAAATTTTTCCATTTCTTTGTGTCTTCCTCAATTTCTTTCATGAGTACTTCATAGTTTTCTGAGTACAGATTTTTGTCTCTTTGGTTAGATTTATTCCTAATATCTTATGGTTTTGGTTACAACTGTAAATGGGATCGACTCCTTAATTTCTGTTTCCTCTGTCTTGTTGTTGTTGTATAGAAATACAACTGAATTCTGTGCTTTGATTTTATATCGTGTATGAGTTCTAGCAGTTTCAGAGTGGATTCTTTTGGTTTTCCACATAAAGTATCATATCATCTTCAAAGAGTGAGAGTTTGACTTCTTTGCCAATTTGGATGCCTTTAATTTCTTTTTGTTGTCTGATTTCTGAGGCTAGGACTTCTAGGACTAAGTTGAATAGCAATAGTGATAATGGACATCCCTGCCATGTTCCTGGCCTTAGCGGAAAAGCTCTCAGTTTTTCTCCATTGAGAATGGTATTTGCTGTGGGTTTTCATAGATGGCTTTGATGATATTGAGGTATGTACCCTCTCTCCCTACACTGTGAAGAGTTTTGATCAAGAAAGGATGCTGTATTTTGTCAAATGCTTTTTCAGTATCTATTGAGAGTATCATATGGTTCTTTTTTTATTAATGTATTGTATCACATTGATTGATTTGTGGATGTTGAACCAACCTTGCAGCCCAGGAATAAATCCCACTTGGTCATGGTGAATGATCCTTTTAATGTACTGTTGGATCCTATTGGCTAGTATTTTGGTGAGAATTTTTGCATCTGTGTTCTTGAAGGATATTGGTCTGTAATTCTAGTTTTTGATGGGGTCTTTTTCTGGTTTTGGGCTCAAGGTAATGCTGGCCTCATGAAATGAGTTCAAAAGTTTCCTTCCATTTCTATTTTTTGGAACAGTTTCAGGAGAATAGGTGTTAATTCTTCTTTAACTGTTTGGTAAAATTCCCCTGGGAAGCTGTCTGGCCCTGGGCTCTTGTTTTTTGGGAGATTTTTGATGACTGCTTCAATATCCTTACTGGTTATGGGTCTGTTCAGGTTTTCTCTTTCTTCCTGGTTCAGATTTGGGAGTTTATATGTTTCTAGGAATGCATTCATTTCTTCCAGATTGTCAAATTTGCTGGTGTATATTTGCTCATAACATGTTCTTATAATTGTTTGTATTTCTTTGGTGTTGTTTGTGATCTCTCCTCTTTCATTCATGATTTTATTTATTTGGGTTCTTTCTCTTTTCTTTTTGATAAGTCTGGCCAGGGGTTTATCAGTCTTCTTAATTCTTTCAAAGAACCAGCTCCTAGTTTCGTTGATTTGTTCTACTGGTTTTTTTGGTTTCTATTTCATTGATTTCTGCTCTGATCTCTATGAATTCTCTTCTGCTGGGTTTCAGCTTTCTTTGCTGTTCTTTCTCCAGCTCCTTTAGGTGTAGGGTTAGGTTGCATACTTGAGAACTTTCTTGTTTCTTGAGAAAGGCTTGTATCACTATATACTTTCCTCTCAGGACTTCCTTTGCTGTGTCCCACAGATTTTGAACAATTGTGTATTCATTATCATTTGTTTCTGTGAATTTTTTCAATTCTTCTTTAATTTCCTGGTTGACCCATTCATTCTTTGGTAGGATGCTATTTAGTCTCCATGTATTTGAGTTCTTTTCAACTTTTCTCTTATGATTGAGTTCTAGCTTCAGAGCATTGTGGTCTGAAAATGTGCGGGAATGATCCCAGTCTTTTGGTACTAGTTGAGACCTGATTTGTGACCCAGGATGGGATCTATTCTGGAGAGTATTCCATGTGCACTAGAAAAGAATGTGTATTCTGTTGCTTTGGGATAGAATGTTTTGAATATGTCTGTGATGTCCATCTGGTCCAGTGTGTCATTTAAGGTCCTTATTTGCTTGTTGATCTTTTGCTCAGATGATCTGTCCATTTCAGTGAGGGGGGTGTTAAAGTCCCATATTTTATTGTATTATTGTTGATGTGTTTCTTTGATTTTTTATTAATTGGTTTATATAATTGGTTGCTCCCATGTTAAAGGCATAGCTATTTATAATTATTAGATCCTTTTTTTGGACAGACTCTTTGATTATGATATAGTGTCCTTCCTCATCTCTTATTATAGTCTTTGGCTTAAAATATAATTTATCTGATATAAGAATTGCCACCCTAGCTTTCTTTTGATGTCCATTAGCATGGTAAATTTTTTTCTACCCCCTCACTTTAAATCTGGAGGTGTCTTTGGGTGTAAAATGAGTTTTTTTTTTTAAGACAGCATATTGATGGTTTTGTTGTTGTTTTTTTTAATCCATTCTGATAACCTGTGGTCTTTTGATTGGAACATTTAGCCTATTTACATTCAGAGTAACTATTGAAAGATAAGAATTTAGTGTTGTTGTACTGCCTGTAAGGAGCAGGTGACTGTTATTGTATATTGTTTCTGTTCCTTTCTGGTCTACTACTTTTAGGCTCTCTCTTTGCTTAGAAGACCCCTTTCAATATGTCCTGTAGGGCTGGTTTGGTGTTTGCAAATTCTTTTAGTTTTTGTTTGTCCTGGAAGCTTTTTATCTCTCTCATTTTCAATGATAACCTAGCTGGATATAGTATTCTTGGCTGCATATTTTTCTCATTTAGTGCACTGAATATATCGTGCCAGTTCTTTCTGGCCTTCCAGGTCTCTGTGGCTAAGTCTGCTACCAATCTCATTTTTACCATTGTATGTTACAGACTTCTTATCCCAAGCTGCTTTCAGGATTTTCTCTTTATCACTAAGACTTGTAAGTTTTATTATTAGATGATGGGGTGTCGACCTATTTTTATTGATTTTGAGGGGGGTTCTCTGTGCCTCCTGAATTTTGATGCTTGTTCCCTTTGCCATTTTAGGGGAATTGTCTTCTGTAATTCACTCCAATATATCTTCTGCCCCCTCTCTCTTTCTTCTTCTTCTGGAATCCCTATTATTCTAATATTGTTTCATCTTTTTTTTTTTTAAGATTTTATTTATTTATTCGACAGACAGAGATCACAAGTAGGCAGAGAGGCAGACAGAAAAAGATGGGGAAACAGGCTCCCTGCTCAGCAGAGAGCCCAATGTGGGGCTCGATCCCAGGACCCTGAGATCATGACCTGAGCCGAAGGCCGGGGCTTAACCCACTGAGCCACCCAGGTGCCCCTCTAATATTGTTTCATCTTATGGTATCACTTTTCTCCAAAATTCTCCCCTCATGGTCCAGTTGTTTGTCTCTCTTTTGCTCAGCTTCTTTATTCTCCATCATTTGGTCTTCTATACCACTAATTCTCTCTTCTGCCTCATTATCCTAGCAGTAAGAGCTTCATTTTTTATTGCACTTTGTTAATAGCTTTTTTTATTTCAGTTTGGTTAGATTTTAGTTCTTTTATTTCTCCATAAAGGGCTTTTATTTCTCCAGGCAGTTTTCTCTAATATCTTCCATGCCTTTTTGAAGCCCAGCTAGCACCTTGAGAATCATTCTGAAGTCTAGATCTGACATATTACAAATGTCCCATATTGATTAGGTCCCTAGACTTCAGTACTGCCTCTTGTTCTTTTTTTCGTTGTGAGTTTTTCCACCTTGTCATTTTATCCAGATATGAATATATGAACAAGAGAATAAAATACTAAAAGGGTGGCAGAGACCCCAGAAAAATGTATGCTAACCAAATCAGAAGAGACCCCAAATTGGGGGAAGAAGAAAGGGGGTAAAAAAAAAAATATATACACACACACACACACACACACACAAACACACACACATACACACACACACACACACACACACACATACTAGACAGGTGAATAGAACAGAGCCACCCATTTGATTTTTGGGTGTATTTTGGTCTCTTAGAAGAAACTACCTCCCAAAATTTTAAGGAAAGAAAAACTTATATATATATATACAAAAATAAGCATAAACTCAATAAAGGAGTGGAATAAGACTGTAAAGATGAAAATTTTTAAAAAATTCTAGAAAAGGAATTGATAAGATAAGTTGGTTGGAAAAGGAAAGAAAAAAAAGTGGCGAGAATATGCTCAGGCTGGAAACTAGAACAAAGCCCTGTGCTAGATTTAGGGTATATTTTGATCCATTAGAAGAAATTGTATCCCAAAATTTTTTTGGAAAAAAAACCCTATATGTATACAAAAAATAAGGCTAAATACAATGAAGGCTAAAAAATGACTATGATAATGAAGGTTTAAATAGTTTTTTTTATTTTTTTTTTTTTAGAAAGGTATTGTTAAGATAAACTAGTTAAAAAACGTTAAAAGTGGAAAGAGGAAAAGTTTTTAAAAAATTAGAATAAGAAAAAAATAAAATTAAAAAAAATTAATTTAACTTGCAAGACTAAAGGATCTTAGGGAGAAAGCCATGAATTCCATGCATTACTTTCCCCCAGCTCTGAAGTTCCATGGTTCTCCTTAATTGGTGAGTTTGGTCTTGGCTGGATGTTCTTGCTGATCTTCTTGGGGAGGGACCTGTTATAGTGATTCTCAAATGTCTTTGCCTGAGATGGAATTGCACTGCCCTTGCTATTGTCCAGGCTAAGTAACCTGCTCGGGTTCGCTCTCAGGACCTTTTGTTCCCTGAATGCTTTCTGTAGAGCTCTGGAGGATGAGAATGAAAATGGTGGCCTCCCAATCTCTGGCTTGGAGGAGCCAAGAGCTTGGGGCCTTATTACTCAGTGTACCCTCAGAGAAAAGTGGTCAATCACTCCCGTCTCCCTAATCTCCAGACCCGGTCCAAGCTCATGTGGTCTGTGACTGAGCATTTCTCTTTCTGGCACACAGCCCCATTTGGAGTCTCCAAATCCAGCATATACTTGCTATGCTGCTCCTCTGGGGGAGAAAGCTGAGTCTCCTTGGATCTGCCAGCTGTGGGGTCCCTGCTCAAAGAGCAGTGGTCCAATTATGCCACAGATCCCAGTTTAAGGTAACCCTGAGCTGAGAGCTCACTCCTTGGCTCTGTCTCTGTAGTCGGCTTCCCCACTCTGATACCTGTGAGCTCTGCCACACTCAGACACCCCAGTCTTTCTCTGACCCCGGGGACCTGAAACCACTGTCCCCACGAGGACTCCAGCCCCGCTTAGCCTCTGGAACAATGTCCCTCAGTGGAGTAGACTTCTAACTAAAAGTTCCAATTTTGTGCTCTGCTGCTCTGTGGCTTGCCAGGAGCTGGCCCTTCCCCCCACGGTCTATCTTCCCATCACTTTGGATTCACTTCTCTGCACATCCTACCATTCAGAAAGTGGTCAATTTTCTGTTCCTAGAATTGCTGCTATTCTTCTCTTCAATATCCTGTTGGGTTTGTAGGTGTTCGGAATGGTTTGATACCTATGCGGAACTCCTGTGACCTGATGTCATCTCAGTCTACTACCCTTCCTCCATCTTGCCTCCCTCCTCCTTTTTGTTATTATTTTTATCTCCTTCATTGTTAATATAAGCTTCTTCATGGCAGGAATTGGTGAAATTATGTTTATATCCTTCAGTTCCATCACATGAATACTAAGCACACAATACACAATCTTTAAAAGAATATGAAGAAGAATTGAAATGAGTTTCCACCAAGGGAAAACACTATTGTTTTCTTTCAAATAGCCAACAGGCCCTCATATGGAATTTTGTTAGCTCTAAATGGTAGCACAAGAAAAGGCGGGTAGCTAATTTCATATCAGTACTGGAAAATAAGACTAAAAGATTTTAAAAGGGGGATACAAATGGTTTATTATCCCAATATCCAAATAAATTCTGCTAGTTGAAATACATGAAAGCAGTTCATACAAATGATTAGATATAGACGTAATTTAAAAGGTGTAAACTAAAAATAAAAGCCTAACCTTATATTTCTTAGAAACCGTCTTCACCATATTCTTCAAAAAGGTATTATTTTACATGAACATAGGTAGGGACATCCTTAAAATATTTTACACCAAAGGTATTCTTCCTATTCCCATTTATGTTGGGTGGGTCCCTCTCTCCCTCTTTCTCTCTGTATCCCCATTCTTTATTATTGGATATTATTGAGCTTATTAATATAAACAGTGTTATCATAAGCAGGATACTTTGAAGGATCTTGGGGATTTTTTTCTAAATATTTAATGTTAAAAGGAAACCAAAGATATAGACTGCCATGAGGTAAAAATACGTTCATTGTATAACTTTTCAGAGGCTTTTCTTTAAAATATTCCTGCATTGTTAGTGAAGTTAGTGAAACTAGACTAAATGGTTCCTAACAGCTCTTTATAATTCTAATATAAAATTAAAAAAATGTTTGTTGCTATTTATATCAAGTAATTCTTCTAACTTTAGCTTTATATTACAATCATCTGGAGAACTCCCCACCCTCCCTTTTTTCCCCCATCTGGAGAACATTTAAAAAAATAATAATAATGCTCAATTATTATCCTGATGAAGTAAATCAGAATCTGTAAGAATTCTGATGAAGTAAATCAGAATCTGTAAGGATGGATCTCAGACTCTCTTAAAAGTTCCCAGAGTATTCTAATGTGCATTTAGTGTTGAGAATTACCGACCTAAAGTTCAAGTCCTTAACATTGTTTATCAATAAGTTTGAAAATAAGAATGGCAGTAGCAAAGGTACAAGAACCTTACATAATTGATTTTCTTCTCTTATAGCAAGATGTGGGAAGTATGACAGTGATTTAAAGAGCAGAAACAATCTGGAGAGAATCCCAGACAATGTTGATACAGGACTTTGGTAAATGCTGGTCATTTTCTCAGAGCAGATACTCCTTTTTTCCAACTCTTTCTCTGCTGGTGCCTTATAGAGGAGGAAAGGGTCCATATCTGCCTGCAGTCTTTCTCATTGTTATTCATTGGCCCACGGAAGCTGAGATGGGCATCTCAGTTTATTTAATCAGTGGTCTCTACAAGAAGGTTAGGAATCATCTCTGTGTATCAGAACTGATATGTAGCAACATCCATCAGAACAGATTAGTAGGCTTCTGTCAAAGTAGATGCCATAGGGTAGAATGAAACCTGAAGCTAGGTTAAGTAATTGGGTTCTTGTTCAATAAAAGTGCTTGTTTGTGCTGTGTAATGAAAGATCTTTGGTCCAATGGATGTCTGAATCCAAATACCCTTCGGATTTTCTGATGGATAAAGAGATAAGGGTGAAAGGGATTTAATTTAGAACTATTGAAAAACTTTAAAGAGATTAGAAAAAAATTGGTAAATGTACTTTCTTTTTAAAAATCAGGATTCTTTGTTACTTAGCAGGGCTTTTTTTTTTTTTTTTGTTTTTTTTTTAAATTGGCACTAAAGCCTTTTTGTTGGTTTTGTTTTTGTTGCTTCTTTTTCCCCCATTGCATTTGCCATCATCGACTGACCTTTGAGATTCAGGTTATAAAGAAGATAATGGAGAAACTGTTATTTCCCAGCCCATGTGGAGATAACCTGAATTTAGGAAGTGTTAACTCTTCGGGTTTCATTGGAATGTTTTATCAAAGTTGTAGGCACAGCATTGGTAAATAGAACAAACCTTATATTTTGATTCAAGTAATTTTTTTTCCAAAAAAGTCAATATTCACTCATGTATCTAAGCTTCTTTTTAAAAATCAACATTTAAACCAGATTCTTTTAAGAACACACTTTAAAAACTTATCTAATTAAAAAATTCACATGAGCAATCAGAGTGGTGTGGAATAGTGGGTAGAATTTTGTGGAATGTATTAATCTCAACAATAAGATCATTCATGCACTGGGTTTTTAAAAGAATTGTCCCAGATAATTTCAGTAAGTAATTTGGGATAACAAATCTGTTTGGGAAAAAAGAAATTAAAAAAGGCCTTTTTCTTTTTATTCCACTCATTTAACACTTGAGATAAAAGGTTTTTTTTTTTTTTGGTGGGGGGAAGGTTAGGAATACACAACTTGAAGGGCGGGGAATTCACAACTCAGAGGGAAAAAGTTTTGTTAACTGAACAGGATCTATATTTAAACTTGCTGCACTACATGGCACATTCAGAGTATTTTGATCGTTGGTGCAAATCACATGCATCTTGGCCTCTCATCCTCTTACTTCACATCTAAATATCATACTCTTAACTCTCCCATCAATAGGTAATCTACTCATTCATACTTTATCTATTTTTGTTATTCTCTCGGGTTTCTTCCTTTTCCTTTCTCTCATCTGCTATAATATATTATATTATGTTAATCTCCAAGATCATTTGATGAGCCAGAATTATAACAAATAAATGCTTATTGAACTCAGCTTCTCTTCAGAGTTGCCTAGCAGGTCACGTGAAACAGCAGAGCTAGGAAGTAAGAACACTGAGTCGAAGCAAAATTTCAACATTAAAAATTCGTAAGTCTTGGCAGCTCCTAAGCACTTTAGAGATACCTTTTCTTTTCGCAGAGGGTCAAAGGCACAACAGATGATTCATAGCTGTGCTAAAGACAGGAGTGTCTCCTGATGAAAAACATCAGTCCCCACCTCTGGGAGGCTGTCATGTGAGGGGATGAATTAGTAATACTTTTAAAAAGAGACAACTGTCTTCTGGAGAGTAACCCTCCTTTTAAAAAATTTAGGAGTTGGACTTCCCATTTATCTCTCAATGAAGAAGGAGACCTTCTCCATTTTCCCTGACTCACTCTTGACTTCATTTTAGAACTGACAAGTTTAAACAAGATGAGAATCAGATTGCCTCTGCCTATCTCATTCTTTGGCTCTAGCCGACAATGTAATTAATGTTGCTGTAGGAAAAAGAAAAAGCATTCCTGATGAGAACTTTTTTCTCTGTCTTTTGCAGGTACATTTTTAAGAGGGTGAGTAGTTTTTTTGACACATTAGTGGGGGAGGTATTGCACGCAGATGTCCTTGATGATTTTTTTGTGTGTATATTAATTTATAAGTTAGGCCCAAACTACATTTGTCTTTTATTCTTTTTATGGCACACAGAGGTTAATAATTACCATAGTGTAAAAAAAAAGGTAACATCCAAAACATACACATGCACATAATTTCTTCTGCTGCTTCCCTGTAACATATGATTCTTTAGCATGTTTGTTTTGGGATATGTTTCTGGGGAAATTCACTATAGCTAAGTGCTAGAATTATGCCAATAGCTATCAGGCTGCTACTATAACTAGTTCCCCTCAGTTCAGGTCTTTTTACATGTTCTTACCTAGACTATCAAAATTGTCTCGCAACATCATTCCTACAGACTGTAGTAGATTTCCCATCTTCTCTTGCAAGTTGGGTTTCCTCCTCAGTATCCTTTAATTTCTCGTTCTTATATACCAAATAAATTGTGAATGCTTTATTTTGGAACTCAGTTGTCGATAGCTACACCCATATTTGAGTTCCTATCCTGATGCTTTTATATGCTTCAATTTCTGGTCTCTAATTAAGTTATATACATGGGAATATTCAGACCTCACCCATCATATTCAATCGACATGGATTGTTTTTATAATCCACCTACTTACTGTAATTCTTCTCATTTATCAAGACCAAGTTTTAGTGCCATTGCATCCATAACTTCTTCCCCTCATTTATATTCTTCTCAATGTCCTTGCCTACCATCCACTACCACCATGGGGACTCTATCATAATTAACTGCTAAAATATTTTCTATATTTGTTCCTGTACTATTGTGAATGCAGAGTACTTTGTGATATATTTATTCACATGTATACATGTATATCTGTCTGCCTTATAAGGACCATGAAATAGGAATAAAGACTTTGTACCTAATATACTCTCTACTCAACTCTTTGTAGATATATGAAATGGTTTAAATACTTGTTATAGAGAATACATATAAAGTTTGGTCTTATATTTATTTTTTAAAGGACTGTTAGATTATTATGAAGAATGTACTGAGAATGCCTCGGATGCCTTCTATAGATAAACTTACATTCTGTTAAGAAGAGAAACCAGTATCTGTTTTCATAGGGAGAATATTTTCTTTTTTTCTTGGTACCAACCAATAATGGGAAACACTTCAGCCGTCCATTTTTTAGTCAAAAGTAGAATGGTGTTATTTAATCATGCATTGATTTGTTGTCTCTGAACCCACAAAGTAGGTGGTTTGGCTATGTACAGTCGGTGTAAGATGTTATATATGCTCAAGTTTGCAGATGAGGACCATTAGAATAAGTCCTTTGGGACTCCCAGATATGTGGCAAAAACTTATCATACAAATAATTAAGGATACAAAAGAAGGAAAGTATAGAAATGTATTGATGGTTTTAAATGTAAGCTGTCTTCCGTTGAAATTGATGCCATGCTGCTGTTTATAGAACTCTATGTAGAATAAAATTCCAAAATTCTTACTTTGTGATCATAATTATATTTTGAAATGATTTTTCTTTATAATAAGAATCAATATTTGAACTAGTGGATCCTAAGTATGCTTAAAATTATTTAAGGATTTGTAAGTTGGAAAAACTGAGGAGTATAATAGGCACGAATCACTCTTTCAGTTTTAGTTTTTATGAAATATATTTGATGTTTACTATAAGCTTATTGTAAGTAGTAATTTTCTCCTGTTATAACTAAGGGAATATGTAATTGATAATGTATGTAGAATTTTCAGTAAAAATGATTAACTAAATCATCTTAGTACATATATTCTGCATATAATTTAAAATTTCCATTTGCGTGGAATGAGGGTATCACAGGATTCATATCATATGGCTATAAAATACCTACTTAATGTTATCTAATCTTCCATCAAAAGCTTGTTTAGTTTTACTTTTTTAAAATAGAAGTATCTTTATTTTAATAGATTTTATTATATTATAAATTTATACAAAAAATAATAAATTATTCATTGAGTTAATGCAAATAAAGCACTTAGCAAACTGTTTTCTGCAAAGTAAACAGTAAATGTTTCTCATTGCTATTAACATTATTTTCATAGCTAAATATTACAACATATAATTTATTTAATAGATCCCCTATTAATGGACATTGCCCCTAAACTTTAAATTGAATTTTAATTGAGTGTTCTCAATTACATTTCTGACTTTAATTGAGCTTTCTTTTTTTTAATTTTTTAAAGATTTATTTATTTGACAGAGAGAGAGAGAGAACACAAGCATGGGGAGTGGGAGAGGGAGAAGCAGGATCCCTGCTGAGCAGGAAGTCCAATGCAGATGCATTGGATCAATCCCAGGACGCTGGGATCATGTCCTGAGCCAAAGGCAGAAGATACTTAATGAACTGAGCCACCCAGGTGACCCTAATTGAGCTTTCGGATTCAAGTTGTCTGGCAAATGAATATACTGTTCTCAGTTTTTCAAATAGTGTGTGATAAAATATGATATACTATTCTTAAAAACTGTACAAAAAATCCATTTTTCTTTGATGATTCAGTAATCTCTTTAGGGATTATCCCCTCTAGGTTCATTATTTTGACCCTGAGTTTCCATTTTGCTATTGGTATATGCAATTATTAATACATATTTTTATTAGGAAATATTTTTATTTATTAAATACTTTAAAATTATATTAAATATTTTTATTTATTAAATATTTCTATTAAGAAATATTTGCAGAGGGGTGCCTTTGTGGCTCTGTCATTAAGTGTCTGCATTTGACTCAGGTCATGATCCCGGTGTCTTGGGATGTCATGATCCCAGTGTCCTCCAGCTCCCCCTGCTTGTGTTCCCTCTCTTGCTGTCTCTCTCTGTCAAATAAATAAATAAAATCTTAAAAAAAGAGAAATATTTGCAGAGAAGAAAAAGGTCTTTCATAAAGATAAGTAACATGAATTAAACCTTAAAAGCCATCTTTTTATTATTCTCCATTTGGCTCATGTGAACTTGTGATCAAAAGTGAGAAGCTCCCTACTCACAAGGAACATATATATAGTCTAGTGTGGGTAACATATTAAATGAATAACCACTAAAAATTCATGTTCTTATTATATCTCCCTTCCTAATCAGTTCACTAAATACTTTGTTATAAAATTAAACTTTCAGAGATTCCTATGTTGGCTTCCACAGACCTGACCACCACTAGGGTAGAGAGGTAAAATTGAATTCTTCAGCTTGCACTTTGGTGAATCAGCCGTATTGAACCACATCTTCTTTGAACCATAGCCTTCAATAGCCAACAAACTAATGCTGCTGTACCAGATTTCCCATTGGTATTTAGTTCTATTCCTGCCCTCTGTGCTATAACCACAGGGCTAAAAGCCTAATGATCCTTGGTCAACATTGATTCCACTAATGAGAACGAAAGACTAGTAAAAGGCACATGTTTGGGTTTCAGCAGATAGAAATTTTGCATCGCCTGTTGCTTTCCCCAGTGGACTTCCTGCCTTGTTATTACAACAGCTGTGACTTTTAGGGTCCAGATACTCCAGAGCTAGTAAAGACTTTTCCTGACCTCACTCCTACAATGCATTGAATGGTCTTGTAAATACTTAATACCCTATATTGAATCATTTTTTGTGAAGTACCTAGAATAGTTTTGTTTTCCTGATTGACCACAGCATGATAATTTAATCTTAAATATTTAACAGCAATAGAGTTAAATTTTGCAGCATGTATGATGTGGTTGGGTAAAGGCACACCTCTAACCTCTATCCAGGACCCCTAGGTATATCACCCTAAGTTAGAGAATTACAAAAACTTGAATACTTTCCCACTTAATCACTTATTTGGATGAAATGGTTTGTCCTTATTAATCTCTGTTTTGTATAGTTTTTCTTGACATATCACTTCAGTACTTTATTTATCAGATTTTCCTTGTTTCAGAACCATTATTTGGAGCTCCTTTCTAAATGTTTCTTTCTGGTTGTCTAAATCAGACCCCAAAGTCATCATTACCACCCATATGTGAATTATTTACTCACTACACTCTTTGTATTAATGATAACAATATTTTTCATTCTTCAAAATCAGAATAATGTTTGCTATTTCTCTTTTGTCCTGCTGTCATCGAATCATGTCAACTATTTATTAAAAATCTATTAGAACTAAGTCTTTCCTTTTTATTCTCATTGTCCTACTATCCAACCATTTGACAAGACAACTTCTACATTGTAGGTGGGAATTGCAATGCTAATAAGCTTAATTGTGCTGGAATACCTGAATCTCACAGATTCTGTGAGCTAGTGATGCATAAAGCTATAAAGATGTTAGAGAATTATTTTATGGCCAGAAGAGATACAGTAAAGAGGAAGAACAAGGGATTAAAATATTTGTCAAAAATCTATTGACATTCCTTAGGCTGTTTTATTCATTCAGTAATCTCTTCAAAGTCAATGAGCCCCATAAAGGCATGAACAGTTTATATTTATTCTAAATAATACCAGTGTCTATCACGTGGAAAATGCTCATTGAGTATTGTGTGACTGAGTGAATGCTGTAAAAATCATGTCCTAAAGGAAATGATAGCTTGAGCATATGCTACAAAGTTCAGACAATTTTATTATTTATTATATATTTATTTATTATTTATTATTTATGATACTAACAAGTTGAAATGTATGTTTACTATAGTCCATATTATATAAGTATCATATCTGTTTATGTTGTCTTTTATAGTAGACTTTGATTTATAGTTTTTTTTTTAATCTTTATGTCCCTGGTACTTATAGAACATTATACATAACATATAGTTGATGCCCAACTAATCCTTGTTTTATAGATGGATACTCCATGTAGAATTCCAAGCTAATCATAATAGTATGCAAGGGAAGGTTAAGAAATTTTTCTCCTTCTTTCTCTCTCTCTCTCAAAGAAAAAACTAATAATTAAAAAAAGGGGGTGCATTCCTGGGTGACTCAGTTAATTCTCTAGTTTCAGCTCCAGTCATAATCTCAGGGTCTTGGGATCTAGCCCCATGCTGTCAGACTCCCTGCTCAACAGGGAGCCTGCTTCTCCCTCTCCTTCTTCTCCTCCCTCTTTCTCTCTCTCTCTCTAATAAATAATTAATTAATTAATCAAAAATATTCATTTTGAAATAGAGAAGAAAATAACAATGATGATTTTTAAGATTTAAAATGTCTTAACATGAGTGGGTTAGTAAACTTGGTTTATGATATACCATAGTGTTGAACCTGGCCAGGTTGAAGGAAGTTCTGAGAACAAACAGTAAAAAAGTTATGAAGCAGAAAATTGAGCATTATTATGCTTAGTCTTAGCAATACATGGACTATTTAATGTTATATTAACCATATATAAGTGGTATATTCACATTACAAGTGCATTAATGAAAATGACACTAGTTTCCATGGCAAACACAACACTTATTATAATTTATTTATAATCAAGTATATAATTACAAATATATTTATAATTAAGTAAAATTTAAAAAATGATGTTCTTAATTGTCAGGCACTTTCCTACATAGTAGTCTAGGGACACGGGATTATCATAAGGTAGATTTTCTCTTCTCTAGCCTGAAAGTCCTTTGCATTCAGCCAATGAATGAATGGGGAAAAACATGGAAGATTATGTTTGGGTGGTTTTAAGACCTGAAAGCAGTGCAAATCATTCTCACTCAGGTTGATTTGAAATTAGTCTCTTGGTTACGTGTAACTTACAAAGAAGCCGAGAAATTCAATCATGCTATCTGCACAGAAAGAATTTTGAAAAAGAATTTAAAAAGAGCATGCATGCATGTATCCAGTCTCTCTCAGTGTGTAATTGTTTAAAACCTGGAATGTAAGTAGAGTTTTGTTTCATTGTAGAGTCACCAAATTCTTTCTGCTAGAGTGTGGTAGCACCATTCAAGTACCAAGAGCTGGTTTTATGTGAACATAGCCTTTGACAGCCCCCCGCCACACTGAAATTAGAGCCAAGATCACCATCCAGATGCAGATTAACTCCTCTGACTTCACTCTTTGTGTTGATGAAACACAGAAGTGATATATACATTAAGTAGGCTCTCAGACAAGATGACCTCTAAGGTTGATATAACTGTAAGATTAAATGCCCGTCACCTCTGGGTTCTACTTTGCTTAATGGGCAATGAAGGGACCATTAAATATTCTTAATCAAGAGAATGACTGGATGAATTAAATTTATACTTTAGGAATATTATTCTCTTTTGTTGCAATGTATATTCAACTTCATAGAACAGGGTGCCTGAGATCCAGTATTTTTTTTTTTTTTGTAAAGAATAGTAAAATGCTAAATAAATTTAATTGAAAGAGAATTAGTTCAAAATTATTTAATTTCATTTAGCTTGTTTTGATAAATAATCCTTAATAAATTTAAGGACAAGTCCATATTGCTACTGTGTGTGATT
Source organism: Lontra canadensis (assembly GCF_010015895.1). Classification (NCBI taxonomy): domain Eukaryota; kingdom Metazoa; phylum Chordata; class Mammalia; order Carnivora; family Mustelidae; genus Lontra; species Lontra canadensis. The sequence continues at coordinate 28,845,108 of NW_022630999.1, forward strand.
CTATAACATAATTTAATTCCTTCCATATATCTAATTATATATCAAAAATCTGTGTTATTCTGAGAAAATATCATAGTAAAGTGAGTATATCTGATGGGTTTGTGATTCTTTAAGGAATAGAAAAAATGAAATTAATTTTAAGTGAGCATAAGCATTCTTCCTGTCTTTTCTTTGAGATTTCTGTAAAACTTTCAGTAAACTTCCATTGTTACTGGTGAATATATGCACTGAACATATATTCATCTATTTTGTCCAGTTAAGGAAGTTTCCTTTAGTGGTGATAAGTGCTATTATTTCTCCTTACACAAGAACTTTTAGCTTTATAAACTTCTTACGAATAATGTTATTAATAGGTTATTATTTTTTATTTATACTCATTTGTGTATAAGCAATTTTGTATAGTCATACTGCCAATCTTCTCAGGTCAATTTATATAATATTATTTATTCATATATAGTTCTGAATTTGAATGCTATATATGATATAATTTTGCCTTTGGGGACTAGAAATCACATTTCTTTTATAATTCAATATATAATAACCTAGAACTGTGCATTCAAATAGTATATAACAATTACTTATTAAATGAATAAAATATAAGGAAAATTGAATCACTTGTAGACATTAAAATTTATATATTGATACAACAGGAGAAAAACCCTTGTGTTCATGTTGAATAGCAAACTCAATTTCACTTATGTGATAGAGAACATTTTCTTAATATAACTTAAGGATAATTTCAATGTGCAGAATATAGATGCAAAAGCAAACAGTAGAGCTTTGGACAATGAAGAACTGTGTTTTTTAAAGAATACAAATCATGTATGACAAGCAATATAGCATTTGGAAAATAAGAGATGAGTTATTGGATAAACCCAGAAATGTTTAGTTCCTTTTTAGCATATTATTCATACGATTCACTATGACCTGTGATTTGTTTGTGATTCTTATCACGTGGATTGCAGTATCACAGAAGTTAATAGTATAGCAAAATATCAGTGTCTGTCTCTGTATCACTCCTCTCCCCAATGTAAGTTATATTCTCTCCCTAAACCGTCAGTGTCATCATGACCCTACTTATAAAGAATTAAGGTACTTTAGATCAGAATTCTATAATAAGTCATTCTTAGTTCTATTCTGGAAAATTGACTTCTGTGGCCTGTATCCTGTAATTTTGGTAACTAGATCCCAATTTCAAGACACTTTTGCTTAGATCTTACCAATCTCCAGGCCTCTCAACTCCAGAGTCTTGAATCCTGACCCTATACATTTGTTTCTGTCAAAACCCTGGTACTTGCTTATAGACTTTCCTTTCCTTTTTTTTTTTTTAAATTAATCCCCCCTTGGATTTAATTTTTAATTTTTAATTTAAATTCAATTAGCCAACATATAATATGTCATTAATTTCAGATGTAGTGTTCAATAATTCATCAGTTGCATATAACACCCAGGGCTCAGCACATCATGCACCCTCCCCAATGCTTACCACCCAGTCATCCCATCCCCACTTACCTCTTCTCCAGCAACCCCCAGCCCACTTCCCAGTTAAAAGTCTCTCATGGTTTGTCTCTACCTGATCATCTCCCATTCAGTTTTCCTCTGTGCTGCTTCCTATATTCTACATATAAATGAAGCCACATGACGATTGTCTTTCTCTGATTGACTTATTTTGCTCAGAAGAATATCTCCAGTTCCATCCACATCAATGTAACATAAATATTCATCCCTTCTGATGGCTGAGTAATATTTCATTGTATATATAAACCATGTTTTCTTTATCCATTCATCTGTCGATGGACATCTAGGTTCTTTCCACAGTTTGGTTATTGTCGACATTGCTGCTATAAACATTGGGGTGCATGTGTCCCCTGGATCCTTACGTTTGTACCTTTGGGGTCAATACATGTAGAGCAATTGCTGGATCATAGGGTTGCCCTAATTTTAACTTCTTGAGGAACCTCCTTACTGTTTCCCTGAGTTGGCAGTACCAGCTTGCATTCCCACCAAAAGTGTTCTGCATCCTTGCCAACATTTGTTGTTTCCTGACTTGTTAATTTTAGCCATTTTGACTGGTGTGAGGTGATATCTCATTGTGTTTTTGATTTGTATTTCCCTGATTCTGAGTGATGTTGACCACTTTTTCATATGTCTGTTGACCATTTGTATGTCTTCTGTGGAGAAATGTCTCTTCATGGTTTATAGACTTCCCTGATGGTAATTATTTGTTTTCCTACCTGCTAGAATCTCCAGATGTCACTTCCTTCTAAATAGCCTTTTCCATGCTTTTTGTGTTTATTGGATTATCCTTTCTCTCTGTATTAGACTTCCTTTATGAAGTTTGTGCCAACTTCAATATACTCAGATTATGAGATCTTTCAGTATACCCCTTAATCCATATACATGGGGATTTATGAGTAAAATACAAGCCTAATGTCATCCTACTAAATTCTTACTAAAACATTCAAAGGGATATAAAGAAGAAAATCTATGTTAGCTGTGGAATTTTGTGAGGAATGCATGCCATACACTAAATATAAAAGTTTGTCATGCATAATACCTATAGGGAAAGAACGAAACAAAATACTGGCAAAAAGATTGTGAATGACTTTCATTAGGGGCTTAACAGAACGCTGTAAATAATCACTAACTTGGTGTTGTCAAATCTAGGGGCTAGAGAAAACTGGTCTAGGTGTATGTCCTCCTCTTAGAAGTTCTTTAGGCACTTCAGATCAGTGTTTGGGGTGAGTGCCCCAAGAGCACACATGGCCAATGGAAACATGAACCAGCTGGAAACATCTTGATATAGTGAGGTTTGTCTGTGATCCACTGAGCAGTGTCATGAGAAGGAAAGTTCCCCACAGTCAAACCATTTATCTAGCTTAAACAGAAAAAAAAAAAAAAAAAAAAAAAAAAAAAAAATATATATATATATATATATATATATATATATATATGTATGTATATGTGTATGTGTGTGTGTGTGTGTATTAGTTTCATTGTATAAACATCACATAAATTATTATATTACTTTTGTTATATATCCCAGAAAAGTTCTGATAGGTTGGAGATACAGACTTAAAATCAGCATCAATATATGTATGTACATAAAATTATTTCTCTAAGCTCTTTCTCTCTCTCTCTCCTCCTCGGTACCTATTATCTGGCTGAATTGCATGAAATGTGTCATGAATCATAATATCAAATGTGTTGTTTTATCATATAATGGAAATCTCACTATATCATGAGTACATTCAAGGTAAAAATGTCACAGAGGGGAACACTGAGTGGACATTTTTAAGCAATGACTTATTTGCATGGAGTAAACTTTTAGGGCTTGTTACCTTTCATTTCTGCAACACCAATTGAAGACACAATTTTGTGTCTGGAAAGTGTTGAGTAACATTGGGACAAATATAATTTTTTTTTTCTTTAAAGATTTTATTTATTTATTTGACAGATAGAGATTACAAGCAGTGGGGCAAATATAATCTTACAAGTAAGTAGGGAAGAGTGTTGGGGGAAAGGGGAGGTAAGTATATGAAAAAAGGAAGATTGATTTTTCTTTGAAGCTATTTCAGAATGTTTTAACTGTTGAGGTTTTGCTTTGCTTCACTGATTGTTGTAGATGGTTATCTCACATAATCAGGGCAGTATACTTAGCCTAGGCTATTATCTGTAGGGCTCTCAAGTCTACTGTGAATTTCATCATTTGACTCTAAAACCCATTTTTTAAGCTTAAAATTTTAGAGTAGAATTCCAACCTTGGCTTTTCCGTATTTCCATCCTGGGGTTGGGACATGCTCTATCATCTGATGAGAGACAGAGAAAAAATAACCTGGAAACGGAGAAATTGTATCTTCTAACTCTTAATCCAGATGTTCCTAGTAAAAATCTAGCATAAGAAATTTAACGAAAAAAAAATTTTTGAAAGATTTTGTTTTATTTATTTAACAGAGTCAGACACAGCGAGAGAGGGAACACAAGCAAGGGGAATGGGAGAGGGAGAAGCAGGCCTCCCACTGAGCAGGGAGCCCAATGCAGGGCTCTACCCCGGGTCCCTGGGATCATGATGAGAGCCGAAGCCAGACGCTTAACAACTGAGCCAGCAGGCGCCCCTTAAGGAAAAATTTTAAATAACAAGCATAAAAGGAACTATGCATAATGAGAGGTACCATTTGGGCAGTTTCTTAGGACAAAGTTTGTGGTAATGTTAATGTAATCTAAGTACTTATTGACTACAATGGAGTAAAGGATTAACTTAGTAAAATAAACACAGCAGTGCTGAAAATGTCTTTTGAATCACTACATATTTGGACAGAATTCTAATATGTGTACATTATTACCTTACTTTCATAAAGTTTGTAATTTATTCATTGTGTTTGTAATTTAAAGATTGAATAGCTATGGGAAGGTTTAGAAGCTTTGCTATTATATTCAAAAATATTATTTAAAAACCTTCCTTAGGGGAACCTCGGTGGCTCAGTCAGTTAAGCAACTGCCTTCAGCTCAGGTCATGATCCCAGAGTCCTGGGATCGAGTCCCTCTTCGGGTTTCCTGCTCAGTGGAGGCCTGATTCTTCCTCAGCCTACTGCTCCCCCTGTTTGTACTCTCTCTCTCCGTCAAATAAATAAAATCTTAAAAAAATTTTTTTCCTGATATAATTAACTATATGCTCCTATAATAATTGTAGCACATCACCTTAGAATTTACTTGAGAATTCAACAGGATTAGTAACTTCATACTACAAACAGGAATTGGGTGAGACATGACTACCTATACTTTTTCCCTCTCTTCTCCTTTCTCACTGTGTTCTGTGAACACTGCCCTTCTTTCTCTCCTTCAACCATGCCAATCTCTTTCCGGCATCAAGGCACTACATATGCTATTCCCTCCATGGACATTGCTCCCCAAACCCCATTTTTATATGACTGCCTACTTCTTGTTGTTAGACGAGAGCTCAGATCTTCCCCTCAGTCCCACATGCTACATGTATAGGCATGCACTTGAGTGCACATACACACAATCCTAAGGCACTTACACATTATTTCCTCTGTGGGAATTGTTCCCTCCATCATGTCTCATCATTAGATGAAAGCTCACATCATCCCCTCTGTCCCATCCCCTCTGTACACACACACACACACACACACATACACACACACAGTCTTTTTCTTCACAGTACTTAGATGAAAGTATTTTGTCTGTTCTTATTTATTGTATGTCTCCATCTGTTAGAACAAACTTTGTGCAGAGCAGTAACCTTTCTTATTCTCTCCTGATATTCCAATGCATAGATCTGTATCTACTTAGAGGGGGAACTCAATAAGCATTTGTATAATGAATCTAGTCTTTTCACAAGGCAAAGGACAGAAATATATGCCTAGATCTTCAGGAAATGTTTTACAATTATATCTTAATATTCTCCTAATGTTCTGCTCACTTTGGCTGACAGATGTTGGCCGTTTCTTCATTAGCTAGTATTAAGATGAACAGGACTTATACAGGTGTATGCCATTACTATGGAGACCAGCATGGGACTGAATATTGTTGTAGATTGCTAAGAAGATAGCAAATTTGTGTTAAAATTACATATATATATATATATATATATTCTTTTTAATCCTTGGGTGGTATTGTGTGATCTGCATATTTATTATTAAGTTTAGCTTAATTCATTGTTGCAATTTGCTGAATGTATTTAAATCAATTCCTATGTTTTTATGACTGAAGATAGATGTTGATATACACATGTATGGCAGAGTTTTGAAGACCGAATATTTATTTGTGAACCATTGCATATTAAACTGTCAATGATTCGTATTTAGAAAGCATTTATATTTAAATATGTTCTTTATTAGACAACTACCAAATGCCTAAACTCAACTGCATATTTTAAATTTTCCAAGGATGGTTGAAAGTGTAAGATGGTAATTATCTTTTTCTGATGTGTTGGTGCTATTAAAATCATATCATGATAACTTATCATTTACATTTAAATCTTGTTAAAATTTCAAAGCCCTGTGCTGAAAATATAAAAATAAGTGTATTTAATATAATTGACATAAGATTGCTATTTTCCACAATTTTTCTGAAGGTAATAAGAGAGATCCACTTTTGCATGCCTCTTCAAACAGCATTTTGAATTCTATCAACATCACACTCCTTTTATCCCCAGTAGTTGAAGTCCCAAAAGACTATCTCACTACAAAAATATCTGAAATATCAACTCTATGCATATAAATACAGTTGGAAGGAGAAAACACTTCATGACTTTAGAGACATCAATTTTATTACAAATTGTTCCTTCTACACACAGCAATGTGAGCATATGAGAATATGTGTGTAAATTAGTGTGTATTTCGTTCATTTTCCATTATAATTCAGTGTGCAAAAGAAACATAAAGGGAAGTATACTGTAAAATCAAGAGTTGCCACAAATTGGTTTACATGTGAATCCTTTATACTTTATTTTCTAAATTTACCACAGAGAACTCAGGTTAACAAATGACATGTGGGCTCTCATCAACCCTAAGTTCAATTCTTCTTTCTCTTATTTTTGTCTTCTTTCTCTAGAAATTTTACAAGCCAGTCAAAATGACCTGCCTCTTTTTCTCCTCCCTCCCATATATTGCACACACACACAAAATCTAAAAAAACAAAATTTCTAATTTTTCTTCCCTTTTGTTTTTAAATCATCATTAGCAAGATCTTCCCAATTGTTCACACTGAAAAGCATGGTTGTATCGAATATATTTTTCCATTCATCTCTCACAACTATTTAGTAACGATGACGAATTAAATCCATCTGTGAGACATATGCATACAGTTCATTCCAGTCTCACTGTTAGTCCCTGGATCAGGATAAATAACTTGGATTGCTTTCTTCAGTTTTTGTTTGTTTGTTTTCCCCTGCCAATCTATCCTATATAACTCATTAGGAAAAAAAAATAAAGCACAAGTATAATTATGATGCTTGTCACCCTATAAACTTTCCATGATTCTTCATTGCCAAAAAAAGCAACTCATACACTTCTGTTTATTCATACTTTTAAATCAATCAATCAATTATACTTAATTACAAAAATTCAAATTGAAAAACATATACAGAAAGGGAGGAAAAAGAATCCCTTTTACTATCGCTTTTGTAATATTATTCCCCTTTCAGTTAACATAATAATTAACAATTTGGATGGTATGATTCTATACCTGGTTTTAAAGATTGTGTGTATGTGTGCGAAAGAAGCTTGTGACCATATTTAAAAAAGAAAAAAAAAGGTACTGTTATGGGGAATTGACTGCTTTTTAACAGTTGGATGAATTTCAGTTCATGTAGCCATTTTTCATTAAAAAAAAAAGTATAGTGTTTAGAACCTAGAAATCATCTTAAACTCAATAGAATTTTTTGTATTTTACCAATATAAGATCAAATATTAATAAAGATATTTTATTTTAATTTGTGAACTCTTAGATAATTAAAATAATTAAAACTTAGTTTTCTCTGTCTTGTTTACTGATAGAATGAAAAAAAGGAGTCTTAGATTTAATAGGTACTCAAAAAGTATTTGAATCATTCAATAAATATATGATACTTACAAACATCAGTTTAATTGATTTAAAGAACTTGGGGACATACATTAATATTTTAAGACATTCTGATATATTTTTATTAACAGTATTGGACAAAATGATCTTTATTGCAGTATATACAAATTAGGAAAAATTACTTATTAGAAATGAAAATATTGGGGTTTTTTTGTTCTTTTGTTGCCCTTACTTTTTTTTTTTTTTTTTTTTTTTACTTGACAGAGATCACAAGTAGGCTGAGAAGCAGGCAGAGAGAGAGGAGGAAGGGAGGAAGTAGGCTTCCTGCTGAGCAGAGAGCCTGATGAGGGGCTCGATCCCAGGACCCTGGGATCATGACCTGAGCTGAAGGCAGAGGCTTTAACCCACTGAGCCACCCAGGCGCCCCTGTTACCCTTACTTTCTTATACTATGATGTCTATTACTTAAATTTATATATATTTTCACAAACCTCCTACATAGTTGACATGAACGATTAACTTTAAGAACTGGTGTCCTTATTTGGTATGCAGTCAATAGTACTTGGTATTTGTGATTTCATTTTTTAAAAGATTTTATTTATTTTTCTGACAGAGAGTACAGTCAGGGGGAGTGGTAGGGAGAGGGAGGAAGAGGATCCCACTGAGCAGAGAATCCCCCATGGGGCTTGATCCCAAAACCTTGGGATAATGACCTGAGCTAAAGGCAGAGGCTTAACCAACTGAGCCACCCAGGCACCCAGATATTTGTGATTTCAACTATGTGTTTCAGATTTAATTGAAATCTTTCTAGGATTTATAGAACAGTCTTACAACTCCACAAAATTTCCCTGCAGGATGATAATGTTGAGTATCTGATTTTTAGATATTTATTGGACATTTGCATATTTTTAAAAAATTCTAATATAGTTAACATACAGTGTTATATTAGTTTCAGTTGTACAATATAGTGATTCAACAATTCTATGCATTACTCAGCACTCATCAAGATAGGTGTACTCTTAATCACCTTCAACTATTTTGCCCATACCCCCACTGGTAACAAAACCTGTTTTTCTCTATAGTTAAGGAGTCTGGTGTTTTGGTTTGTCTCTTTTTTCTTTTGTTTTTAAATTCCACATATGAATGAAATCATATGGTATTTTTTTCTGACTGACTTATTTTGCTTAGCATTATACTCTAGACCCATGCACATTGCTGCAAATGGCAAGATTTCATTCTTTTTTATGACTGAGTAATATTCCATTGGAAAATTACATATATATGTAATTTTTTTTCCAATGGAATATTACTATATATTACTACATACATACACACATACACAAGTGCGTGTGCATGCACACATACACACACATACATATATATATCACTTCTTTTTCCACTTGTCTACTGATAGATACTTGCTTTGCTTCCATATCATGTCTGTTGTAAATAATGTTACAATAAATGTAGGGGTGCATATATCTTTTTAAATTAGTGTTTTCATATTCTTTCAGTAAATATCCATTAGCAGAATTACTGGATCATAGGATAGTTCTATTTTTAATTTTTTGAGGAACCTCCATACTTTCTGCCACAGTGACTACACCAGTTTATATCCTCGGCAACAGTGCACAAGGGTTCCTTTTTCTCCACATCCTCACCCAACACTTGTTATTTCTCGCATATTTGATTTTAGCCATTCCAGCATATATGAGACAATATCTCATTGTGGTTTTGATTTACATTTCACTCATAATGAGTGATGTTGAGCATCTTTTCACAAGTCTATAGATCATCTGTATGTCATCTTTGGAGAAATGTCTGTTCATATTTTCTGCCCATTCTTTTAGTTGGATTATTTGGGGTTTTTTGGTGCTGAGTTATAAGTTCTTCATATATTTTGGATACTAACCCTTTATTGGATATGTTGTTTGCGAATATCTTCTCCAATTTAGTAAGTTGTCTTTTAGCTTCCTTGATTGTTTCCTTTGTTTTTGATATAGTCCCAATAGTTTATTTTTGCTTTTGTTTCCCTTGTTTTGGGCATATATAGAAATATGGTACTATAGCTGATTCAGAGAAATTATTGCCTATGCTCTCTTCTAGGATTTTTACAGTTTCAGGTCTCATGTGTAGGTTTTTAATCCATTCTGAGTTTATTTTTGTGTATGGTGTAAGGAAGTGGTCCAGTTTCATTCTTTTACATGTAGCTGTTTGGTTTTCAGCATCATTTGTTTCAGAGACTTCCCCCCCCCCAATAATGTATTCTTGCCTCCTTTGTCATAGATTCATTGATGATAGAAGTGTGGGTTTATTTCTGGACTTTCTATTCTGTTCCATTATCTTTGTGTCTGTCTGTGTGCCAATATCATAGCTTTTTGATTATTACAGATTTGTAGTGTATCTTGAAATCTAAGATTTTAATGCCTCTAGTTTTGTTCTTTTTTCAAGATTGCTTTGGTTATTTAGGGTCTTTTGTCTGATATAAGTATTGTTTCCCCAGCTTTCTTTTCACTCCATTTGCATGATAAGTACTTTTTCATCCCTTCACTTTCAGTCTGCATGTGTCTTTAAGTCTGAAGTGAGTCTCTTATAGGCAGCATATAGATGTGTATTGCTCTTTTATCCATTTTTTCACCCTATGTCTTTGATTAGAATGTTTGGTCCATTTACATTTAAGTTAATTAAGTTAATTTTGTCCATTTATATTAAGTTAATTAAGTTAATTTAATTATTGATAAGTATGCATTTATTTTCTTTTGTTATGTATTTTGTGATTTTTTTTGTTCTTTCTTGTTTCTTCTCTTATTTTCTTCTTTCATGATTTGTTCGCTTTCTTTAGGATATACATGGATTCCTTTCTCTTTATTTTTTGCATATGTATTATTGGTTTTTTATTTGTGGTTACCATTAGGTTTGTATCTAATATTTTACGCATATAGCAATTTATGTTAGGTTGATATTCTCCTAAGTTTGAACCCATTATTTACTCCTCTTACCCAGCATGTTTTAAATATATGGTGTCATACTTTATATTCTTTTATTTTTTGAATCCTTTGACTTTTATAAATATACTTATTTTTATTGCTTTTATGCTTCCTACTTTTCTTAATCCTATATATGGTCTTCCCTCTGCACTTAGAGTCCCCTTCAACATTTCTTATGAGGCTGATTTAGTGAGCATGACTTCCTTTAATTTATGTTTGTCTGGGAAACTCTTTCTTTCCCTTTTCCTGAATGATAGCCTTAGCTGAGATAGAGCATTCCTAACTGCAAGTTTTCTCTGTCAACACTGAATATATCATGCTATTCTCTTCTGGCCTGCAAAGTTTCTGCCGAAAAATCAGCCTTATTGGGTTTCCTTTGCATGTAACTGTTTTCTCTTGCTACTTTTAAAATCCTCTCTTTATCACTACTTTTGGCCATTTTAATCGCTGTGTGTCTTAGTGTCCACCTCCTTGGATTGATTTTATTGGGAGCTCTCTGTACCTTTTAGACTTGGATTTCTGTTTCCTACACCAGATTTGGGAAGTTCTCATCTATTATTTCTTTAAATAAATTTTGTTCTCCCTCTTTTCTTCTCCTTCTAATATCTCTGTGATTCAAATGTTATTATACTTGATGGTGTTGCTGAGTCTATTTTCAATTATTATATTATTATTTTTAAATATTTTATTTATTTATTTGACAGATAGAGATCACAAGTAGGCAGAGAGGCAGGCAGAGAGAGAGGAGGAAGCAGGCTCCCCACCGAGCAGAGAGCCCAATGTGGGGCTCGATCCCAGGATCCTGGGATCATGACCTGAGCCGAAGGCAGAGGCTTTAACCTGCTGAGCCACCCAGGCGCCCCTCAATTATTATTATTTTTTTCTCTCCCCTGTTCAGCTTGATTTCTTTTCATTAGTCTGTCCTCCGTGTAGCTGATCTGTTCTTCTTTCTCTAGTCTACTATTCATTCCATCTAGTGCATTTTTAATTTCAGTTATTGAATTCATCTCTGAATGGTTCTTTTTTGTTTTATGTCTTTTTGTTAAGCACATCACTGAGATCTTCTACTCTTTTCTCAAGTTCTATGAATATATTTATGACTGTTACTTTAAATTGTCTATAAGAATACTACTTATCTCCATTTCATTTAGATTTGTGTGATTTTTGTCATGTTCTTTCATTTGAGACATATTCCTCTGTCTCCTTATTTTGTTTAACTCTTTGTTTCTATGTGTTAGGAAAGACAGATATGTCTTCTGCTCTTAGAGGTAGTAGGCTTAAGAAGAAGAGGTCCCATGGTGTCCTGAATTATGATGTCACCTGTTCACCAGAACCAAGTGCTTCAGGTGTGTCTCCTATGTGAGTTTTGTATACCCTACTGTTGTGGCTGAGCTGCATTGGCCTTCAGTCCAGTCATCTATAATTGCTCTCTGTTGTAGGCAGAGCTTGGCTAGCAGGCCAATCATCTGGTCAGCTTGGGCTTAAATTGAGTCAAGCCAGGATTTTACTAAAGATGCAGTAGCGCTGAACAGCAGGATATTTTCCCTGTGTTGTTCTCTGAGAAGCTTTTTCTGATTCTCAGTGTCTGCAGTTACACCTGATATCTGCCACCAACCAACTGCTGGAGCAGCAATTGGACTGGTATATGTGATTATTTTCCTCTTTCCCTGTGAAGGGAGTCACTTGGGAGTGGCGCTGGCCCCTGTCAGGGCTGCTTGCATACATGAATTTGGATTGGCTCCAGCCTAGAGCTTATCAGAAGGGGCAGGATTTTAGGAGAACAGTGGGTAGGGTGAGTGGGTGTTAGCAAGGTTTGCACAGGTTCACTGTGGGAAGGGACCTTTAGCTACAGGGACTGAGGCATGCCCAGTTGTAGGGAGTGGATCTGCAGAAGCATGCAGTGGTAGGATTAGGTGTTAGCAAGGTTTGTGTGGGTCTGCTGTGAAAGGAGACCCAAAGCCAAGACCTGACTGGGGGTTGCCTGTTCTCAGGAGAATGCAGTGGAACGATGTGCTTTTAGCAAGTTAGATGAAGAGTGTTCAAGTTTTGCTAGTTATTGAATATGTCACTGTTTACAGGCTGGGGAGCTGAGTAGGGAAATGGCTCCTGCCACCTCCTTTTTCCTGAAGAAGTCTCCCATGATCCTTGCCCCTTTAGTTATGAGGTATTATGATTATTAAACAAACTCCCTACCATGTATGTCAGGCATTTTTCAAACTGTTGCTTCTATGTTTTATCTCTTGGGAATTGTTTGTTGTACTGCTTCTTTAAGGGCAGGGACTCAGTTTTCTCTTACATCTCACCTCTCCCAGAGACCAGCCACTGATTTTTAAAGTCCAGGTGTTAAGCTCTGTTGATCATAGGAACTCATGAAATTCAGCCCCTATGGTTTTCAAAGCCAACTGTTATGGGGATTTGTTTTCCCTGTGTGAGCTCCCCAGTGTGCAAATCTATTTTTCTCTCTCCATTCCTGCAGCATCCCTCCCTCCACTGGACACTGCCACAAGTCTGTTTAGCAACCTACCACATTTCCACCTTTCCTACACACTTGATGTGGCCTCTTCTCTCCATTTAGCTGTGAAGTTTATTTTGTCAGTCTTTTGGTTGTTTTCTGGGTTATTTGCACTGATGTGGGTGTTATCGAGTTGGATCTCTGGGAGAAAGTGAGTTTAGGGTCCCCCTACTCTACCATCTTACCCATAAGTACTTTTTTTAGAGAAATACCTAAATTTTATATATTTGAGAGTAATGTCTAAAATTCTTTCCTTTTCCTTACTTGAGCTGTGTTTTTATTGTTGAGTTATAAGAATTATTTACATATTCTATAAATTATTGATTTTAACCCTCATATAAATTTTAAAACTCATGTAATGTTTTAAATTATTTTGAATATTTGATTTAATCCTCATATAAATATTAAAATTCATGCCATCCTCCCACTGAATACAAGTCTTTTATCAGACATATGGTTTGCAAGCATTTTGTCCCATTCTATGAGTTTTCTTTTCACTTTCTTAATCATGTCTTTTCAAGCACAGATTTTTAAAAATTATATCTAGTTCTTCTGTTTTCTTCTTTTGTTGCTTTTGGTTTTGGTCTCCTATCTAGAAAAACATTGTCTAATTCAAGGTCACAGGATTTAAATCTGTTTTCTTCTAAGAATTTTAGCTTCCATTATTATACTTATGTTTAATCTACAGTGTGTTATTTTTCATATCTTACATTAATTAGTGGTTCAACTTCATTATTTTGTTTTTGAATGTCCAGTTATCCTAGTACCATTTGTTGTAGCCTGTTCTTCCTACAATGAATTGTCTTGGTACTCTTCTTGAAAATGAATTGACCATAAATATTAAGGTGTATTTCTGGACTCTTGATTCTATTTTTTTGATTGTTAGGCCCATCTTTATGCCAGTACTACTATACAGTCTTGATTATGGTATTTTGTATTACATTTTGAAATGGGGATTTGTGAGTCCTCCAGTTTTGCTTTTCCTTTTCAAGATTGTTTTAAATGTTCTGGGTCCCTTGCATTTCCATATGAATTCTGGGATCGGTCTGCCAATTTCTGAAAGAAAAAAAAAAGCAGCTACAATTTTTATAGGGATTGCATTGAACCTATACATTGGGGATTATTGCCATTTAAAAAAATAAATATTCTAATTAATAAACCCAGGATCCTTCACACATTTAGGCATTTTAAATTCCTTTTAGATTATTGTCTTACTCTTCTTCTGTTAAATTAATTTCTTAAAATTTGTTAGTAGTAAAACTAATATATTTTACTCATTTTGGTGCTATTATAAATGGAATTGTTTATTTTAATTTCATTTCTAGATTGGTCACTACTAGCACTTAGAAATGCAACTAATGTTTAAATATTGATGTTATATCTTTCAACCTTGCTGATATGTAGAACAAATCTTACATTGTAGGATAAATCCTGCTTGGTCATAATATATAATACTTTTATGTATTTTTGGACTTGGTCTTTAGTCTTTAGTCAAGAATATGTAAGTAATATGTAATATGTAAGTAATATATGTAATACGTAATATGTAATATGTAAGTAATACCAATCTGTAGTCTCTCTTTCTCTCTCTGTCTTCCCCCACCGCTGTTTTTTGTTTGTTTGTTTGTTTGTTTTTGTTTGTTTGTTTGTTTGTTTTTTGTGATGTCTGTCTGGTTTTGGTATCAAGGTAATATTTGCCTCATAAAATAAACTGAGAATTGTTGGTGGCAGTTCTATAAACATTTGATAGAATTCACAAGTGAAGCCATGTGGCCCTGGGTTATTGTTTGGGAAATTTAAAAAAAATTATCAATTCAGTTTCTTCATTATAGGCTCTTGAAGATTCCTGTTTATTTTTGAGTCAGTTTTGGCAGTTAGAATCTTTTTTAGGATTTATTTGCTTTATGTATGTTATTTAATTTGCTGGCATAGAATTTTTTATATAACAAATACCATTATAATCTTTTAAATTCTATAAGTGTACTGGTAATGTGATCTCTTTTATTGCTGATTCTAATAAGTTTTTTTTTTTTCTCTTTCTCTCTCTCCCTTTTTTCCCCCTCTTTTGGTCAATATAGCTAATGGTTTATCTTTGTTCTTGATGTTTTCAAAGAAACAACATTTGATTCCATCGATTTTCTTTGTTTTCCTATATTCATTTTCATTTATATCTGGCCTAATTGTCATTAGTTTTTTCTTTCTACTACCTTTTTATTAAGTTTTGCTCTTATTTTTCTAGCTTTTAATGGTGGAATGTTAGGTTATTGTTTTGATGTTTCATTTTAATATAAGATTTTGTAATTATAATTTACCTCTAGGTACTGCTTTCACTACATCTATAAATTTTGATATATTGTGGTTTTTTTTTCATTAATCTTAAAATATTTCAGTATTTCACAGTGATTTTTTATTAACCACATCAGTTATTTAGTGATGTGTTCTATAGTTTCCACATATTTGGAAATGTTCAAATCAACTTTCTGATTTCTGATTTTATCCTCTTATGCTCACAGAAAATGCTTTTAAATATTTCAGTCCTTTAAATTTATTGAGGTTTGTTTTATGGCCTAGCATATAGTTTCTTCTGATAAATGTTTCCAGTGCACTTTAGAAGAATGTATATTTTGCTTTTGTTAAGTGTAGTGTCACTTGTCTGTTAAGTCTGTTTGTTTTACGGTGTTTTCAAGTCTTCTGTTTCTTTTAATATTCTGTGTAGTTGTTTTATTTATTACTTAAAGTGGGGTGTTAAAGTATCCAACTATTATTGTTGAATTATCTATATCTTCAGTTTTATGAGTTGTTGCTTCATATATTTGGGATCTTTGTTATTAGTTACAAATGTTTAGAATTGTTATGTATTTTTATATACTTTTGGTGGGTTAACAATTTCACCTATATAAGATGTCCTTATTTGTCTCTATAAAAATTTTGTATTAAAGGTTATGTTTTGGGGGCACCTGGGTGATTCATTGGGTTAAGCCTCTGCCTTCGGCTCAGGTCATGATATCAGGGTCCTGGGACCGAGCCTCGTGTCGGGCTATCAGCTCGGTGGGGAGCCTGCTTCCCTCTCCCTCTCTGCCTGCCTCTCTGCCTACTTGTGATCTCTCTCTGTCAAATAAAAAAAAAAAAAAAATCTTAACAAAAGGGTTTTATTTTTTGATGTTAGTTTAGTCATATCAGCTCTTTTTGGTTATTATTTACATGGTATATATATATTTATCATTTATTTTCTACCTTTTTTTAATAAATGTATGACTCTTCTGAATATAACGTAATTAGAACATGTTTTTTTTCTTTCTTTTATTTCTTTTTAAAAACTTTATCCATTTATTTATTTGAGAGAGAGAAAGCACAAATGAGGGGAGAAGCAGAGGGAGAGGAACAAACAGACTCCATGCCAAGCTCAGAACCTGAAATTGGGCTTGATTCCATGCCCCTGAGCCCATGACCTGAGCCCAAATCAAGAGTCAAATGCTCAACTGACTGAGCCGCCCACATGCTCCTAGAACATTTGTTTTTAAAAAACCCATTCTGCTAATATCTGCCATTTGATCTGAGGGTTTAAATAATTGACATTAAATGTAATTATTATAAATTAGGATCTACCTCAGTCATTTTGTTATTTTCTCTATTTATCATATATCATTTTTGTTCCTCAAGCCCCCCAGTATTCCTTTTTATGTCAGATAGTTATTTCTGGTGTGCCATTTTAATTTCCTTGTCATTTCTTTTACTATATGAGCTATTTGAATTATTTTCTTAGTGTTTTAGGAATGAATATTAGCATCTTATGTCAAGATAAATTGTTTTAGGAATGAGTATTAGCATCTTATTTCAAGATAAACTAGAAAGCTGTAGTAATCAAAACAGTATGTTACTGGCACAAAAATAGACATACAGATCAGTGGAACAGAAGAGAGAGCCCAAAAGTAACTCTACAATTACATGGTGAACTAATCTATGACAAAGGAAGTAGGAAAATGAAATGGGAAAATGACAGTCTCTTCAACAAATGGTGTTGGGGAAACTGGACAGGTAGATTCAAAAGAATGGATCTGGACTACTTTCTTGTATTATATACAAAAATAAACTCAAAAAAGGGCCACCTGGGTGGCTCAATCGGTTAAGCTTCCAACTCAGTCTTCAGAAAAAGTTGATTTTGACAATTTTTCTGCTGTTCTCATTGCATTTATGGAAGAGAGGATTTTTTGAGTTCCGTACTCTGTCCTTCCTGCTGATATCCAGTAGTGGCCTCTCCAAGTAAATATTAATAATTTCTACTATAATTAAGCAACAAATGAAACAAAAATTAAAATATCAGGGATATTGATATTAATTTGTGGGAAATAAAACTCTATCACAAGAATCATTCCCTTAGAAAAAAAAGGAATATTAAAATCTAATGATCTCTTTTCATGCTGTCCATTACCACTTTGGTTTTTTCCATATTCAAAGAAAATACACAATGAATCATTGAAGGAATTGAGTGTTTTATACTCTTCACATTTTCAATTGAATAGACACCTTAGTCTAACTTCAGTTGTACAGAGTAATTTCAGTTAGAAAGAGTGAGAAAATATATTTGCAATTTATAATGCATAATTGATGACAATTACACCAACTTAATGTAATGTTTTTATTGATGGCATAATAGAACATTATTGTATAACAGCATCATTAAACAATAAACTATCTTCAATAAAATTAAATGTAATTTTATTTATATCATTATATAGAATATAAAAATTATTTTTAAGAGAAAGTCTAAAATAGCCTCTGGGATGAATTTGAAAAATACCATTGCTTCTTTCTATACTTGTAAAAGAAACATACTGTATGCATTACAATCAATTTCCATTATAACCCAGTGTATAATCATGCTAAATAGTTTAACACTAGACTGATAAAATTATCATTTAGTACATTAGAAAATATTTAGAACTAAAAAGTTCCCTTACAAAGCAAATCAATCCTTTAAAGTTTCCAGTGCAGTTACTTTGTTTTCATGGCTATGAAGCATTTATATTTTAATTCTTTTTGATCCAAGGTTAAAACTTTCTGGTTTTAAAGCAGTTTATTTTTTACCTGTTAAAATCAGCATCAAATGAATATGCTATGACACATTTTTTTACTTCAAATTATATTTAGAATGGTTATTGCATTGTTTTTTTAAGTGACAGAATTATGTATATATTTTAACAAATATTTATTGTTATTATATAACTATAATTATGCATATTTAATTTTATTACTAAAGAAATATGAAAAGATGATATAAGAATCATTTTAAGTATAATGATTATATTATAAGTATGTTTATATAAACATATATAGTATTAATATATCTGTTTCTTATAACACCAGTTGGTGTGTCATTTAGAGCTCTTACCTTGGTTGCAGAAATAGAAATTAACCTTACCTTAACTAAAATTTCCAAAAGTGTATCTGGAGGATTAAAGACTTGACAGGAGTCAGGAGTCTGGGGGAAACAAATGAAAAGAAATGAAGGCAGATCTGGGGTGCCAAAGAGATAAGAGCTGGAAAAAGAATGTTTTCATGGAATTATGTGGTGGGAGTTGGGAGGAGAGTAGGGGAAAGGAAGGAAAGCAGGAAGGAAGACTAGTGAAATAATGGAAAAAATATCAAAGAGATATACAATGAAGTTTTCCACAACTGAAGGACATGATTTTTTTTAATTGCAAGTATCCACTAAGGTCTCAAGAAATTAAGTGAAAAGTAATCTACACTTGGCACATCATTATGGAATTTTAGAATACCAGGGTTGTCGACACGGTCACAAGAACTTCCAGAGGAAATAATCAGTTCACATTCACAGTTTCAAAGATGGGAATAACACTGGACTTATTAACAATACCCTAAGCTTAAGATGACCGTGGAAAATTACTAACAAAATTCTAAGGTATCAAATAGCAGCATAGATTATTAGGATTAACCAAGTGACAATAGGAGATAAAAATTGAATTACAGTTTCTTTTTTGCATGTAAAATGTAGAAAAAACAAAAAACAACAACAAAAACTCCTAAAGCCCCTTCAGAGGAAGCTAATAGAGGAAGCCAAGTAACAAGATAATGGGGTAAACTAAGAAAAAGGAAGAGCATGTCTAGTCTAATGGCAATATTTTCAAATTATTCTCTGTACTACTTTGTGTTTTTAATTTTTTCAAAATAAAAAAAATAGAGTGACATTTAGAACACAAGTTAAATATTTACTCTTTATCATAAAAATTATTTTTAATGTCTAAAATTTCAGTCTTAAAATTATTTAAAAATACTCTGAGCATAAGAGATATATGTTATAAATATAAGAAGTTCTTAATATAGAAGTAAGTGTTCTGACTTGAGTAACTCTAAACAGATAATAATGCTACCTAAGAGGTCACTTGGAAAATTGTGTATTAAATTTTGTTTCCTTTCAATTACATTTAATTAATTAAAGACAAATGGTTTAGAGATATTTTCTGCCATTAAGGCATTGGAGGAATGTTGGTATGTGTATTACACATTTAAATGATACAGCTATCCATACGTATTTTTTGGGTATGTATTGGTTCTTTGAAAAGATAAAAATAAGTGCTCTAAGAACCTGTGAGTACCTGTGTCAAAGAACTATTCCTCCCTGCAGAAAAAAGTACCTGATCTCAACTTGTCCAACTACCAGCTCTGTCAGCTCAGTGACTAAGAGAATAAGGGAAGATATATACAGCCACAAATTTAGCTATATATACTGAGGATTTGGATTTATTAGGAGACATGATAATATTTGAAATCAAACATATAATATAATAATGGCAAGACTATGATAATACAAATTATTACTAAGGCCAGAAAATGTTAGAAAGGAAAGAATACTCTTATCCTAAGTATGTATTCAAAATATATATTTCTATTATAAACTATATACTGTATATTTCAATCATTAGGATAGCTCAGTCTCAAGGACTTTCTCTTCCAGTAAAGGTAGATTAGCTAGTTGATGCCAACTCTCTCTTTGAAGACACTAAAATGACAGAAGAAATCTTTAAAAATCTTGTCAAAAATGCCAAACACAAAAAGCATGTATATGTATATGCATATGTATATGTATTTATATATGTATGAATGTATAATTGAGCCAAGAACTTGGAAATTTCCTGGAAGCATTTGCCAATATATATCAATATATATAGGTGAGAAGCTGAGCTGTGTTTTTGAAAAAGTCAAAGGGCTAAGTGGACCACAGTGAGAAATAAGAGTACTTAGCACTGTAATTGCAAACGGCTATACCCTAAAAGTAAGGGTGTTTTCAAAATTGCTTGATTTTTTGAAAGGACTCTTTCCTAGTTTCATGCCATTTTCGTACTTTGAAAAAATCTCAAACTCTTAACAAGAATTAAGAGATTTCTAGATTTCTAATTGCTGGCAAAAACAAGCAAACAAAATTGAGCAAAAGAGTCATTTTTGAATAAAGATAACATCATTCTTGACCCTAAGATATTTTCACAAATGACTATTCAAGTATAATATGCAGTACATCGTGACATATAACAAGGAACAGGAAGATTCACGACATGAGAGAGAACAGAGCAGTTGCTGTTCTTTTGATTGCCATAAGAAAATAAGCATATGTAAATTCCAAGTTATCAGAGTGACACGTTTTTATCTTTTTCTTTTTCTTAATAAATGCAAAAGAAAGCAAAAGGTGAAAGGAGATAGAAATTGAATGGGACAAACAGAAAGCATATAAGATGTATATAGGATAAGTCAGGTAGAGAAAGACAAATACTGTATAATACCACTTATATGTGGAGTCTAAACAAGTCTAACTTGTAGAAACAGAGATTAGAATGTTGGTTGTCAGGGGTTGGGGATTGCAGAAATGTGGAGATGATGCTTAAAAAGCACAGACCTCTGGTTTTAAGATGAGTAAGTTTGGGGGATCTATTGTACAGCGTGGTGAGTATAGTTAAGAACACTGTATTATATACTTTGAAGTTGCTAATAAAGTAGATTTTAAATGTTCTCTGTACAAAAAGAAATGATAATTATGAGATGTGATAGAGGTGTTAAAGTGATAATCATTTTGCAATATATAAATGGATTAAATCATCACATTATACATCTTAAACTTACGTAATACTATATTTCAATTATATCTCAATAAAGCTAAAAAAACAAAATTTAACTTTAAACATAAACTAAGCAATAATTCTATTAAATTTAAATGGAATGAATGTTTCAGTTTAAAACTGGGAGACATAACAAAATTCATTTTTTGCTTTTATTAACTTGCTCATAAGAAACACATCTATAACAAAGAATATAGAAAGTTTGAAAAGAATAGAAATGGCATATAATTGCAAATATTAAACAAAAGAGAGCTGATGTTGCTTGATACAATTATCAGGAATATAGGTTTTAAGGTAATAATCATTATAGAGATAAAGAGGATAGATAAAGAAGATTATCTGTATATATCAAATGTATAAAAATCTAATTCATGAGGAAGGAAGACATAGCAGTTCCAAATTTGTATGTGGCTATAAGATGCCCTCAAAGCATATGAAGTGAAAATTCATGAAATTGACAGGGGAAGTAGAAAAATGCATGATCATAGTAGATGTTAACATTTTTTCTTTTTACTGTGTTGTTATTTGGAAAAAAACAGACAAAACTTAAATAGTATATAGAACATTTGAATAACAAATCAGCAAAACTGATCTGATGAACTTGTTAGTATATTGTACCCACCTACTGCAGAATATATCATTCTAAGAACACATAAAATATTTGCAAACATTGATTACGTTATGAACTAGGCATAAGTTTCAAGAAATTTAAAGGACTGAAATTATATAATGTGTGTTCTCTGACTATAGTCCAATTAGACAAGAAATCAAAAATGAAATGGAGAAAATTCCCATACATTTTGAAATACATATATGTATATATATATATTTACATACATATATGAATATATATATATACACACATACTTAACACACACAATGCTAAATACTTACTGAAAAAAGAGTCTCACAGAATTGGAAATTAGAAAATATTTTAAGCTGAAAGATAATAAAACACTACCTATCAGAATTTGTGTTAAACAGTTAAAGTTCTACTTGGGAGAAATTAATAGCCTTATATATTTATATTTTTTAAAATGAAGCTATTACTAACCTGTATATCCATTTTAAGAGGTTAGAACACAAGCAATATATAGCCAAAGAAAAATAAAAGAATGGAAAAAATAGAAATAGGAGTAGAAATTAGAATTAATAAAGCATTAGTAATTAGCAGAAATTTATAAAAGCATACGTATGTAAATATATATGTGTTTATAAGCATATATGCAATGGAAGCACATGTATAGAATGGAAAAAAAAAAATGCCCAAGGGTGCCTGGGTGGCTCAGTGGGTTAAGCCGCTGCCTTCAGCTCAGGTCGTGATCTCAGGGTCCTGGGATCGAGTGCCGCATTGGGCTCTCTGCTCAGCAGGGAGCCTGCTTCCCTCTCTCTGCCTGCCTCTCCATCTACTTGTGATCTCTGTCAAATAAATAAATAAAATCTTTAAAAAAAAAAAATGCCCAAGTCTTTTTAATAGACTTATAAAAAATCATTGATGTGAGAGAACAAAACAAAGACAAAAGTAACTATTATCAGGAATAAAAGGAATAAACATTACTCTAGATCTTCTAGAATAAACATTAAAAATATAAAAGAAAATTATAAACAAACTTTATGCCAAAAATGAAAATTTAATGAAAAGAGAAATTTATAGGAATGTACAACAGGATTATCACAAAAAGAAATAGAAAACTTGAATATTAATATACTTTTTAAAGAAATTGAATCAGTAATTAAAATTTTCCATAATTTTCTAAGACCAGTTGGCTTTTCTAGCAGTTTCTAACAAATGTGCATTTAAAATAAGAAATATCAGTATTTCACAAATTTCCAAATAATGAAACAATAAAAAAACAGTTACTTATTTCTGCTTCTCCCCCATCGGTAAAACTTTGACACTAAAACCCAGTGAAGAGAGGATAGGAAAATACTATTTTTAGGTAATCTGACAATTTCTTAGTCAGAAATTCAAAACTGTTAAGCAGAATTGAGAAACCCGTATCTATAAAAAGCAATGTGCTCATTTGAGGCTTATTTGAGAAATTCATCGTTCATTTAACATTCAAAAAATCAATAATCACAATTTGCCACATTACAGAAAAAAGAAGAAAATTCACACTAGCTCAATAAAGAAAAAGCTGATTAATTTCAGAATCTATTTATAATAAAAGAAAAAAAACCTCAGCAAAGTGGAAAGAGAACTTTCTTAATTAGAAAGAAATTAAATGAACCTGCAAAAGCTACGTAGAAGACATCATACTTAATATTTGGTTTCTAAAAAACAATGACATTTTTTCCACTTCAAGAACAAGATCAAGTTCTTGTTACCAGTATCACCAGTGCTGCTTAATTTTGTTCTGGAAATCTTAATGCCTTTTTTTTTTTTAAAGTCTTAATGCTTTTAGGGAAGAAAATGATATAAAATTTAAAGGGATTAAAGACAGTATACCAACTTTCATTTAAGTAGAGGCTATGATTATCTACTAGGAAATCTGAGAATCTACAAGTGTATTATTAAAATTAATAAAATATTTTAGCAAACCTCCTGACTAAAAGATTGTGCTATAAACATAGAATACCCTATTTTAGTAAAACTTAATGAATTACAGCTCCATGTAACAGCAATGAATATTGAAAAAACTATTTTTATAGATTTCAAAACAAAGATAAACATTAATGTTTTAAGTATGCAAACCTAGCTAGTAAGACTATAGAAGGGGAAGTAAGCAAAAGAATTAAGGCTGGATATAAAAGTGGTCTGGTCTAGAAGAGGTGTATGCATAGGGAAAGGAAGATGCTTCTGTACTTAAGGTGTCTGTGCTGTGATAATTACATGGCTAATGTTTTCATCATAATGTGTCAAAGCTAATCATTTATATTTTATAAACTTTTATGTGTGCTATGAATAAAATTTTTAAAAAGTTTTAAAAAGTAGCTTGAACTCTGGGCAGTTTGGAGAGGTAGTAATATGGCGGTGGATAGAAATGAAAAAGCACCACTTCACAATCAAAAAGTGCTTGATAAATTAGCCGTATAGAAGGTATTTTACCAAAAGTTGCATTGTCTTAATTAAAACAAATAAACAAACAAACAAAATAAACCTGCTCTTTTGTTGCAAGCCCCCAAAACAAAAGTACAAAAGGAATAAAGAATGATCAAAGTTTGTCACTTTGTTTTGAGATTTAATGACTCCTAGTTAAAAGAGTTCCTGAACAAATACTTTCACACGTTATGGAAACAGAGTTTGAGTTGTATTTGTGTCATCTGGAGGAAAAAAAAACCTGAATCATGATTTAGACTTAATTATATATAATATTTGTGATTTCTATAGTTAGTTTTAAGGATCTATATTGTCTTTCAGAGAGACTATTACTCAATTGTGTTTGTTTTTCAAATAGATAACTCTGCCAAATATTCTAAAAGGGTACTTTTATTAGATTTTTAAATGAATTTAGGAAACCAGTGGTTTCAGTGGCACTTACTGATATGGCACTTTAAAATTTATAATATGTGTTTGCCTCCCACACTATTATAAAAAGTAGATTAGTGAGTGGAACATTAATAAAGTGACACTGTTGCTGGAAAGTAGCAGGTGCAATTTTGCTTCTGCCTGAATTTGAGAGATGCATGTTCTACGACTATATAATAGCTACACACAAGTCCTATGTCTGTACTTAAAGAAGGATCAATATCCAATTCTTAGGTGATAGCATCTTTTTTTAGAGATATGATGGAAGATGTCAAACCTAGTTAACTTGATCTATTAGAAGTTATCAAAAATATAATAGATGACAGCATCAAACTATTTTACAATTAGCCACTCACAGGTGACTAAATTTTCATAAAAGAATCATTCATGGTGTAATGCAGTGTTTAGTTGCTTGAGAAAGAGTGAACAAATTTATTGAAATTCATGACACAACAGCCACTAACAAATGTTACTAGGCAGTTTTCTAAAATGTGTGGACCCCCACAAAATATTATTTCTTCTTTTAGAAGTCATTTAATAATTATCATTTTGAGTCACACATGGTAGCTATCATATAAACATTAAATAAAAAAGGTTTCTATAGTAATTTGCTTATAATCTCCTGAAAATCAGAACTTTCATTCATCATACCTAATATTTGAACATGTTTGAGTATTATGTTAATGGCTTTTTTGTTTATTCCTATCACTGCCTTGTCTTGAAAATTGGGCTCTTATACCACACAGAAAGTTCTAGTGGCTGGCACTTGTGTAAAATAGCTACATTCCACATTAAGAAAGGACTATTATATAATTAGAATTTGATATGCAAAGGTCATTTTGGAAATATAAGTTACCAGCAGAATATTTATTATACAAAATATATCATTGGCCATGCCATGCAAGGAGGGTTTGCCAGAACCATGGACACAACTTAATTTTTTCCTAGCAATCAAGATGTCTACTGTTTTATTTACATGTAATTAATAGAGATCCACTACGTCCGTTCTATACCACACATTCTGATTTCTGTAGTTGCCTACTTCACTCATTGTTTTATATTTCATTAACAAAAACAATGCTTGGAAATAAAACTGAGTAAGAAAAAATTGAGTTTTTATTATGGCCTTTGAATTATATGAATTTCTATGAGGAAGAAGCTCACATTATTTAAATGAGGAATAAAGTTATCTTTTTTGAGTTAAAATATGTATCTTAGGGGAATGATGCAAATAAAAGGCATTTACTCTAAGACTGCTAATTGTATACATTCTAGGAATTTTTAAATTAATCCAAATTTACGTTTTCATGATATATTAATCCAGGTGATTGTCATTCATTCCTGAAATATTTATTAAGTATATTTATGGGTCATGTGCTTTTCCAGGCACTGGATATAAAGTTGTGAAGAAGTCAGACAAGTTACTTCTCAGAGTTTATATTCTGATGGAGAGAGAAAAAAACAAGATCATTTCAGGTAGTGCAAACCTCTAGTACAAAAAGAAATTATGTTGCAATGACAAAGACTGTAGATGTGCTTATTTAGGTATTATGGTTAACAAAATCCTCTTTGAGATGTGGTGATTAAATCAGCCGCATTCTATACTAGAATAAGTTGGTTTATCAAGGTCTAGAGAAAGAGTTTCCAGACAGAGTGAACGGAGAGGTCAAAAGCCCTATGGTAAGACTGAGTCTGGCAACTCTGACATTACAAAGCCAATGTTGTTGAATCCTAAGAAAGTGAATGATAGAATATAAACTCAAAAATAGAGAAAGACCAGTTTGCAAAAAGTCCTTTCATGACATGGCAACATGTTTGAATTGTTGACTCCATATAATGAGAAGGGAATAATATGATCTGAGTGACTTTTCAAATGCATTTCAATTTTGTATGGAGAATGAATCACAGATACCAGTTACACGTTATTACTCTGGTTTAGGCAAAATGTGTTTGCAATAGCTACAAAATTATTGAGCAATTGTTTAAAATTATCTTTGCCAGACGCTGTTTATCTGGGTAAAAAAAATCTCAAGAGAGAAATTGATTTGAATTTTTTTTAAGTTCCAAATAGTTTGAATGGTATGTTTAATCTATGTCTTACACAGTATTTTGATAATAGTTTCAGCTTGATAAAGCAAATAAATAAATACATAAATAAATAAAATAAAGCAACAATATTCATATACTTTTACTAATATTTTATTAGAAATAATTTTTATAAAGGAAACTGTAGTATAACCTAATGGTTTTCTATTTAATTTCTTTTAGAATAAACAACAGGATTTTTAAAATTTAAAATAAACCTTTCCAAAACATTATTTGTTGTATTAAAAATATGAGTTATTGCTCCTTCTGTTAGCAATGGCAAATTACTAGTTTTCCTAACCCTTAGCAGATGCATCTTCAGTTCTCTAATTGATTACTTCGAGCTCCTCAGACTTTGAAATTACATTGTTCCAAAGAATATTAATTGGCATGCTGCAAAAAAAAAAAAAAGCCTATACCCACTTATGTTAGATCACTTGAGCCTTTAATGAGGTAAAACTGTATCATTGTGTATTTTTTTTTTAAAGAGTGCAAGCAGAACTTCGCATACATATTTGCTATGGGACAGTTTTTTTCTAACAGTGTGTTGTTCAACCATATCCAGCAGAACACCATTTGAAAAGGCAAATAATTTAGATTATTTAGGCACAGACCTCATTATTTACATTGAGCTTTTAGTATCCTTAGATTTACATGAGTATTGTGTGGCCCTTATAAACCTAGCTAGGATAAATAAGTTATATCTATATCTATATATATATCTGTCAGTTTCCATTTGCTACATGTGGTTTTATATAAACTATTTAGAATTGTTTAAAGAACATACTTTCCTGTTTTTGCATAGTAGGAAACACAAACTACAGATTTTCACTATTCTGTAGCATGCTTCTACTAGTTCTTCTCAACCTAAATTGTGAAAACTGGTATATTAAATAAATGATCAAAATGCCTCTATATAGACCTTCCCTGCATGTATTTAGCATAATGACTGCTTGTCAGTTTCCCTGATTATTGGGTTACCATGTGGGTTTTCCCTATGTGCTGTTGGGATTGACTAATATTAATTCAGAAAGGTTTGGATTTAGTCTTTCTTCACTATAGAAGGTTAGTTAAGGGCACCTTTCTGTTCTTGGGGAGACCATGATTATTTCTAATATCAATTTTTTTTTTACTGTTTACTGTGCAAATTTGCCTTATTTTACTTCTTCTATGATTTTATATAATTTTCATATTTTTCTGGATGATAAATGTAAAAAAAATTACCTATAACACATAGCTGGTTCTATTTCTCAGTCATCATGAAGTATAATCTTTTATATTAATTAGAAATAAATGTTTTGGGCATATATATATATATAATGGAATATTACTCAGCCATCAGAAAGGATGAATATGAACCATTTTCATCAACGTGAATGGATGAAGTGGGTGAAGTAAGTCAGAGAAAGACAATTATCATATGATTCATATGAGGAATATAAGAAACAGCACAGAGGATCATAGGGGAAGGGAGGGGAAAACAGAATGGGAAGAAATCAGAGAATGAGACAAACCATGAGAGACTTATAACTATGGGAAAGAAACTGAGGGTTGCTGCAGGGGAGGTGGATGGGGGGATGGGATAATTAGATGATGGGTATTAAGGGGGGGCACGTGGAATGAGGGGCACTGGGTGTTATATGCAACTGAAGAATTACTGAACTCTACATCTGAAACTAATGATGCACTATATGTTGGCTAATTGAATTTAAATTTAAAAGAAGCACTAAGAATACTTTTCAAGTTAAAAAAAAATAATAGCCCAAATGAATCACCAATGGATAATCAACCAATAGATTAGCAATTTTTAATTGATGACTCCTTAGGTTTTTTTTGGGGGGGGGCGGGGATTGGTTCATTGAAGGAAAAAATGTATGATACAGTCAAGCAAACTTGTTAGGAGATTATAAGGGAAGTGTAAATATTTACAATTATACTAAACACAGTTATCATGATTTTCAAAGTTAGCATGTCTTAGTCATTAAATATAGAAAGATGATAAACAAAATGGTACAGTTGTTATGAACATTAGACAGTGATGCATTTTTTATGAACATTTTTTGACTTTTCAGCAATAAAAGAGCTTAATGAAAATGTTACTATTTTTATATTTTGGCTTTGGCCTTTTTTTTAAAGCTTTAATATTCTTTTTAAAAATTTAGGTAAAGTATATTATGCTCTGTTTGCCCTGCTTAATTTTTTCATATTCAGATTTTCAGCTTAGTGCTAAAATACTTTCAAGTTTTTCGAACAGAGGGGGACACTTATAGGAAGAAAGTAAAATAATCTGAGAAACCTAATTTAAGCAACCAGTTATTATGTTGAGAAACATAATTCAACATCTTCAATTCTATAATTGATTACTTATGTAATTGATTAATTATGTAATTGATTACTGTCCATATGTTCCGCCTAGCCTTGTTACCTCAGTAATTAGTACTGGTTACCCTTTCTCTGTGCTATGGCTTGTTGTATTAGTATTCATCATCTCTCTTCTTCCTGAGTGCACCATTCAAAATTAGGACATGGTAATCACACACGTTAGGGTTTGAAATGATCTATTACTGTAGGTCATCTAATATCCTTTAGAGGGCAATCCTTGCTATATTATACAGTGTTTTGGGGGGGTTATTTTAAATGACTCAAGGAATAAAGATTTCCCCTTTTCCTTATTACACAACTAGTTTCCCTGTGGATTTCGCTCTGCTTTGATACTCTAACTAGTTGCTAACAAGCAAACCATTTCTTTGACATATGTAAAATTGCACAGACTTGTAATACCTCGGGCACATTGTGCTCTTTAACACTGCTATTAATATGTTAACAGGTGGAAACTTATTATCCTCTGACTGCTTGGAGTGTGAAATATCTTATACTCATTTCATTTTCAATTCTTTGTAGTTTATGGTTACACTTGATTAAAGGTGGTACTGTGAGCACTTCAAGTTGTTTTAATTCAAGATAAAAATGCTGAGGACTACATTCAGAAATATATTAGGTATTGATTCTCTTGTGGCTTTAGTACTTGTCTCGTCTGAATTCAAATGCAAAAATTCTGAAACAGAATGGGGAAAGTAGATTAATGCTTAACCAAACTGTAATCAAAATTAGTAAAATGAATACTGTGGAAGAGTTACAGAGTAGTGTCAGGGAAATACTAGAAAGCAGGTTAATATACTAATATAATAGTTTTTCAAATACAGAATTTGAGAACACTGATGATGGATACTATTCTTTTTAGGCTATTGCTTTTCTGTATTGCTTTAATATTTTTCAAGCTAAATGTATACTGAAGAATGGCGACATTAGGCCTACTGGTATGAAAGAAGTATCAGTGTTTTAGATGTGCTTTGTCTACATACTTAAGGATACGCTTTCTTGATTTCTGCCGCTTTGGTCCCATAATCCAAAAAGGAATGCGGCAACCAAACACCAAACAACCGTACTTGGAAATAAATATAGTAATTCTATCCTAAATAATGTTAGGTAGAAAACTGTCCTTATGCCATTAAAATATTTCTTACTTAGAACACAATGGGAAGTTGATACATTATATAATCATTTGAAGCCTTGAATCTATGATGGAATTACCAGCTAATCCATGTCTTCTTTCTAATGGAATAAAATTATGTTTCATAACAAGCCTAGCTAAATTTAATTTACTTATACTCAGGCCTAAAGATGGAGACTAGCTGAGAAACTAAAGCAAATGCAGACAGAACTCACTCCCCAGAAAGCCTAGTCCTCCACAATTCTGCTCTGTTGCTTCAGTGAAGATGATCTCATGTCTTCATGCCATATGTCATGCTCTCAAATTTTCATTCTCAAGATTATGTCACTCTCTCAAGATTTTTAAGAAGGGTATATCTGACTGAATATGGAGCATACAACTGTTGCCTCAAAACACTGGGAAGGAGAATCTGAATCTAATTATGTTAATTTTTCTATTGGTAGGAATTAAATAAACTAGCTCCCATCAAGTCTATACATGATTAGACATTTCTGAAAAGGTGTGATTCTAGAAAGTGGGAAGTGGTGAGTAGGGAGACATTAGAAAGCTGAAGTAAAAGCCACTTCAAATACCTATGTGTGACAGCAGCTATAGTAGCTATTAAATGGAATTAAAGTGAATAAGACAGGGGCATCTGGGTAGCTTAGGTGGTTAAGCATCCAACTCTTGATTTCAGCTCAGGTCATGATCTCACAGTTGTGAGGTTAAGACCTGATTAAGACCATGCTGGGCATGGAACCTGCTTAAGATTCTCTCCCTCTCTGACCCCCCACATCTCTTAAAAAAACAAACAAACAAAGAAAGAAAGTTAAAGTGACTAAGACACCACATTTACCCATATGGCTTTAATCATTTTGGCAAAACACATTATAAACAACTAATATATGATTGAAATAGTCACATCTGAAAATATTTAATAATTTCTTTCCCCTGGATAGCTATATTAATTATTAATTGTTGGGAAAAATAAAAACAAGGCATTTATCTCAGATACTTCATTCATAATAGGTCATGGAACACAAACTTTTACAGTATATGAAGAATAATAACATGTAACTTATAGAGCTATTTTAAAGATTAAATTAGGTAATAAATTTATGGTACATAGAACACATCTGACAATTTTTTTTAAAGATTTTATTTATTTTTGCGAGAGAGAGAGAGAAGGTATGAGTGGGGGATGACGGGGCAGAGGGAGAAGCAGACTCTCCACTGAGCAGGGAGCCTGGTGTAGGACTCAATCCCAGGACCCTGTGATTATGACCTGAGCAGAAGGCAGATGCTTAAGTGACTGAGCCACCCAGGTGCCCACATCTGGCAATTAATGATTAGAGTTCATGTTGAGACACCTGGGTGGCTCAATCAGTTAAGCATCTGACTCTTGATTTCAACTCAAGTCATGTTCTTATGGTTGTGAAATCAGAACCCACCACGGGGCTCACCGCTCAGTGCAGAGTCTGCTTAAGGTTTTTCCCTCTGCCCCTCCAAAAAGCTCGTGTACTTTATCTCACTCTAATAAATAAATCTTTAAAAAAAGAATAAAAAGAGTTCATGTTAATAAGAGTGCATGCTTACCTCTTATTCTTTAGACCTGAAAAAAGCCAACACTTTAATGTGTTGTTGCTATTACTATTACTCTAATAATTATAATAATACTATTTTAATTGTCTTGCATGTAATACAGTTTTGTGAGATTGGCAAGTTTGAGTTCCAGATTAAATTTGATAGTCACTGGTAATGTATTGTAAACCTGTGTTAAATATCTATTTATATATGATGATATGCAGCACATTTGCAATAGACATATATAGCTCCTACTCTCTGCTTTCAAATTCAATGTATAATAATATCTATATATAATAAATACTCACACCTAAGCTTATATTGTTTATTAGTTTATTTTGCCTACTTGCCTCTTCTTGCAAAATATAAGAGCAATGAAGGTAGTCATATTTTATCTTGTTTACTGCTGTATAGGTAATTTACAGTGCCTCACACATAAGAAGTACCTAAAAAATTGTCACTGGAAGCTGTATGGATTCACCAGCAACACAGGTTCTATTCTCTTAGCTCTTCCAAAGCATCTTTTTTTTTTTTAAGGATTTTATTTTTTATTTATTTGACAGAGATCACAAGTAGTCAGAGAGAGAGAGAGAGGAGGAAGCAGGCTCCCTGCTGAGCAGAGAGCCAGATGCGGGGCTCAATCCCAGGACCCTGGGATCATGACCCGAGCAGAAGGCAGAGGCTTTAACCCACTGAGTCACCCGGGCACCCCCAAAGCATCTTTAATCCAAAGAGCAAATTTGTAAATTGGACATGTTCCTTTGTCTCTACCATCACCCCTCCCCACACATACATTTGCCCCAGAGATTTAAAACCTGCCTATGGAGAAGGCAAATATATTTCTTGATTGATCAGTATCTTTGCTTACTCTTATGCACTTCATGCTTATATTTCTTTTAAATGTGAAATAAATACATATATTCAGTCCCTAATTCTATTCATGCTTTACTAGTAATGATTCTTTGATTCTTTATCTTTCCACTTTGATTGCCATGAATCTAGTGTAACCCTTCAAACACCTTCATTTAATACAGTGGTTTTGCAGTAGCTTCTTTAGCTTCAGTCTGTTATCATCTAAGTTATGGTCTGCTCTTTCTCTTCTACATCCATCTTGTCTTGAAGACACTGTCCTCTAAGGAGCAAAATGTGTGGTTGAACAAGTCCACTTTTATGTGGATTTTCTTTCATGAATATAGTATAGTATAATAAATGTATTCTTTCTTCCTTATGATTTTCGTATCAATGTTTTTTCCTCTGGCTTACTTTATTGTAAAAATACAGTATACAATACATATAACATATCAAGTACATGTTGATTGACTATGTTATTACTAAGGCTTGTAGTCAACAGTAGACCATTGGTAGTTAAGTTTTTGGGGAGTCAAAATTATATGTATTTTTCACCGTGCTAGGTGTTGGTACCCCAACCCTGTGTTGTTCAAGGATCAACTGTAAATTCAATTTCTCTATCACAATACCTTCACAGAGTTGTAATTTGCCTTGGATTTATATGAAAAAAGTAAAATATGGCTTTTATGAAGTTCTTATTTTATGTTACAAAACATTCTAAAACAACTTGCTTGCCTTATTTCATTTTATTCTTTCCTTTGAATATCCATTTAACAGATAAAGAAACTGAGGCTTGTAGACTTTAAATTGTGAAAATACCCATGGCTAGAGATAGTCTCAAGATTTTAGTTTAAAATGTATCACTCTCATGTAAGCTTTCTAAACCACAGTTCTGGATTCATATGCATCTGCCTTTAGCTCTCAATTTCCTAAAGCTCTAATGTTTTCATAAGCAGAGCACATCGATGTTCACCAGGGTTTTTTAGTTGTGTTTTTTGTTTTTGACAGAGGTCTTTTTATGCTATGGATACTATAAATACTTCCTCCACTGATCAATGTTGTAAGAACAGATAAATAAAATGCACATAGAGGAAGGATAAATCTTAGAGCCCAGTCCAAAATTGTGCTGGCTAGTGACTCTTAAGAAATACTTTTCAAGGCCAACTTGACTGATGGCATCATTATGAAATCAGGTTTTCATTTTTAAAAAATTTTGCATTCTGTTATGAAACAAGTCCAATACAACCATACATCTGAAAATGAAGCTTTGATTTGTTTGTCCTTTTACATTTGTTCCCGTGGCAGCATTATGAGTGTAAAGCATAACTTTAAATGTTTCTTTATAATTTCAAAATTTCCAAATAGCTTAATAAAGTTCTCAACCTCATAGTGGGCTCTTGTAAAGTAAATCATAATTGCCTCTGGATAGATATGAATTGGAAAAGATTGATGCTTGTATTATTTCTCTACATTAGCCTTAATATTTACACCCAGATTTTATTACTGGGTTAACTGTTTGGAACACCTTAGAAATGTGTGGAGAATAAGCACATAGTTGGTTTTATTAAATGGACAATATATGATTGTAAGTATCTTGAAACCCGGTATAACAAACAATAATAGCTAATCATCTTATTAATGCCTAATGCTGTGCTAACTTTTGCATTTTGACATATTTAATTCCTTAAATAATTATTTGTCAAATACCTGCTATTCACTAGATAACGTGCTGGGTACTTGCAATAAAACAGAAAGATAGCAAAGTTCTTGCCTTTATGAAATGAATGTTCTGCTGGGCCTCACTATCTGCTGGGAGGTAAGTACTATTTTATCCTGATATTTAAAATGAGAACTTCAAGTTTTCCTTGGACAGTTAGCTACTTGCCCCATCACTTTGCAAAGCCAGAATTTCACTCACGTTTGTTTGACTTTGAATTCTAAGCACTTAAGCATTGTACTATACTGAAAATTAGTGGGCTGCATAGATTAAGCTACTACATTAATACTGTATTTAAAATGTTATTTAGGGGTGCCTGGGTGGCTCAGTTGGTTAAGCATCTATCTGCCTTTGGCTTAGGTCATGTTCCCAGAGTTCTGGGATTGAGCCCCATGTTGGGCTGTCTGCTCAGTGGAGAGCCTGCTTCTCCCTCTCCCTTTGCCTGCTGCTTTGCCTGCTTGTGCTCTCTCTCTGTCTGTCAAATAAATAAATAAAACCTAAAATAAAATAAAATGTTATTTAAAATGTTACCCAAATAATGTGTGAATACCTCATATTTTGAATTATGCTTTAAATTTGTAATCTCTAGTTCTGCAGTTATTTATGGCCTTCATGTACCTCTGTCTGTGAATGATATGGGTTGTTTGTGATTTGTGATTTGGGTTGCCTTGAGTGATAAAACATGTTGAGCTGTAGAAGAATTAAAAACTGCATAGGAAGCTGGATTAAAGGTGGATCCACTTAAAAGAATTACTTTGAAAGTATAAATTTTAGTTTTGCAAACAAAATGGAACTTGTTCCAGAAAGCAAATACATTATCTGATGATATTATTTAAAAGGTCATTAAAGTGAAGTAAATATGAAGTAGTCTAAAATTCTATCTCAGATAATAATAAATGTCAAGTGATGAAATGAAGTCATTTTCTAGAAGAGACTTTTCTTAAAGTTATTAAATTTAAATAGTTGAGCAGTGTGAAAAAACTATCATCTATCTGTTCATCCATCTATCTTTCTATCTATCTTAAATATCCAGGAAATCTGCTGTGTCAACCCCAGAGGGTAAGAACTGAGGCAATTCTACAAGTAAACAAAAAGGCTCTATTTCTATATTCTTTTGCTCAACTAGTCATAACCTCAAGAATGAGGCTAATACCTAAAGCAAAATATTTTTTGGATATTTTGTTTTGTTAAATGAGTTTCAGCATTCTTCATATAGAATTAGTTAATAAGTTATAATGATGAGAGAGATAGTCCTTAGGTCTTACTTTAGCAATTTGAAAACTGTAGTGTATAAACAATCATCTGGGGAGCATGTTATAAAGGGGATTCTGGATTTTATGCTGTTTATAGGTATAGGCTAGGCTTCTTATAGAATTTTCATTTTTATTAGGAACTTCAGGTAATTCTGATATTTCTGGTCCTTCATTGGGCTATTAGTGAACTTCCAGTTAACTTTACTAAGTCAACAAAAAAGACAGACTATTGCATGCAAAGATTAAAATAATTTTAAAAGTAATAATTTTAGAAAAACAGTGTAGTGTGACTTTTCTATCTTAAAAATTGTTCCTTGAAAGTGACTTGACTTTAATCCAGTTACATTGATACAATTTATAAAATTCAAATATACTCACAGACCTATGATGTCATTGAAATATGTTTATACTTGGAAATAAACAGATATCTTGAATTTTTTCTTGATAGATCACAGTATACATACATGTACATTGATAAAATTAGATCAGATATGTAGGGGCACCTGGGTGGCTCAGTGGGTTAAAACCTCTGCCTTCAGCTCAGGTCATGATCCCAGGGTCTTGGGATCGAGCCCCACATCAGGTTCTCTGCTCAGTGGTGAGACTGCTTCCCCCTCTCTCTCTGCCTGCCTCTCTGCCTACTTGTGATCTCTGTCTGTCAAATAAATAAATAAAATCTAAAAAAAAAAAAAAGCAGATATGTAGAATGACGGAGTTGTCAATGAAATTAAGAGAAAAACAATTGGTGATTTAGCTTTTAAATTATTTTTAAAGATTTATTTATTTTTAGAGAGAGAGAGCAGGGACAGAGGGAGAGGGAGAGAAATCCCAAGTAGACTTCCTGTTGTATGAGGAGCCCATGTAGGGCTTGATCCTGCAACCCTGAGATCATAATCTGAGCTGAAATCAAAAGTTAGGAACCTATGACTGACCCACCCAGGTGTCCCTTTAGATTATTTGTAGGATGTCATCCTTGGGGTGCCTGATGGCTCAGATTAGTGAACCAGAATGAATCTGTATACCAGGAGGGTGGCCTACCTTAAACCTCAGAGACAGAAGTTCCTGTATTTGAGACCCTTCTAGATCTTGCCATATGTGTCACTTCATCTGGTAATTCACTCATATCCCTTAATATTATTTGTAGTATATGATACTCTAGTAAGTAAATTGTTTGCTGAGTTCTGTGGGCCATTCAAGCAAAAAAATAACCCAAGAAGGGGTCTTAGGAATCTCCGGTGTATAGCCAGTCAGAAGCACAGGTAACAACTTGGAGTTGTGATTAGCATCTGATAGAGGGGCACTCTTGTAGGACTGAGCCCTTAACCTGTGGGATCTGACCTTAACTTGGATAGACAGTGTCAAAATTCAGCTAAATTTGTAGGACACCCACTCAGGGCCCACCAAGGATTGGAAATT
This sequence comes from Lontra canadensis, assembly GCF_010015895.1. Lineage (NCBI taxonomy): Eukaryota > Metazoa > Chordata > Mammalia > Carnivora > Mustelidae > Lontra > Lontra canadensis. The sequence continues at coordinate 28,882,137 of NW_022630999.1, forward strand.
TGTGTGGTGGTATTAGAAAACATAGCAGAAAGTAGAAATACTTTATTAACTGTGAATACTTTAAAAATATTTTTTCTTTCATTGGCTTTTTTTTTTAGCATAGTTTTCATTTTTTTAAAGATTTTTATTTATTTATTTGACAGAGAGATCACAAGTAGGCAGAGAGGCAGGCAGAGAGAGGAAGGGAAGCAGGTTCCCCGCTGAGCAGAGAGCTGGATGCGGGGTTCGATCCCTGGACCCTGGGATCATGACCTGAGCCGAAGGCAGAGGTTTAACGCACTGAGCCACCTAGGTGCCCCAAGTTTTCATATTTTGACTCCTCAGCCCTTCTCTGTATCTTCCTTGAGAAAGAGTTGAAGAATCAAAATATGAAATACTAATAGGGTTCTTTAAGGGAACTTTGATGAGAGCAAGAAATCATAAGAAGGTAAAGACTATCAGGAAGGGGTAAATATGTGGGAATATCTAGGTAAATATTAATTTCATTAAATGATTTTAATGATGTCCTCTGGGATTTAGGGATGAATAGGTGGAAAACAGATGATTTTCAAGGCAGTAAAAATACTCTATATGGTACTATCATGATAGATACAGTCATACATTTATTTAAACCCATGGAACGTAAAACACCAAGAGTGAGCCCTGATGTAAACTGTGAACACTGGGTGATTATGATGTGTTGTAACATACTACTCTGATGAGGAATGTTGGTAATGGAGGTATGGGGATAGGGGGTATATGAGAAAGCTCTGTATCTTTCCCTCAGTTTTATTGTGATCCTTAAACTTTTTGAAGAAAATAAAGTTTTAACTTAAAAAAATTTTAGAGACAATAAAAAGATAATAGGATATAATGAACAATTTTTAAAATTGTAATATAACAATGTAGTAGATACAGGAAAATAAAAATTTGAATAATTTTGTGAGTACTAACCAAATTTGATCCCTACTGAAACCATTCTGCAAAAAAAAAAAAAAAAAAAAGATTGATTTAAGGAAAACATCACAAAGCAATACATAACAAAAAACTCAGCCTAGATGTCTTCTTTGGTGAGTGCTTCCAAATATCTAAACAATGGATAACTTAGTCTTGCACAAAAACTTTCAGAAAATTTTAAAAAGCTATGAAAACAAAAACAAAGAATAATACAAATGCTTTTGGCTCATATTATGAGGATAGAATACAAGGACATTTTCATGCCTATCTTTAACATTAATATAGACTTCCAAATCCTAATTACAATATTAGCCAACTTGGAACAGCTGGGTGGCTCAGTCAGTTAAGTGTATGCCTTCGCTCAGGTCATGATCCCGGGGTTCTGGAATGGAGCCCTACATCGGGCTCCCTGCTCAGTAAGGAGCCTGCTTCTCCCTCTCCCTCTGGCCCTTCCTATCCCACTGCCCCAGCTCATGCTCTCTCTCCCTATCTCTCTTCCAAATAAATAAATAAAATAAAAAAATATATATTAGCAAACTTAATTTGCAATATGTAAAAAGGATAATGAATCATAATCAGGTTGGTTTTATTCCAGGAATATAAAGTTAGTTTAACATTAGAAAGTTAATTAATTTAATGTAACATTATTAACAGAAGAATAAAAATCATATCACATCTCAAAAATGTTACAAAGAAAAGGGCTTGATAGCATCCCGTGTTCATTCATAACTTCAAAAATTTTAGACTGAGGACTTTCTTTTTATTTTTGGTTTTCTAATAAATGTATATGCAACAATGAAAGTCCCTTAGGAAAAATTGTCCTTAATATTAAAATATTCAGTTTTAAATATTTAATATTTAATATTTAAATAAATATTTTAAAAATATTCAGTTTTACATGGAGACATAGGTAGCTGTTGTCCCCAGCCCTCAACATTTTATCGGAAACCTTAACCATTCAGTAAACCAAGAAAAAGAAAAAAGAAAGGAATATAATTGAAAAAAATCCTCATTATTCACATATAATGTGTAGATAGAAACAAAGAATACAAATAAAGTATTAAAGTCAATAAAGTATTGTTGCAACATTTTTGGATTCAAGGCAAAGTACAAAACCCCATTATTTTTGTATAGCAACAACAAATAGAAAACACAATTCTAAAACAATGTCTTGTAAGATAGTATAAAACAATGTCTTGTAAAATGCCATAAAAATATCAAATAATAAATCTAGCAGACAAAGTGCAATACCTTTCTGGAAGAAACTACCAAGTATTAGAGAGAGAATTTAAAGAAAATGTGACTATATTGATATGTGTATCATATGGAGTGAAAGTTATGGAGTGAAAGATTCACTACTGAAAAGATTCTGACTCTCCCTAAACTTATCTTTTGATTCATTGCAATCCCAATGAAAATCTCAAAAGGATTTGTGTGTGTATGTGTGTGTGTGTTTGTGTGTATAGGCTCCATACTTTGGGGCTTGAACTCACAGTTGTGAGGTCCAGACCTGAGCTGAGATCAAGAGTCAGAAGCCTAACCCACTGGTCCACCCAGGTGCCTCCCAACAGGAGTTTTTATGGAACATGATTGGCCTTACACTAAAATATTCACAAATGCAAAATGTTTATAGCCGTCGTATTTGCCTTGAAGAAAAACAAAGAGGGAAGACTTGCTGTATCAGAAATCAAGGCTAATATCACATTGCAGTAAAGGGGACATGGTATTTGTGCAAGAATAGATGAATAATCAATAGAACATAAAACATAGCATATCAGTAGATGCATGCATATGTGAACACTTAAACATAAATGATAATGTAGACCAGTAAGAAATGATAGTGCCTTTACAAATGATGGGGGAACAGTTGATTTCCAAATGGAAAATGGTGCAATTTGACTGCCCCCTCACACTGTATGTTAAAAATAAATTCCAGGAAATTATAAATTTAGGTTGGTAATAAGGACAACTTTTTTAGAAGGTAATATAGAAGAATATTTGTACAATGGAGTGGAACAGTATCTCTTAAATAGGACACACAAAGCATTAACCATAAAGGGAAGTATTGGCAATTGGACAACATTAAATTCAAGAACTTATTTTCAAAAGATGCCATTAAAAGAATAAAAAAAGCAATTTACAGAGTGGGAGAATTTGTTTACAATACATAGGTGGATAAAGCACTCATATCCAGTACATATAAAGAATTCCAACTAATTAATAAGAAAAAGATGAAAGAACACACAAGAGAAATAGGCAAGAGGCTTGAATAAGATACCCAAGGGTCAACTAAAAGTCTCAAGAAAGTTCTTAACCTTTCTAGTATTCATGAAAATGTGGATTAAAACATAATGGGAGACCACTATGTACCCATCAGAATGGTTAAAATTAAAAAGGCAGCATCTCCATGTTGGCAACAATATAGAACACTGGAAGCTCTCTTATATTGCAAGGTAATAGTAAATATTTGGAAATTAGTTTGGCCCTTCCATTAAGTATGAATGTATGCATACTCCTGGTCCCAGCAACTGTAATCTTAGATATGTAGCAAAGAAGAATACATGCACAAGACATGTACACAAATATTCATAGCAGCATTATGTAGGATATTTGGATAAACAGAATTGTCATACAAATAATGGAATGATACATATCACCGAAAACAACCAACCTATAGCTACACTGAACAACATGGCTGTATCTTAAAACTCTGTTATTGATTGGGTGAATGACACCTGACATAAAAGACTATATGCTGTATGATAGCATTTATACATGTCTCAAACATAAACCCTAAAACGAGTTTGGTTTATTTTTTGAGACATGTATAAATGCTATCATACAGCATATAGTCTTTTATGTCAGGTGTCATTCACCCAATCAATAACAGAGTTTTAAGATACAGCCATGTTGTTCAGTGTAGCTATAGGTTGGTTGTTTTCGGTGATATGTATCATTCCATTATTTGTATGACAATTCTGTTTATCCAAATATCCTACATAATGCTGCTATGAATATTTGTGTACATGTCTTGTGCATGTATTCTTCTTTGCTACATATCTAAGATTACAGTTGCTGGGACCGGGAGTATGCATACATTCATTCTGCCGAGCAGAGAGCCCGATGCGGGGCTCAATCCCAGGACCCTGAGATCATGACCTGAGCCGAAGGCAGAGGCTTTAACCCACTGAGCCACCCAGGCACCCCACAGCTAACTACTTTTTTTGGATTTTCAGTATACATAATTACAGTGGAGGAAATCTGATATGTCCAATTCTTTATAATAATGGTGTCTGTAACTGTCATTTCCCAGTAAGAAGAACTTTGTTTAGATGAAATATTTAATTGTTCACAACAAAGTCCTGGGCATGAAATTGTATATTCTTTTCTTATTACAAAGTAAAATTCTGTAGGTGACTAAAGAAGACAAAACAGGACACCTGTGTGTCTCAGTTGGTTAAATGTCCAACTCATGATTTAGGCTTAGATCATGATCTCCGGGTCATAAGATTGAGCCCTGAGTCAGGCTCTGTACTCAGCAGGGAGTGTGTCTGAGATTCTCTCCCTCTTCCCCCCGCCCCCTACAAGAAAAGAAGACAGACCCCTTCTGTAATTTATAATTCTAAGAAAGGGTGAAGTTAGTATTGAGTCTGAAGAATCTAACAGTGACCATACATGTAAGAAATTATTTACAAGTTCTGCATCATTCAGCCATCTACCAGATAGCAATAAGGGATTTAAACAAAATATCTCTCTTATGAAAGTTAATTTGAACACTGGCATAGTTAATTACCTCTTTGAAATTATTAAATTGTTAAAACAATTCTTCACTGACACTCTACTAGTGGTTGGTTACCCTGAGTTCAAAGGGGGACTAATTTAGTGTAAATGAGGAAAATATTATTTAAGGTAAAACATAATTTCCTCCTTTTTCCCAAGGACCACCAACTATGAAACTAAGTTTGTTTTTTTTCCCCATCTTTAGTTACAAGTAGAGAAATAGATAATTAATGTCTGTAGTTTTAGAAGGGGAAAGGGAACATGTTGGCAGGTTAAGTATAAGAAATGTGTTTTTTCATTTCACAGTGGCAGGTTTTAATCTAAGTAAGTAAATAAAAAAATCAATTCCATGGAGATTCTTCTGGAGTCCACACATTAGAAGAAAATGCTGGCTTTTTTGTATCAGTTGGTATTCTGGTAATTAAGTAATAAGACTATGCCCCGCTGTTTATATAGCAACTCAAAAATGGTGTCTATTTAATTGTCAGGTTGTTCATTATCACTTGTATATGGTATGGCTGAGAGGGCTAGAGAATCCAAGCTCATTGCTCTAATAGGAAACACTTCCCATATCACTGTCATTTGATTGCTGCCACCTGAGAGAAGACAATTAAAGTAAATTGGGGACATTTTCCAGAGCTGTAAAAGCTGACAAGATGTGCTGTTAAGCCTTTCAAATGGAGCCTGACACTTGATCAGCAATTTTACTGATGAGGGGGGTAGTAAAAATCACCAATATGAAAGAAGCAGCTCCATGTTTGAAGACTATGGAGATTTCTGTTCTCTCTTGAGAGTAAGAGAAGACGAAGATAGAATCGTAGAACATTTAACTCTACAAAATAATTTCAAATCATTGTTTCTTGTTTCTGAAACAACAACAAAAACAACAACAAAAACCAAATGGAAAATAACAAAACAAAAACAAAAGACCTAAAACCCCAGAATGAACAGAAGGGGAAATAGGGAAGTGTTTAGAAGTGGTATACAGGAAACAGTATTTTCAGTAACCAGAATTAAAACAAGTCAAATGGTAGTAATAAATAAATAGAGTTTCCACGGCCTTTCTTTCCTGGGAATGTGCATAAAACTTTGTATTTCATAACTAAGAACCTCTATTAAAGTACATGAAATATTGTTTAGAAATCACATTCTTTCCACAGAATTGTGAGCCCCTGTATCACTAATGGGGACTTTGTAAAGGCATGTAAAAGAGGTTGTTTTCCTACTTGTTTTCATTATATGAGGCAAGATATTTACATGGATCCTAATCTAAATTTTGAAAAACTAGGAAAATTTCTTAAAAGGGATGGAGAAAATAACAAGCTTTTGCCTGATTCAACATGATCCAACTACTAAAAAGATATTAATTTAATATTTACAGTTTGCTGGATCTCAGAATAAAAATTATGAGAAGTGACCACTTTCCTTGTTTAGTCTTTTTTTTTTTTAAATAAAGATTTTTATTTATTTATTTGACAGAGAGAGATCACAAGTAGGCAGGGAGGCAGGAGAGAGGGAGGAAGGGAAACAGGCTCCCTGCTGAGCACAGAGCCCAATGCAGGGCTCGAGCCCAGGACCCTGGGATCCCTACCTGAGCCAAAGGCAGAGGCTTAACCCACTGAGCCACCCAGGTGCCCCTCCTTGTTTAGTCTTAAATCAGAAAATGAAGCAAAAGAATTCCTCACAGACTCTGAACTAGCACAATGAGAAGACTGTAAGAAAAAAGATGAATGAATGTAAAAGGAGAATAGATGGGAGCAAGATTATTGCTTTGAACTGAATCAAATAAGAGCTTAAGATTTACATTTTAGATAAAATGGGATGCCTGGGTGTTTCAGTTTGTTAGGCGTCTGCCTTTGGCTCCGTTCCCTGATCCCAGGGTCCTGGAATAGAGTCCAGCATTGGGCTCCTTGCTCAGTGGGGATCCTGCTTCTCCCTCTACCCCTCCCCCTGCTTCTGCTCTCTCTTTCTCTCTCTGACAAATAAATAAACAAAATCTTTTAAAAAAAGGAAAAAAGTTTTAGGTAAAATGGGAAAATTCCAGATACATTGTAATGTCCTATCTTATGGTAATATTATAGTTTACAGAAAATAAACACATTTGTTAATGTAAATATTTTCTGTTGTGCATATTTCATGGTTTCAAAACCATTGTTTCTAATATGGTAATTTATTTATTTCTGCTTAGCAGGTTTGCTTTACAACCTTGACCATCACAGTAGACTAGGGGCTGTAAAAGCTAATGGACTGTCTCACTTCCTCTCCCCATCTTCTTCAACCTAGCATCATTCCTTTCTTTCTTAAAAAAAAAAAAAAGAAAAAAATGAATCTTTTGACTTAAAGTAGATGAAAATGTTAACGTTTTTGTTTTTCCAGAAAAGTCTCCAAGGGAACATGCAAAAGTATCCAGAGTATATTTTAAAATGGATGAAGAGAGAAGCTCCAAAGCCTAAATTTAAAGCTGAAATTTAACTAAATAGATAGGCCGATAGATGGATAGATAGATAAAAAATATCTCTCTATATACACATACAGATATCTCTCTATATATACCATACATATATTCATTTTAAAGGACTATAATTCAGTACACAGTAGGAGAAAAATCTGAGAATGATGAAACTTGAAAAAATCCAGAAAATTATTTTTAGTGAGCATTAAGTCACTAAATTTATTAATAAATTCAGTATTAAATAATTAGTGAGCATGAATCCAACAAAGACAAATAAAAACCAATAAAATTAAGCAACAGTTACCATACATAAGCAAACACTGATAACATGCAAGGAAAAATAGGATTAAAGGAATCAAGATATTAAGGAAAATCTATGAAATTAAGAAAAAATATATGTATATCAACATACATAAGAATGCATATATGCCTATATATTTACATATACAAATATTTTATTTATTACAGATATATGTGTGTGTGTTCTGAGAACATTTCTTTTATATTTTACTTTACATAATTCTATATTTATATTAAAATCTCAAAAATTTTAGTGAACCTATTCTAAACTTCATGCATATGCTTATGTATTTTATTTTTGTATAGGCTGGCAATTTCAGAACACTTCTTCATCTCTAAAATGTGTGTGTGTGTGTGTGCGTGTGTGGTAAGAGAGGGAGAGAGAGATATAGGTATAAAAATGCATGTGGCTGAAATAATCTTAGAAATCTAAGAAAAATGATCAGTCAGGGTGATGGATTTCCATATGACCAGGATTCTGTGTTCAATGGCACAATATAATGGTCATTTTTCTATGAAATCACAGCTTGTTTTGTGTGTGTGTTTATTTTTTAAACATATATATGTATGTGTGTATGTATATATATATATGTGTGTGTGTATATATATATATTTTTTTTTATTGAGATACATTTTTCTAAGCAGATTTAGTTTCAAGCAAAATTGACAAGAAGGTATAGAGATTCCCCATGTACCCCCCATCATCACCCATGTATATTCTCCTTTATTATCAGCATCCACCACAAGAATGGTACATTTGTCACAATAAATGAACCTATACTGACACATCATAATTACCCCAAATCCATAGTTTATATTTTGGTTCATTCTTGATATTATTCATTCTGTGGGTTTGGACAAGTGTGTATTGACATGTATCCATCATTATGGTATCATACAGAGTATTTTCATAGCCTTGATAGTCCTTTGTGCTTTGCCTATTCATCCTACCCTCCTGGCAACCAGTGTTTTTTTTTTTTACTGCCTTCATAGTTTTGCCTTTTTCAGAATGTCATATAGTTGTAATTATGTACCATATAGCCTTTTCAGATTGGCCTTTTTTCACTTAGTAATACATGTTTTAGGTTCCTTCATGTATATTTATTTATCTGTTGTTTGATAGCTTTTTTTTTTTTTTTAGCCTGAATAATATTTCACTGGATGTACCATAGTTCATCCATTTACCAACTAAAGGACATCTTGATTGCTTCCAAATTTTGGCAATTATGAGTAAAGCTGCTATAATCATCCATGTGCATGTTTTTCTATGGATATAAGTCTTCAACATAAGTTTTCAACTCCTTTAGGTAAATGCCAAGGAGTATGATTGCAGGATTATATATGGTAAGAATATATTTAGTTTAAGAAACCACCTAACTGTCTTCCAAGGAGGCTGTATCATTTTGTATCTTCACCGACAGTGAATCAGAGCCCTTTTGCTCCACTTTCTCACCAGCATTTGGTGTTGTCAGTATTTCAGATTGGGCTGTTCTAATAGGCTTGTAGTGGTAATCCATTGTTTTTTAATTTGTGATTCCCTTATGACAAATGATGTGGAATATATTTTGATATGCTTTTATGCCATCTGTATATCTTCTTTGGTAAAGTGTCTCTTCACGTCTTTGGCCCATTTTTTAATCAAGTTGTTTTCTTATTGTTGAGTTTTAAGAGTTCTGCGTATATTTTGGATAACAGTCCTTATCAGATGTGTCTTTTATAAATATTTTATTCTAGTCTATTTCTTGTCTTTTCATTTTCTTAACATTATCTTTTAAGCAGAACTTTTAATTTTAATGAAGTCCAGCTTATCAGTTATTTCTTTCATGGATCATGTCTTTGGTGTTGTAGCTATACCCATGGTCATCTAGATTTTCTTCTGTATTTTCTTCTAGAAGTTTTTTTATATTTGTATTTTATATTTAGGTCTGTGATCCATTTTGAATTAATTTCTGTGTATATTTACTCATCACTACTTTTCCTATTCTTTCTTCATTCTAGCTGCCTTCTGTGATCATTGTAATGCATGAACAAACTCTTCCCAGAGTATCCTTAATACAAGCCTAAAGATGACAAATTCTTCTAAGTTTCCTTTTCTTTGGTTATTTTATTTTTTTACTTTCTTTCATTTTTTTTTGTCTAAAATACAATTATTTCACCTTCTTTCTCCATAGATATTTTACTAGATATAAAATTCTAGGTAAATAGGGGTTTGTTTTGTTTTGTTTTTCAGAATTTTGAAGATTAACATTCCAAATTGTTTTGCCTTTTTTTTTTTTTTCTTTCTATTGATAAGTCAGGGGTGTCAGTCCTTTGAAGATACCCTGTCACTTGTCTCTGGCTGCTTTTAAGATTGTGATTTTTTTTTTTTGAGTTGATTTTTGTGAATGGTTTAAGATACCTATCTGGATTTTTTTTTTTTTTTCTCATGTGGGTGGCCAGCTGTTTAGTTGATTAAATATATTTTTCCATCAAAGCATAGATCCAAAATGTAGGTGAAGGTTATCTGTCAGAAATTCACAAAAATCTATCTTAATTATATTCTTTCCTTTCCAAACATAAATTTGTATCAGAACTTGTAAAAGAGGATTTAATAAAAATTTGAACATAGGTAGTAACATTTGTCCAGGTACAGATATCAAAGCCATTGCAAACTGGCTAATGACAGGGAATTTATTTGCTTATGTAACTGAAAGATGTGTGGGTTGTGTTTTCAGGTAAGGGTAAATTCAGGACCTCAATGGATGTAACTAGGCTCTTTGCATAGCTATGTTTATTTTTTCTACTGTAATGATTCAGTTTTCAGAGAAGCTCTCTCAATGGTGCAATAAAGTGGCTGACTTACTGCTTTAAAACTTTTCCTCATCAGTTCAAATTGGAATTACCGGACTGAATTTGATTGGCCCAGTCAGAATAATTTGCTTTGTTAAAGGGTACAGAAGGCAGTGGTTGCCTAGGCCTCAGTTCATATGCCTGCTACCTTGATGTTGGGATTTATGCGGCTACGTCTATATTATGTGGGCTGACAGTAGGGGTAAGGATGCCCTGAGAGAAATTATAATAATGTTACAGAAATTCTGGAAATGAATCAAGGTAGAAAGGATAAGCAATAAGCTGAACTAGATGATGATGAATACTTCTGTGTAGAATAAGCATGAGCAAATGCTTAGCAGGAAATGAAAGAATGAAAAATTAGTGGCATTGCCGGTGTTATTTTTATCAGGCCACTTTGCTCTCATCTTACTAAAATGACTTTAAAATTCATAGATTTGTTTCTGCCATCCTGAGTAAACCTGAATAAACTTGTCTTTTGAGGAAAGCCAATGTTTATTAGAGGTTTTGGGAATATCCAGCCTCTAGTTTTGACTAGTATTATTTTGCTCTTCTCATTTAAAGGTTTCTTACAAACTTACTCCTACTCAGTGCTATTCTTTTTAGGCTTTTTTATTTTTATTTTTTGTTAAGAAATTTTCTACTTTCTCCAAATGATTAGATTCTAAGATTACGTTTTCCTGGTTCAAGAACTTGTCTTTAGTATTTTGGTTTTCAATTTTAAAATCAATTTTACTAAAATTGATTTAAGTAAAATTAATTAGTATTGGTTTTATGACAGAATGTTCTTAGAAGGAAGGAACCTTTTGGTTTAACATGTAGCAATCACTGTTCTAAGAAAGAATGCTTTGACATGTTGCTGAATGTACTTAGGAAGCCAAGATAATTCTGTAGATGGCTGAAAATTTAAATGTGCTGTACTGATAATGGTTTGCTCTTTTCCATATGATTGTGCAGCCTTTGGATTGTCACACACACGTGGATGGTGATGTTCCTGTGTCCCCAAGCCAGTCCAATTGCCATACCCAAGATAATTCTGGTTTATGCAGCATTCTGAGAGTATTCAGAATGGCATTACAATGCTTTCTTTACCGATTGGATAAGTAAATAGAAAGTTGAATTCAATATCACTTACAAGATAAATGATTTGTTTACAAAATTTAGTATATTGACTAATATTAGTAACAAATTCCTTAAGCCATATTTCCTTGTAATAGTAACCACTGTTGTCTGGTGTGACCATTGCATGCCCAATTTTGCTCTAATAGAGTTGTTATCCATGACACATCTCTTTGCCGAAATTTTTGAAAGATTGTAAGTAACTAAAGGGAAACCAAGGTGGTTTTATGAAAAAATTCTCTGGGCTAACATGTCACTCATGGAATAACAACCTGGAGTGGATGACAGTTCTCACACCAGCTGCTTGACATCTGAACAGCTGCCAGTGCCCTAGGAAATGTCACACCATCAGATATAGGCTCTGAGTGTGTGAGTAGCAAAAATGTATCTAGTAGAGGCCAGCACCCCAGGCCATAACTAACACCCCAGGCCCTCAACCTGTAAGCTTGAAGCCGGGGTTGAGCTGTCAGTTTAATAAATGAATAGCCTCTTTGTTTTGATCAGCATTGTCAAGGCTTATTTCAAAAAAGGACTCTGATTCCTCTCACAGTCTAGCCCAGCCAAAGTCAATTGGTACAATTTCAAGGTGAATTTATTCATTCTTTATAAAGTTCCATGCGCGCATATATCAAGACAGTTGAATAAATTGAAATAAATAGACTTGGAGTTACATATTCTCCCAGTAATTGAAATAGTTTCCCCCCAATATATTTATAGTAATAATTCTACCTTTATGAAACCTAGTCTAGATACAGAAAGGAAAGCACAGAATTACCATTTTGATAACATATTTGGAGAATGCAATTGGGGCTAATATGTTGATAAGGGCACCTGAAAGTTGTCCTTGCCTTTAACCATTCCATGTTAAACTTTGAGTAAAGCACCAGCTTTACCACTTGATAAGGATGCCTGATTAGCTTTCATTGATGTGCAAATATTTACCTTGAATTTGGTCATTTCTAAATAGAAATGCTAGAACACTAGCTCTTTTCTGTTTGTTTTATAGTATTTTGCATTTGAGTTGCATATATGTAGAACTAAACATACACACTGAACTAAAAAACAGCAACAGTGTCCATGTCCATCTGAAATGAGCAAATTTAATTAATTTGATGGATAAATTATTTTAACACAATTGACCTCAGATAAGCTGCAAGTCAAAACTACTGTATATTTTTAAAATATACAGTAGTTTTGACTTGCAGCTTTGAGGCTTACTTCTTTTTTTCCTTTATTTTGCAAACAGGAAGATGCTGGATCATAATCAGAAAGGGTTACTGTAACAGAAAGTTCTCCAGATTATAGTAGAAAAACCTACCCAACTTTATCTGCATGTGATGGAGAGAGAATTAACCTCACACACTTACAGCATGCTGTTCTTAAAAGGATTTCCAAAGTATAAAATATCTTATCTGGAAAGTTTGGTTCCTCTTAAAACCATCAGTAAGCCTTGGGAAATGCTTCAATCAGGTTTGGGAAGGAAAATTCTTTGACTTGATAATGAAGGACACCTGGGAGTGATTGGCATTTACTAACAGAAAAGTCAAATAATTGAGGCATAATGGTAGGAAGGGGTTTAGAGAACAACTTAGTCCAATGCTAATCTTTTGAAAACTTGAAGTGATATTTGTGATGTTTTTCCCCTTCTGACATGCAATCTATGGACGTGATCAAACTGATCAACTGAGAATGCTATTTTCCTTCCTTTATTTCTTTTTATCTCATTTTTTTTTTTTTTTAAAGCAAACTGAATCGCCTTCCCCTAGCTATCAGTGAGCATGTAAGCTCTGATGTGTGACCCATGGGCAAATAAGCATTTCTTAGTTACTGTCTGGAACATTATTATTTTATAAACATAAGCAATAAATGTGTGAGTTACAGTTAGGCTGAGGAAATATATGGCTTAAGTAATATATATTTTGAAAGAATCTTTTTACCACTGGGTCACTTAAATATATATATTTAACCACATGTGGATTGTCTATACTTCAATAGGGGAAATGCTATTAAGAAAGCAAACTAATTGAGAACATGGGAATGGCACTCACATTCAATTTTTAGAGTGTGACTTGTATCTGAACACAAAAATGACCTCTCAAATAAATAATTAGGATGGTATTAGCTCAGAAGACAATGTCTAAAAAGATAATGGAAGTTTCTCATTGCTCATGCTTCTTGCTTTGTCTTATCATAATAATAAGCAGTTATTCATTTCAAGGAATATTTTTTAGAGAATTTTCATATAGAGATTATGTTCTTTTCCTCTCCATACAAAAGACTTTGAGTAAATTTTATCCTGATGCTGATGATTATTCAGTTTCTTTAAAATATTCCTGAAAGCATCTGTTCTCTCCATTATTTGGAGCTTTACAAAGAACATCTAGAATAGCAGTCAGCAAAATTTTTTTTCTGTAAAGGGTCAGATAGTAAATATCTTAGGCCTTGTGATCTCTTGTTGCAACCATTCAACTCTGGTATATCGCAGCTGTCCGAAACAATATGTAAATGAGCATGGTTGTGTTCCAATAAAACTTTATTTGTAGAATAGATGATGGGCCATATTTGACCTCTGGGTTGCAGTCAGCTGGTCCCTGCTCTAGAAAAAGAGGCATCTAAATTATCAGAATCTATTGTTCTAATTCACATCAGTACATTAATATAAGCTATTGTTAATACTCCTTGGAGTTGGGATAATTCCTGATGAAGATTTGTACCAAACTACTAACCCTGCATTAATCTGGTCAATTTTTTCTTACAATTGTGCAATATAATAGCAGTTATATGTTGGAACTTACTATATAGTTTCTTGTCATAATATAATTCCTCTAATGTTTATAGTCAATTTTTACTATGGGCTGGATAGTAGAGATTATAGTGTTCTCTATTGTGTACCAAAACTAAATCATATAAAGTACCTAAATAAATAGTTTACATTTGTTATGTATTTTATAAGAAGAAAACCAGGGTACTGATAATGAAAGTAATTTTACTAGGGATTCTACTTTATACTGAGTGGTTTAGAAAACTCCTTCATCTTTCTATCAGTTAGGAATACATGTATCACAGAGTGGGGCCTGCCATAAGTTCAGGGTCAAGAATAGGTTAGTAAATTTGAATATTCTAAAAAGATAAAGTAAATGTGACAAAATACAAAAGGCATAAAAATATAAAAATAAAATTTTTTTCCTACATACCCCCAACTGTGCAGTTTTTTGCCCTAGACACAATACTATTACCATTTTTATTCATTATATGAATGAATTTAAGTTCTAGAAAATACAACTTGAAAAAGATATGCCGATTTTCTGCCTTTATTATATATTCATACATGAGCTTATGGAGAGGTCCCTCATACATTTACTAGTTAATGGGTATTTTATATTTTCTAATAGTTTACTATTATACAGAGTGAAATACTGTAAAAATCACAGTGAAAATACTCATACTTAAAACTATGTGAGATATCTGTGTTAGGAATCAATATTCCATGGATCTGTTACTTTTCTCCATATCTTGTGAACAAAGGCACTAGCTACTATTTTATTTTGAACTATCTCACTGTATGGCAAATGACCATGGAAGAGAGAGATGGCATCTCTCTCTGGAAGGAAAGTCAGCATAAAAGTTTAGTAACCAGCATAAAAGTTTCAGATTCCTAAACTCATGGTTCCTCAGTTGTTAGGCAACCCCTTAATGCAGACAGCATCCATCGGGACCCACCCCTTTTATCTTTGTGGGATTTGAAAGGAAAAAGGAAAATGATGAAAACATATAGCTCAGGCTGCTTGCTATCACATGAGTGATAAAGTTCTTCATTTTCTGGCTCAGGAGTCTCCCATCTTCTTCTTTCATGCCAATATCCCTGAAGCTGTGACAGGCTGATTGTTATCTCAGAAGTAGGGGAAAATCTCAGACTCTTAGTAGTTCATGTTAATCTATAGGATAAAATCCTAGAATTGGAATGGTAGAGCCAAAGATTATGTGGACTATAAATATATTTTAATAATTATATTAACATCAGCATTCATGAGAGTGCCTATTTCTCTCTCTAATCTCACTAACAAATTACCCATCTTTTGATATTTGCCAGTTTGCTAAGTGAAAATGCTATCTTAATGTATTTTTAATTTTAATATCTTAGTGTATTTGTATTTTACAATGAGCAAGTCTAAATATTAATCCAAGTACTTAATAGTCATTTATATATACTTTTGTTGGGGAATTGTCTTTTTTATTTTCCTGGTTTTTCTATTTTTTTTTTTTTTTTACTGATTATTTAGAGCTCTTTAAGTATTAAGAAAATAGGCTATTGTGTATCACACTTGTTACACATATTTCCCTCTAACTTTCATTTATCTTTTTATTAAGGCTTTTCTTATGAATAGGAATTTTGAAATATTTTAAGTAGACAAATATAACAGTATTCTTTTTAGGGCTCCTGGATTTATGCAAAAGTAGACCTTCTTATTCAAAGATTTTATAAAAAATAAATTTTGCTACTCTTTATGCTGCTCTGATATGTATTTTTGTGCATTTAGATTTTGATTCATCTACAGTGTATTTTCAAACAAGGATTAAGATACATATCCATCTTATTTCTTTTTCTAGGTTAGGATATTTTTGAAACAATGAATACCATGTTAGAAATCTTAATTGAGATTGGAACAACAGAAAAAAGGAATTTCCTTGAGAATAACTTAATCACACACTTGAGACAAACTATTGGCTGAATTTACTAAACCGTTAAATTAAACATTTCAACTAATTACAACATACTATTGAATTGTAAGCTTTGCTTTGGCCACGAGGCCTTCTTCACAGAGGGAGAAGATGCGGACATACTCTCTGGTGAGGTCATTTCTCAGGACTGGTATTTTGATCATCTTTCCTTCCCTCCCTCCTTTTCTCCTTCTCCCCTTCCTTCCTTCCTTCCTTCCTTCCTTCCCACCCTTCCTTCCTTCCTTCTTTCCTTCCTTCCTGAATCTGACAAATCTTCCTCAAAGATCAATTATTACTATTATTACTCTGGTATGTATGCTTTATGAACTTCCTTTTTTTAATCTCTGAGGTTCCTTTTTTGTCTTTCCCTCCAGTATTTTACTACATTCTCTTGTACCTTGTCTTTTTTCTTTATTGTGATTTTTACAGATGTCTACAGTATGCATAGCCCTTTATTGCTGCTGCTTTTCAGAAAATCTTCTGCTTTCAGGGCTTTTCTTATGCTCCTGATTCCCTAAATAAATATTTATTTCTCTAAAACTTGCTGGGTTATTTCCTCTGAAAAAGGACTGCAAGTATCTTAAGCTTTTTCCTCTTTATAACTTTATCCTCTTTATAACTTTATTGTTGTTTGTTTGTTTTTAATATTTGTAACTCAACTGCCCTCAACCATGTATAGTCATATTTATTTTGTAAATATGAAGACTATGAAATTTTTGGCTAAAATCAAACTGCTCCTGTATTTTTCACAAGTCATTTTCTTTTTTCATCTATCTCCACATCCTATAATCTAATTAAGTGATTTATATATGTTTCCTTAGATTAGATTACTTTTTATATAAATTTAGTTAACAGATAGTATATTATTAATTTCAGAGGTAGAGGACAGTGATTCATCAGTCCAAATGAACACAGTGCTCATTACATCATATGCCCTCCTTAATGTCCATCACCCACCCTCCTTAATGTCCATCACCCAGTTATCCCCATACCACTCCCCTTCAGCAACCCTCAGTTTGTTTCCTATAATTAAGAGTCTCTTATGGTATGTCTCCTCTGATTTCATCTCATTTTATTTTTCCCTCCCTTCCTTTATGCTACTTTGTTTTGTTTCTTAAATTCCACATAGATTATGATTACTTTTATTTTTCCTGTTTCAGAAAAGCAATATAAGCTTAACTCTAGATATTATTACCTCTGGCACTTTTCCATCATTTGGCTCACTCATTTCTGGGCTATGTCTCTATAACAGTCCTTTTATTAAAAACTTTAACTTATACACTATTCAAATGTGTAGTCCTTATTTCAAGACAGATATGCATTTTCTATTTCCTTATCAGCACTCCAATGACCCCATTTCTCATATGCTTAATTCATCTGCTCGGGTCAAATAAGCCCTTGTCTCTCTGATGATAATTAATCAAAATATTGACCTGATGATAACAAATCAAAATATAACATTTCATTTTGTTAAAGCTTATCTCTGTATTTCCTTAAGTTGGTTCATTCCATGTAAATGTATAGGGATAATATATAAAACAAAAAAATAAGCAATGAGAATATGTGCTAAGGGGGCACCTGGGTGGCTCAGTGGGTTAAGCCTCTGCCTTTGGCTCAGGTCATGATCTCAGGGTCCTGGGATCAAGCCCCACATTGGGCTCTCTGCTCAGTGGGGAGCCTGCTTCCCCCTCTCTCTCTGCCTGCCTCTCTGCCTACTTGTGATTGCGCTATCAAATAAATAAATAAATAAATAAATAATCTTTAAATAAAAAGAATATGTGCTAAGTACATATTTGTCAAGGGACTTACTTTTGGGTCATGGAATTGGAAAACAACATGAAAAACAACTGTTTGACCAGATCTGTGGTTTTTGACTCTGTAATCTAGAACCCAGTGTTCACCATCAGGGGTCCTTGACCAGCTATGCAAGCTGTATGGTATACAACAGCATCATTATACATCACAGATATTGTTAATACTGAGAAAATATTGGCAAAGGATATTAGGTGATTTCATTTGATCTTTTTTTAAAAAGGCATGTTACACAAGTTTCCAACTGATGCAATTGTTGTCTTGAGGAAGACTGTCATTTTCAAATAAGCACAGGGGCTCCATACAGGCTTATCTTGGCAGTAAGACTAGTGGATCCCTGAACACACTCATCAGTTTATTCATGTATACCACACAGGTATTCTCAGCACCACATCAGTATCCCAAGGCTATATCCTTGATGAGGCCTCTGGGAGTAAGAAAGGCAAGTGGAATCCACATTCTAAAGATGGTAGGGATGAGAAGCCTCTTAGTGCTCAGCTCCAGCTCATGGGTCAGTTGACATCTTTTTGATGACATTACCCAACAATGACTGACTGACTGACTGAATGACTGACTAAATGATTCATTTATTCCCTCACTGGAATGGTGCCTGATATATGGAGATTGAGGAAATATGTACTGAAAAGAACAAGTGTTCTCAACCTTGACAGTATTGACATTTTGGTCCAGATAATTATTTTGGTGGGTGGTGGTGTCCTGTACATTGTAGGATGTTGAACAGCATTCCTACACGACAGTAGACCTCTGGTGCATAACAACCAAAAATACCTCCAGACGTGGTCAAATATCCACTGCAGAACAAAACTACTCCCCAGATGAGAAAGACTGAAGAAAAATAAATTAATTGGGTATTATGTACTTATCTGTGTGTTACTGAGACTTTGTTGCTCCCATATAGCTATAATGTTTCTTCTAATTCAAATACATTCTGTCCTCCAGTATCCTTTTTTTCTAATCTATAGCATCCAATAATAGTGTTATAATGAAATTGTTCACACATAAGAAAAAGTATTGGTTTGATATTTTCAAAACAGAACTTTTTTTTTAAATTGCCTGTTTACTCTCTCTAAAACTTTTCATTTACTTCAAAAAATTCCAACATGACTTAATTTTCTTTAAAATTCATAGATATTTGACCCTTTCCCACCATTTCAAGGCTTTCGACTTTCAGAACTTGCTACGAAAAACTTCTCACTTGGTATTAATGGTTTAATATACCTGAAAGAGATCCTTCTCTAATCTCTCTCCTCCCTACCACATGTTTGAAGTTTCAGTATCTTCCTTGCCACAGAAGAACTAACTTTTCATATCTAATTTCCACGTGCTTATTTGACTCTGTCTTATGACTGGTACAGCATTTCCTTTGCCCAAATGGCAGGAAGATGTCCCGACAGTGAGCTTTTGGTTGATGGTGGTGATTCTGCTGAATAAGCCTTGGTCCAGGGGCTGGGGGAAAATAAAGTTTCCTGACTCCCTGTCTAAATTGTTGAATTTATTGGCATTGGCATAGATATTAATTATATTCCCTATTCCTTTAATATCTGTAGAATCTGTGATGTCATTCTTCTTATTGCTGATACTGCTAGTTAGTGTCATTTTCCTTTTTTTCTGATTACTCTGGCTAGAGGTTTATTAATTTTGTTGATCTTCTTAAAGAACCAGCTTTTGGTTTCATTGATTTTTCTATATGCTTTTCTAATTTTTATTTTATTGTTTACTCCTTTAATTTTCATCTGTTTCTTTTGGGGGAGGTAATTCTTCTTCCTCCTCCTCCTCTTCTTCTTCTTCTTCTTTTTAGTTTCTTAAGTTTGAAATCACTGTTATTTATTTGGACTTTTCTTTTTTCCTAAAAAACATGGTTAGTCTTATCATTTTCCCTCTAAGAAATATTTTTAGCTGCATACCATGTATTTTAATATGCTGTTTTAATTTTCATTGAATTAAAATTATTTTATAATTTCTCTTTTGATTTCTTCTTTGATGGATTTCCTCATCATATGGAAGTATATTATTTAGTATTTAGTATTTAGTATTGACATATTTGTGGATTGTCCAAATATCTTTTTTATTATTGATTTCTAATTAAATTCTGTAGAAGTCCATGAACATACTTTGTTTTACTCAAATCCTTTTAAATTTATTACACATTACTGAGGCAAGACTCTTCTGATACTCTGCTCAGTGCCTCACTAATTATGAGGTTTTCCACTCTGGCTGAAAAGCACAGGTGTTCCTCCCGACCTGTGAGATATCCAGAGTTCTCTCTATATATAATTCTAGTACTCTGTTTTGTAAACTCTGGCTGCCTTGGTCTCCCCAGACTCTCAGCTCTGTCTCTTTTACTGTATGTAGACAGTCAGAACAGAAGATCATTGAACAACTCTAATGTTTCAGTTGCCTTACCCATCCTGGTGTTAGGGCCTGAGAAATCCAGGTAGTATAAGATGGTACAATTAATTATACAGCTAAGTACTTTTGCTCTTTGACCCTCAGGAATTACTATGCTCTGTTTCCTGCTATCTGATATCATGAAAATAATCTTAAAATAAACTTTGTCTAAAATTTTTGTTTGTTTCAGGCTGGAGAGTAAGTCTAGTTCCTATTACTTTATCTTAATTGAAAGCCCTCAAAACATTTTTAAACTTACAAACATGGAAAGTATGCCATTTTTAATCACATATGCCATTTTGACCCTGAAGTTATCTATTAGTCTTATTTGTCCTTTGAAAGACTCATATGTTTCTTTTGAATGAATCAAATTTCTCATCCATTTTACCTAGACTTTTCTATCCATTTTTATGAATCTAATTCTTGAGGGTTTAAATCATCCCCTATATCTTTTGTGAAACCCCTGTCAATAAACATGTATTAAAATAATATGCTAGTTTTTTGTGAAATTGTAGTAGACATCTATGGGAATGTCAACTTCACTTTTCTTCTCACAAGTCATCTCTGTGACTTGTAAGGGAGTGGCTGTTTTTACAAGATTTCCTCCCACTGTCTATGTCTGATTGAACCAAAGTATTTAACTCAAAAGCAGCAACATTATCAAGAATTTGAAGTTGGGGGTTTACTAGTACTCAATTATTCTCCTTATGTGTTGACTGTAGTCTAGCTGTGAACAAAAAATGTGAGAGTATTATCATGGAGAGAGAAAGATGTATGTGAGAGAGAAGGGAGAAAAGTGAGAAAAAATGGAAGACCAAAAAAGAAAAAAAAAAAACACAAAAAAACAAAAAACTGGAAGGAGAGGAAAGTGGGGTAGAAAAAGACCTCAAAGAGAGTGCTAAATAGTTAAACAAAGGGGGTCAGAGTTTTGAGGAGAGGCTTGATCTTGGTTGTCACACCTTCTCTGGCTTTCTTCAAACATCCTGCACCCTAGTAATATGTATTCCCCTCTTGCTTAAGGTGAATGAATCCCTTTACTTGTAGGCCATGAGTTAGTCCTCCCTAAAAAAGGGATTTAAATTAATCATTAAAACATGGTCACTGAATTCAGAAAGCCATTATCTGGAAAGGTAAGGAAATAGTGCCGAGATACAGACTATATGTAGACAATTGAAATTAGAGTATCTGAGAGAGGTTTGAAAGATAATATGATTCTTGAAATTTAAGAAAGATTTCCTTATGTGGAGAGAATAAAAAAAAGCCATTCCAAGAGAAGGAAATATCATCAACAGAGACATGGAGTTAAAACACAGCAAAGAGTAGAAGAAACAGTGTTTAACTGGCTTAACTATATATACATATACATATACATATACATATACATATACAAAGTATATGTATATGTAATATATAATGTGTGTGTGTATATATATATATATATATGTAATGAGAAATAAACTTGTATATTTTGTGAGACACAAAGGAAGCCTTCAGATTTCAGATTCTGGTGTTGGACTTAATGTGATGGGCATTGTTAGAAGTGGCACATTTTTCCCCCACTTGTTTTTAAACAATGACATGATGAAATATACTTCTAGGAAGATTAGTCTGATAAGAAAGCACTGGATTGATTAAAGAGTCTAGAGCCCAGATGGGAGAAATGGATTAGGAGGCTGTATTAGTTTAGAGACATTTAGCTTTAGGTCGCAGGAAAACCTAACTCCAGTGACTTAACAAGAGAAAGAGAGAGAGAATTTAATTTATCAGATCATACAACTAAAACATCCGTGTATAGAGCTGAATTCAGAAAGTGACAGCTTTAGGGGCTCATCTGATGTCATTAGAGCTAAATTGTCTCTGGTATGTGTCTCACCTGTGATGGCCTACCTCAACAGCTCCACAGTATCACATCTGTCAGTTCCAGATCTTACCTTAGGTGGAAAAATGCCTAAAGAAGCCCCAGCATCAATTTATCTGAAGTTCATGTCTAGCAGTAAGAATAGACACCTTGCTAGACTCATTCCCAAATTTCTGGGCTTTATTCTCATTGGGGCAGATTGGATCATGGACTCAACCCAGAGCATTCACTTGGGTCAGGAGGATGCAGTGCTTTGACTGGTCACATCTGGGTCATGCATTCACCCACATACCACAGAAAGGTGGGGTGCTTGACTTTTGTTTGTTGCTCAATGCTAGTTTATCCCAAAGCCTCATTTTGTACACAATTTCATGTTTTGTCATGAGGGAAAACAATACTATTTGTAAGGTAAAAAGAATAATTTCCTGAATTTTCAGTCACAAAAAATATATTTAAAAGACACAATTTCAGGTGTAAGATTTAAGTATTTAAGTATTCCAGAATACATTGCATATGACAAATATCTTCTCACTGTGAACTTTTACAACATATATAACATAACCTCTTGAAATCAGGAGTTTATAATGGGAATACTGATGCTACCTTAACTCTGCTAAAGTGAACTGTGCTGCTGTGATAAGAGGAAAATTCATGTTTGCCTTTGGACAACTCATCATCTTTCCAAATCGTGATTAGTTGGTGGCAGGACAATATAACACCAAATCATATGCAAAGATAGCCTGGATTTGAAATATGAATCTTTTGCCAGTATAAGAGATGAAGATGACAGTTGTAATCTCTTCAGATTCATAATTTACGAAGTTGTAGGCAGGTTAGCTGTGATTGATCATCCCTGGGCAGGGCGGAGGCAATTTTAAAATCATTTTATTGCATTACACAAATGTGAAGTTTAGACATTTTAGTTTGTCCTTATCTCTACGTGAAGCAGCTCTTGGGGACATGCTTACCTCTAGAAACTAAATGTATACAAGGACATGCTTATTGCTCTAGCTCATCATCTGGGGTGTTACATGTTATGCAGTGGATTATTTATGGTATGAAAAGTCTTGTGTTATTTTGAGGACATAAAACATTTCAGAAGGAAGTATGGCAAAGAACTATGGGTTTTGCTATTAAATAATGTAATGGAAGTTGTTACTGCCTTTCTAGTCAACAAAGAACATTGTGAGATGAAGTTACTCAGGGTATAGTAGCAGGGGCGGAAAGGCTGACCTTGTTCCCTATAATAACTATGCATTTGTTGTGGTCTATCATAGCAAGGGATGTTTTCTATTCATAGCCATCAAGGGAAAGCATAGGAAGACAGCTAAACAATATAAATGTAGAGATTCCCAAGGATGGCTTTGTGTAAGCTTCTGCTTTATTGTCATCTAGAGAAAGCATTGTCAAATTGATGTGGCTTAAGATATGGCAGAGGGAGTATCTTTGGAAATATCAAGGGACATTTCCTTTTACCTCAGATGTCTTTTTTTTTTTTTTTTTGTTAAACCATATCCCTTATTCCCTTGCAGCAGCAATTCTCTCTCTCTCTGCATACATGTGTGTGTGTGTGTCTGTGTGTGTGTGTGTATTTCACATTATTTAAAGTTAAAAACTAAACTGTCCTCATTTCTCCTACCCCAGATCCCTCTATGAATCTGCCAGTTATGTCTATGAACTTGTGTTTTCTTAATTTTTCAATTATTTTTTTTAAGATTCTGCTTATAAGAAATCATACAATATTCATATTTCTCCAGTTTTTTACTTTTGTTTTTTGTTTTTGTTTTGTTTTGTTGTTTACCTCACATGCCTCTTTTCGTTTAGATATTTCTCTCTTGCAAGTGTAATTCTTAAGTGTGATCATGTGATGAATCAAAGTTTAACACTCTAAGCTTCTATCACTTTAAAAGCTTACCTGAGGGGCGCCTGGGTGGCTCAGTGGGTTAAGGCCTCTGCCTTTAGCTTGGGTCATGATCCCAGCTTCCTGGGATTGAGCCCCATGTTGGGCTCTCTGCTTGGTGGGGAGCCTGCCTCCCCCTCTCTATCTGCCTGCCTTTCTGCCTACTTGTGATTTCTGTCAAATAGATAAATAAAATCCTTAAAAAAAAAATTTTAAAAAAAGCTTACCTGAAAGATTTACCATTGTTAAAAAAATAAACTGAAGCATATTGAATTTTTAAAAGAATTTATTTGAGGGGCATCTGCATGGCTCAGTTGGTTAGCATCCCATTCTTGATTTCAGTTCACATCATGATCTCAGGGTCCCGAGATCAAACATTGCATCAGGCTCTGAACTCAGTGGGGAGTCTGCTTGTGAATTCTCTCCCTTCCCTTCTACCTCTCCTCCCACTCACACTCCCACTCTCTCTCTCTCTCTCTCTCTCTCAAATAAACAAATAATTTAAAAAAAAAATTTATATGACCAAAAATGTATTTGAAAAGGGCAGCACCAAACCGGAAGTGATTAGGACCTCTCAATGGACAGCAGCTCTGAGAGAGATTGTTATAGAGAGCAGGTAGAAATAAGGTAAGGAAATTACTGATTGGCTATAACTTAAAGCCTAGCTGACTGTTTGTGATTGGTTGTCCTTAGGTTTCAATTTTATACCTTGAGATATTTATAGGCTTAGATCTTGGTTTTCTTACATGGGTGGTTACAAAATTAGAGTTACCTCAGTATAAAAGCCTTCATGTTTAATTGATTTAGTACCCCTCACTGGGAAGACTCCATCCCCAAGCTTCCATCCTTCTATAGCTACAGTCCTTAGGTGTCTGGAGGAATATAAGTATAGGGGGTAAAGATAGATATAGATAAATATAAATTAGCTATAGAAATTAAGAAAGTGTGATTTTCTTCATGACATTACTTCATTCCATGGAAATCAAGTCAATATCTTACATCATGTCTGATTCAACAATAGAGAGATTTTCACAAATATATGTTTGGTTCACACATGCAATATTTGTGCAAAATGGGTTCCTTCTTTGCTACCATATCATGGAACAGAGATTAGGAGATGTTATTCTAATAGCATAAAGAACAAGTTTTATAAGAGACACTTAACAAAGCAAGATTCTGAGGAAATGCTGGTGGCTCCCTAGTCTCTCATCTATAAGATTACCTATGTGATTTTTCAAAACTATGTTAGCCAAAGAGTCAAGTGATTATTGTTGAATTGTTACTGCTTTGGTTATGGAATTGACTACCTCTCCTAATAATTGGGAGATATTTCTGATCATGCATTCATTGATAATTATTCTCACCAAGGAGAGAAAGTCTCTCCCTATGGAGGCAAGTCTGGTTTCATGTATGCCTCCGGAAAGTTTCCATTTAAGGCCATTATGGACGTTTAATGGGGCAGACCAGTAAGAGGCTTTTGATTTATTATGGATCTTAACAGGGACAGTTGAACATACCAATAAGTATTGACCTCCAATTCAACAGCATTTTATTTTTTCTTTTAAATATTTTATTTATTTGACAGAGAGAGAGGGGGAGAGAGAGAGATCACAAGTAGGCAAAGAGGCAGGTGGAGAGAGAGAAGGGAAGCAGGCTCCCTGCTGAGCAGAGAGCCTGATGGGGGGCTCAATCATAGGACCCTGAGATCATGACCTGAGCTACACAGGCGACCCTCAACAGCATTTTAAACATTCATATGCTCATTGAAAATACCATTCACTGGGGCACCTGTGTGGCATCTGGGTGGCTAAGTGGGTTAAATGTCTGCCTTCCACTCGGGTCGTGATCCCAGGGTCCTGGAATGGAGCCCTGCTCTGGCTCCTTGTTCAACAGGAAGCCTGGTTCTCCCTCTCCTTCTGCTGCTCCCCCTGCTTGTGCTCTCTCTCTGTCAAATAAATAAGTAAAATATAAAAAAAAAAAAAGAAAATACCATTCATTGAAGACAAAAATGAAACCAGGTGGAGCACAGAGATTCCAGGTAAGGTCTGGTTATTGATGATTATTATCAGGAATTTCCTGATTGGCCTTTTCAAACCAGAGATCAGAGGAATTGGGATGACATTCTGTGAGTTACTAGCTTATCCTAGAAGGGTCTTTTCTGAAAGCCTTGCCATGAAGAGTTAGCCCATTTATATTTCCCTTGAGTGCAGGGGAGTAGATCATAGGAGAAATGGGTTATAGGTAGGACTACCTATCTCCAACATCATAAACAGATTGGAGTTTCTGGTGGTAGATCAAACAGAAAAGTTACCCCTCTCAGTAATGTCCTGGGAGATACAAATGATAGCATTATCTTTCTATGCCAATGCTAGAGTAAAGGAAAGAAAGAAGAAAAGAGTTTCATGTTGAGTTAAGGTAGGAAGTCATAATCCATTGTTTTGAGAGGAAGCAGCCTACCTCAATGTCAGCTACTTTTCTTCCTCAACAATTTGTTTCAGAGGTCACCAACATCTGCATAGGACCATATGTCAGCTATAGCTTTCTTCAGCTATTGAGATAAATATTCAAGGCTCAAGTCATGAGGTCTGGGCTGCCATCTGGGAATTGAGGAGGACCTGGTATAGTCCCTTCCAAGGAGATTCAAGGACAATCTTTATTCACAGTGATTCCAAATCAGAAGGGTGGGAGAAAACTGGAAATGTTAATTTGGAAAGTCATAGGCAGATATTTGAGGAAACTAGAATTCAGGATCCAGTCCAGTTTACAGGGATATAACACAACCTCAAAGACAATTTAATAGGATTAAAATCTTGCATGAACTAAAGTGCAAACATAATTTTTATCCCTATACTTTTATCCATTTTTTTTTTTACCAAAGATGATAACATTAAAACTAATTTGTGTGTATTAAACTTGACCTGATGATTTACATAAGGATAGCAAGAATAGTTATTGACCATGTGAACTCTTTTTAAGACTGCTTTGCTAGAACTTTCATAAGACTTCTCAGGATGAACTCTGAAAGCTTCTGAGGCCAGGAAGCCCAGCCGGAGATTGGTCATCAGATTTATTTCCAATACCATTTCAGTCAAAGCCTTGGTAATATTGCCAGTGTTGCCAATTGTGACCTTTTACAAGGAGAGCAGATTACTACTGAATTTATGCAAATAACTCACTATACTGCCATGAAAAGAATACTCAAAAGTATTTTGGAGGGATCAGGTAGAAAAAGTAAATGTTTTCATCTTCATTTACAAGGGTATACTTTATCAAATTGCTGTTAAGTCATAGACAGCTTAAGGAAGGGGTTTCCTTAAATCTGAAAAAAAAATCTGAAAAAAAACAAAAACAAAAAACCCAAAGACAAAAACAAAGCATCAAGGAACCTGCAGTGTTTCACAGTCAGGGTCATAAAAATTATAATCAGCCTCCTTAGTTCATTCAGTCCTGTGTAATATTTGATATGCTTGAATCCACTTTTTCTGCTAGTTCTGAAAATTCTTATCCAGTTAAGTTTTATGATATTAAAGTTCCCAAAAGTCTTTTCCATGACTCTCCTTGAATATGAAATACTTTTGCAGGAGCACTTTTGTAATAACATCAGATTAAAACAGTAACTATCTGTGAAAATACTACTTAAAGATGCTCATTGTTAAAGATCTGATGAGATCTCATTATAATGGAATTGACAAAGAAATTTGGTTGTTTCTGTAACATGCAACATTTTAAGATATTAAGGAGAATTATGACTGATAACATTATGCTGGGACATATCAGATTTCTAAGAATTTCTAGAGCACTTATAGCATATATCTACAGAAATATGACATAAAGAAGGCTTAGTATTACTTCTTATTTAACAATGCTTCCCATGTAACTTAACATATCAAATTATCCTAATTAGTTTAACATCTCCCTTTTAGTAAGGAAAGAGAACCTGTTTTCTAAGATGTCACAGAGACCCTTTGGAAATCTCAAAGCTAGCTCATGGTCAAAGAAGATTTCATTTAGAATTTCATTTGGGAAAGTTTGTCAAAAATATAAAAAAGTTTTAAAATGCTTGGTTAAATAGGACCATAGTTCATTGTGATACAATACTTTGTTACTCATTTAAACATAGTGACAGCAAAGACTCCACAGGAAAATATGGAGGATTACATAATTCTGAGTGAAATTTAGCTCTTTTAATATCAAGAGTACTAGATTTGAGTAATCAGGCACCTAATAAAGATAGCAAACACAGAAAATTATTTTGATTAAAATATCACTTAAAAGCTAAAGAGAACCTTTGGGGTTTGTTTTGTTTTGTTTTGTTTCTTGTTTTCTTTTGATCAAATGAATAATCTAAAAAGACTCATCATTTCAGCAGAAGAAAGATAATTAATGCTTATTATTACACAAGTGCAGCATTGATATTTAAAAAAAACTAAATTCATTTACTTTTAACATGCATAAAATTCCTTTCCCAAGATTCCTTTCCTTCTATAAACCTTCTATAAACTTCTTTATTACATTCAGATTTTGTCCCCACCCCTTTTTTATTCTTTTTCTTTTTTAAACAACCAGCCTCACTTTAGGACAAAATTACTTACTTTTCCCTCAGCAAAAAAAAAAAAATGTATCTCCATTTTTCATACCCTCTTTTACTGAAAACACCCTACTTCACTTTCATTTGGAGATATTGCCCATATTATTTCTAGTAACCTTAATTATAATTTTTAGAACTCTTTTTTTAATTAAGTATAATTAACATACATTATTATATTAGTTTCAGGTATACAATATAATGATTGAACAATTCTATAAGCATTTATCAGTGCTTATCAAGGTAAATGTACTCTTAATTCCCTTTATTTGTCTCTCCTCCATATACCTCCCTTCTGGCAATCACCAGTTTGTTCTCTGTATTTAAAAGTCTGTTTTTTGTTTGTCTCTCTCTTTTTTTTTTTTTTCTATTTTTGCTCAGTTAACTTGAGTGAAATCATATGACATTTGTCTTTCCCTGAATGACTTATTTCACTTAGTATTATATTCTCTAGGCACATCCATGTTGTTGCAAATGGAAGGTTTCAATCTTTTTTACGGCTGAGTAGTAGTTCATTATATGTATATACCATTTCATTATCCATTCATCTTTCAGTGGACACTTGGGTTACGTCCATATTTTGGCTGTTGTAAATAATGTTGTAATAAACATGGGGTGCATTTATCTTTTTGAATTACTGTTTTCATTTTCTATGAGTAAATAGTGGAATTAGTGAGAAATAATTTTTTTGAGGTACTTTCATACTGTTTTCTGCAGGGGCTACACCAGTTTGCATTCCCACCAACAGTGCATGAGTTTCCTTTTCCTCCACATCCTCACCAATACTTATTATTTCTTGTATTTTTCATTTTAGCCATTCTGACAGGTATAAGATGATATATTATTGTGGTTTTAATTTGCATTTTCCTGATGATTGGTGATGTTGAGCATCACTTCAGATGTCTGTTGGCCATTTTTCCAAAGACATCTGTATATCTTTTTTGGAAAAATGGCTATTTGGGTCCTCTGCCCATCTTTTTAAGTTGCATTCTTTGTTTTGGTGCTAAGTTATATGAGCTATTTATATATTTTAGATATTAAACCTTATCTGATATATCATTTGCAATTATCTCCTACTCAGTAGGTTGCCTTTTTGTTTGGTTGATGGTTTCCTTCACTGTGGAAAAGATTTTTATTTTGCTGTAGTCCTGATAGTTTAATTTTTCTTTTTTCCCCCCTTGCCTGAGGAGGCATATTTAGAAAACATTCCTATAGCTGGTGTCAAATAAATTACTGCCTATGTTGTTTTCTTTTAGCAGTTTTATGGTTTGAGGTTCCACATTTAGGTCTTTAACCTGCTTCAAGATGTTTGTGTGTGTGTGTGTGTGTGTGTGTATGTGTGTATGTGTGTGTGTGTGTGTGTGTGGCTTAAGAAAGTAGTCTGGTTCGATTCTTTTGCATGTAGCTGTTCAGTTTTTCCAGTATCATTTTTTGCAGAGACTTGTATTTTCTCCCATTATGTATTCTTGTCTCCTTTAGAGGCAATATTAATAGATTACATAAATATGATCATAAGATGATAGATTAATAGATGATACAAGTGTGGATTTATTTCTGGACTCTCCTGTTCTTTTATGTTGATCTGTGTGTCTGTTTTTGTGTCTAGTACCATACTGTTTTGATGACTACAGCTTTGTAGTATATCTTGAAATCTGGGAGTATAATCCCTCCAGCTTTATTCTTTTCTAAGATTGCTTTGGCTATTTGGGGCCTTTTGTGATTCCTTACACATTTTAGGATTATTTGTTCTAGTTCTGTGAATTATATTATTAGTATTCTGATAGGGATTGTATTAAATCTATAATTTGGTTTGGGTGGAGAGAGATTTTAACAATGGTTCTTTAAAATTGGTTCTTCTAATGTGTGAGCATGGAATATCTTTCCATTTGTTTGTATCGTATTCAATTCCTTTCATCAGTGTTTTATAGTTTCCACAGTACAGGTCTTTCACATCTTTAGTTAAGTTTATTCCTAGGCATGTCATTATTTTTTGATGTAGTTATAAATGGGATAGTCTTTATTTTTCTTTCTGCTATTTTATTATTAGTGTATAGATATGCACCAGATATCTGTATTTTAATTTTGGGTCCTATGACTTTACTGAATTCATTTACCACTTCTAGTAGTTTTTGGTGAAAACTTAAGGGTTTTCCATACGTAGTATTATGCCATCTGCAAATTCTGACACTTTAACTTTTTCTTTACCAGTGTAGAAGCTTTTCATTTCTTTTTTTTGTCTTATTGCTGCATGCAGTATTTTCAGTATTATGTAGAATAAAAGTGGTAAGAATGGACATGTTTGTCTTGCTTCTGATCTTAGAGGTAAAGCTCTCAGTTTTCCCCATGGCATGTGATGTCAGCTGTGGGTTATTCAAATAAGGTTTTTATTATGTTGAGGTATGTTAACTCTAAACCTACCTTGTTGAGGGTTTTTATCATGAATGGATGCTCTTTGTCCAGTGCTTTTTCTACATTTATTGAAATGATCATATGGTTTTTATCCTTTCTCTTGTTGATGTGATATATCACATTGATCGATTTGGAAATATTAAACCACCTTTGTATTTGGGAATAAATCCCGCTTAATAGTTTTGAATGATTTTTTAAATGTATTGTTTAATTTGGTTTGCCAATATTTTCTTGAGGATTTTTGCATCCATGATCATCAAAGATACTGCCCTATAATTCTCTCTCTCTGTCTCTTTTTTTTTTTTTTTTTTTTTTTGTTTTGTAGTGTCTTTATCTGGCTTTGGTTTCAGGGTAATGCTGGCCTCATAAAATGTATTTGAAACTTGCTTTCCTTTTCTATTTTTTGGAATAATTTGAGAAGAATAGATATTAACTCTTCTTAAATTTTTGGTGTAATTAACCTGTGATGCTGTCCAGTCCTGGACTTCTGTTTGTTGAGAGTTTGTGATTACTAATTCAGTTTCATTGCTAGTTATCAGTCTGTTCAGATTTTCTATTTCTTCCTGATTCAGTTTTGGGAGGTCATATGTTTATAGGAATTTATCCATTTCTTCAGGGTTGTCCAATTTGTTGGCATATAATTTTTCATAATATTCTTATAATCTTTTGTATTTCTGTGTTGTTAGTTATTAATTCTGGTCCTTCATTTCTGATTTTATTTTTTTTGAGTTCTGTCTCTCTTTCTCTCTCTCTCTTTTTTTCCTCCTTTTTTTTTTTTTTTGATGAATCTGGTTAAAGTTTTATAAATTTTGTTGATCTTTTCAAGGAAACTGATCCTGGCTTCATTGATCTGTTTTATTGGGTTTTTAGCCTCTGTTTCATTTATTTCTGCCCTAATCTTTATTATTCTCTTTTTGCTACCAGCTTTGTTCTTCTTTTTCTAACTTGCTTAGGTATCAAGTTAGGTCATTTGTTTGATTTCTCTAATCTCTTGAGGTAGGGCTGTATTGTAAACTTCCCTCTTACTACAGCTTTTTCCTGCATCACAAAGATTTTGGACCATTGTGTTTTCATTTTCATTCATGTGCATATTTTTTAAATGTCATTTTTGATTTTCTGGTTGACCCACTCATTGTTTAATAGTATGTTATTTAGCCTCCATGTATTTGTGAGTTTTTTCAGATTTTTTCTTGTGAGTGATTTCTAGTTTCATACCATTGTGGTTAGAAAAGATGCCTGATAGGAGGGGGGAGTCAAGATGGTGGAGAAGTAGCAGCTGAGACTACTTCAGGTTGCGGGAGATCAGCTAGATAGCTTATCTAAAGATTGCAAACACCTAGAAACCCAACGGGAGATCGAAGAGAAGAAGAACAGCAATTCTAGAAACAGAAAATCAACCACTTTCTGAAAGCATATTTTCCTGGGGTTGTTGCCACCCTTTTAGTATTTTACTTACTCCTTCATATACTCTTATCTGGACAAAATGACAAGGCAGAAAAATTCACCACAAAAAAAAAAAAGAACAAGAGGCAGTACCAAAGGCTAGGGACCTAATCAATACAGACATTGGTAATATGTCAGATCTAGAGTTCAGAATGACGATTCTCAAGGTTCTAGCTGGGCTCAAAAAAGGCATGGAAGATATTAGAGAAACCCTCTTGGGAGATATAAAAGCCCTTTCTGGAGAAATAAAAGAACAAAAATCTAATCAAGTTGAAATCAAAAAAGCTATTAATGAGGTGCAATAAAAAATGGAGGCTCTCACTGCTAGGATAAATGAGGCAGAAGAAAGAATTAGCAATATAGAAGACCAAATGACAGAGAATAAAGAAGCTGAGCAAAAGAGGGACAAACAACTACTGGACCACGAGGGCAGAATTCGAGAGATAAGTGACACCATAAGACGAAACAACATTAGAATAATTGGGATTCCAGAAGAAGAAGAAAGAGAGAGGGGAGCAGAAGGTATATTGGAGAGAATTATTGGAGAGAATTTCCCCAATATGGCAAAGGGAACAAGCATCAAAATCCAGGAGGTGCAGAGAACCCCACTCAAAATCAATAAGAATAGGTCCACACCCCGTCACCTAATAGTAAAATTTACAAGTCTTAGTGACAAAGAGAAAATCCTGAAAGCAGCCCGGGAGAAGAAGTCTGTAACATACAATGGTAAAAATATTAGATTGGCAGCAGACTTATCCACAGAGACCTGGAAGGCCAGAAAGAGCTGGCATGATATATTCAGAGCACTAAATGAGAAAAACATGCAGCCAAGAATACTATATCCAGCTAGGCTATCATTGAAAATAGAAGGAGAGATAAAAAGCTTCCAGGACAAACAAAAACTGAAAGAATTTGCAAACACCAAGCCAGCTCTACAGGAAATATTGAAAGGGGTCCTCTAAGCAAAGAGAGAGCCTAAAAGTAGTAGATCAGAAAGGAACAGAAACAATATACAATAACAGTCACCTTACAGGCAATACAATGGCACTAAATTCATATCTCTCAATAGTCACCCTGAATGTTAATGGGCTAAATGCCCCAATCAAAAGACACAGGGTATCAGAATGGATAAAAAACCAAAACCCATCTATATGTTGCCTACAAGAAACTCATTTTAAACCCGAAGACACCTCCAGATTTAAAGTGAGGGGGTGGAAAAGAATTTACCATGCTAATGGACATCAGAAGAAAGCAGGAGTGGCAATCCTTATATCAGATCAATTAGATTTTAAACCAAAGACTATAATAAGAGATGAAGAAGGACACTATATCATACTCAAAGGGTCTATAAAACAAGAAGATCTAACAAATTTAAATATCTATGCCCCTAACGTGGGAGCAGCCAACTATATAAACCAATTAATAACAAAATCAAAGAAACACATCAACAACAATACAATAATAGTAGGGGACTTTAACACTCCCCTCACTGAAATGGACAGATCATCCAAGCAAAAGATCAACAAGGAAATAAAGGCCTTAAATGACACACTGGACCAGATGGACATCACAGATATATTCAGAACATTTCATCCCAAAGCAACAGAATACACATTCTTCTCTAGTGCACATGGAACATTCTCCAGAATAGATCACATCCTTGGTTCTAAATCAGGTCTCAACCGGTATCAAAAGATTGGGATCATTCCCTGCATATTTTCAGACCACAATGCTCTGAAGTTAGAACTCAATCACAAGAGGAAATTTGGAAAGAACCCAAATACATGGCGACTAAACAGCATCCTTCTAAAGAATGAATGGGTCAACCAGGAAATTAAAGAAGAATT
Organism: Lontra canadensis; assembly: GCF_010015895.1. Taxonomy (NCBI): domain Eukaryota; kingdom Metazoa; phylum Chordata; class Mammalia; order Carnivora; family Mustelidae; genus Lontra; species Lontra canadensis. The sequence continues at coordinate 28,916,535 of NW_022630999.1, forward strand.
GAAAAAATTCATGGAAACAAATGATAATGAAAATACAATGGTTCAAAATCTGTGGGACACAGCAAAGGCAGTCCTGAGAGGAAAATATATAGCGGTACAAGCCTTTCTCAAGAAACAAGAAAGGTCTCAGGTACACAACCTAACCCTACACCTAAAGGAGCTGGAGAAAGAACAAGAAAGAAACCCTAAACCCGGCAGGAGAAGAGAAATCATAAAGATCAGAGCAGAAATCAATGAAATAGAAACCAAAAAAACAATAGAACAAATCAACGAAACTAGGAGCTGGTTCTTTGAAAGAATTAATAAGATTGAAAAGCCCCTGGCCAGACTTATCAAAAAGAAAAGAGAAAGGACCCAAATAAATAAAATCATGAATGAAAGAGGAGAGATCACAACTAACACCAAAGAAATACAGACAATTATAAGAACATATTATGAGCAACACTATGCCAACAAATTTGACAATCTGGAAGAAACGGATGCATTCCTAGAGACATATAAACTACCACAACTGAACCAGGAAGAAATAGAAAGCCTGAACAGACCCATAACCAGTAAGGAGATTGAAACAGTCATCAAAAATCTCCAAACAAACAAAAGCCCAGGGCCAGACGGCTTCCCGGGGGAATTCTACCAAACATTTAAAGAAGAACTAATTCCTATTCTCCTGAGACTGTTCCAAAAAATAGAAATGGAAGGAAAACTTCCAAACTCATTTTATGAGGCCAGCATCACCTTGATCCCCAAACCAGACAAGGATCCCATCAAAAAAGAGAACTACAGACCAATATCCTTGATGAACACAGATGCAAAAATTCTCACCAAAATACTAGCCAATAGGATTCAACAGTACATTAAAAGGATTATTCACCACGACCAAGTGGGATTTATTCCAGGGCTGCAAGGTTGGTTCAACATCCGCAAATCAATCAATGTGATAAAACACATTAATAAAAGAAAGAACAGGAACCATATGATACTCTCAATAGATGCTGAAAAAGCATTTGACAAAGTACAGCATCCCTTCCTGATCAAAACTCTTCAAAGTGTAGGGATAGAGGGCACATACCTCAATATTATCAAAGCCATCTATGAAAAACCCATCGCAAATATCATTCTCAATGGAGAAAAACTGAAAGCTTTTCCGCTAAGGTCAGGAACACGGCAGGGATTTCCGTTATCACCACTGCTATTCAACATAGTACTAGAAGTCCTAGCCTCAGAAATCAGACAACAAAAAGAAATTAAAGGCATCCAAATTGGCAAAGAAGAAGTCAAACTATCACTCTTCGCAGATGATATGATACTATATGTGGAAAACCCAAAAGACTCCACTCCAAAACTGCTAGAACTTGTACAGGAATTCAGTAAAGTGTCAGGATATAAAATCAATGCACAGAAATCAGTCGCATTTCTCTACACCAACAACAAGACAGAAGAAAGAGAAATTAAGGAGTCCATCCCATTTACAATTGCACCCAAAACTATAAGATACCTAGGAATAAACCTAACCAAAGAGACTAAGAATCTATACACAGAAAACTATAAAGTACTCATGAAAGAAATGGAGGAAGACACAAAGAAATGGAAAAATGTTCCATGCTCCTGGATTGGAAGAATAAATATTGTGAAAATGTCTATGCTACCTAAAGCAATCTACACATTTAATGCAATTCCTATCAAAGTACCATCCATTTTCTTCAAAGAACTGGAACAAATAATCCTAAAATTTATATGGAACCAGAAAAGACCGCGAATAGCCAAAGGAATATTGAAAAAGAAAGCCAAAGTTGGTGGCATCACAATTCCGGACTTCAAGATCTATTACAAAGCTGTCATCATCAAGACAGCATGGTACTGGCACAAAAACAGACACATAGATCAATGGAACAGAATAGAGAGCCCAGAAATAGACCCTCAACTCTATGGTCAACTAATCTTCGACAAAGCAGGAAAGAATGTCCAATGGAAAAAAGACAGCCTCTTCAATAAATGGTGTTGGGAAAATTGGACAGCCACATGCAGAAAAATGAAGTTGGATCATTTCCTTACACCACACACGAAAATAGACTCAAAATGGATGAAGGACCTCAATGTGAGAAAGGAAGCCATCAACATCCTTGAGGAGAACACAAGCAGCAACCTCTTTAACCTTAGCCGCAGCAACATCTTCCTAGGAACATCACCAAAGGCAAGGGAAGCAAGGGCAAAAATGAACTATTGGGATTTTATCAAGATCAAAAGCTTTTGCACAGCAAAGGAAACAGTTAACAAAACCAAAAGACAACTGACAGAATGGGAGAAGATATTTGCAAACGACATATCAGATAAAGGGCTAGTGTCCAGAATCTACAAAGAACTTAGCAAACTCAACACCCAAAGAACAAGTAATCCAATCAACAAATGGGCAGAAGACATGAACAGACATTTCTGCAAAGAAGACATCCGGAGGGCCAACAGACACATGAAAAAGTACTCCATATCACTCGGCATCAGGGAAATACAAATCAAAACCACAATGAGATACCACCTCAGACCAGTCAGAATGGCTAAAATTAACAAGTCAGGAAATGACAGATGCTGGCGAGGATGCGGAGAAAGGGGAACCCTCCTACACTGTTGGTGGGAATGCAAGCTGGTGCAACCACTCTGGAAAACAGCATGGAGGTTCCTCAAAATGTTGAAAATAGAGCTACCCTATGACCCAGCAATTGCACTACTGGGTATTTACCCTAAAGATACAAACGTAGTGATCCGAAGGGGCACGTGTACCCGAATGTTTATAGCAGCAATGTCTACAATAGCCAAACTATGGAAAGTACCTAGATGTCCATCAACACACGAATTGATAAAGATGATGTGGTATATATATACAATGGAATACTATGCAGCCATCAAAAGAAATGAAATCTTGCCATTTGCGACAACGTGGATGGAACTAGAGGGTATCATGCTTAGCGAAATAAGTCAGTCAGAGAAAGACAACTATCATATGATCTCCCTGATATGAGGGAGAGGAGATGCAACATGGGGGGTTAATGGGGTAGGAGAAGAGTAAATGAAACAAGTTGGGATTGGGAGGGAGACAAACCATAAGTGACTCTTAATCTCACAAAACAAACTGAGGGTTGCTGGGGGGAGGGGGGTTGGGAGGGGGGGGTGGGGTTATGGACATTGGGTAGGGTATGTGCTATGGTGAGTGCTGTGAAGTGTGTAAACGTGGAGATTCACAGACCTGTACCCCTGGGGGGAAAAAATATATATATGTTTATAAAAAATAAAATTAAAAAAATAAATAAAAACATAAATAAAAAAAAAAGAAAAAAAAAAAAAGAAAAGATGCCTGATAGGATTTCAGTCCCTTTGAATTTATTGGAACTTATTTTGTGGCCTTATATGTGATCTTTTCTGGATAATTTTTCATGTAAACTTGGAAAGAATTTTTATTCTCCTGTTTTAGTGTGGAATGTTCTGCATATATCTCTTAGATTCATTTGGCCTAACATGTCAGTTAAAGCCAATGTTTCCTTGTTAATTTTCTATCTGGATGATCTGTCATTGATATAAGTGAGATGCTAAAGTCTGATGCTATTGTACCACTCTCAATTTCTTCTTTATCTTTGTTAATAGTTGCTTTATGTCCTTAGGTGTTGTGATGGTGGATGCCTAAATTTTTACAGTTGTTACCTCCTCTTGTTGGATTGTTCCCTTCATTATTATGTAGTATCCTTTGTCTCATTACAGTCTTTGTTTTAAAGTCTATTTGGTCTGAAATATATATGTATTGCTCCTCCAGGTTTCATTTCATTCCTTGTCTTTTCTTGTCTCTTCTTCTCTCTTCTCTTTTCTTTTCTCTTCTCTTTTTTATTTATTTATCCAAGAGAGAGGGTAATAGATTGGTATCATGAGCAGGGGAAAGGAGTAGAGGGAAAAGCACACTCCCTGCTGCTAGGGAGCCTGATACAGGACTCCATCCCAGGACCCCAGGATCATGACCTGAGCTAAAGGCAGACACTTAACTGACTGAGCCACCCAAGCACCTCCAGGTTTCTTTCCACCTTCATTTGCATTATAAATGCTTTTCCACCCTTCACTTTAAAACACTATGTGTCTTTAGGTCTGCAGTGAGTCTTGTAGATAGCATATAAAGTGGTCTTTTTTGTTTGTTTGTTTTTTTAATCCATTCAGTCACCCTGTGTGTTTTGATTGGAGCATTTAGTCCATTTAAAATAATTATTGATAGGTATGTACTTATTGCCATCGTGTTACTTGTTTTTCAGTTTTTGTAGTTCTTTTCTGTTCCTTTATCCTCTCTTGCTCTCTTCCTTTGTGGTTTGATATGTATGCTTGGATTCCTTTCTTTACGTGCGTGTGTATCTGTGAAAGATTTCTTACATGGGGTTATCATTAGGTTCATATATAACATCTTATGTATATAGTAGTTGATAGTTAGTGGGTGGTTGCATAAGTTTGAGTACATTCTAAAAACACTAAATTTTTACTCCCCCACCATACATTTTATGTATATGATATCATACAGTACATCCTTTTATTTTGTTAATCTCTTGAGTGATTTTATAGATATAATTGATTTTACTGCTTTTGTGCTTTAACCTTCACACTGTTTTATAAATAATTAATTTATTATTTTTATTATGCTTGCATTTACCTGTGAATTTTTTTCCTTTCACAATTTTCTTACTCCTGATTATGGCCTTTCTTCCCATTCAAAGAATTTCTTTTAATGTTTCTCCTAAGACTAATTTAACTGTGATGAACTGCTTTAACTTTTTTTTTTTTTTTTTTTTTTGGTGAAACTCATTATCTCTCCTTCTATTCTGAATAACAACCTTGCTGGATAGAATATTCTTTGTTGAAGGTTCTCTCCTTTCAGTACTTTGAATATTCTGTGCCATTCTCTCCTGGCCTGTAAAATTTCTGCTGAAAAGTCAGATGATAGCCTTATGACATTTCCCTTGTGTGTAAATTTATCAGTACTCTCTTCGTCACCACTTTTGCCATTTTAATTATTATGTGTCTTGTGTGTCATAACTATTAGGGTGTTACTCACCAGGACCTTCCTCTTGGTGTGGAAAAGAAAGCAGGAGTAGCAACACTTATATCAGACAAGGGTTGATTTTCTTGGGATTCTCTGTACCTCATGTATCTGGATGTCTCTTTTCTTCCCCAAATTAGGGAAATTTTCAGCTAATATTTCCTCAAATAAGTTTTCTTCTCCCTTTTTCTCTTTTCCTTCTGGAATTCCTCTGGTGCAAATTATATTATGCTGATGATGTCACTGAGTCCCTTTAACCTGTTCTCATTTTTTACAATTTTTTTCTTTTGCTATTCAGCTTGGTTGCTTTCTATTACTTTTTCTTTTAGGTCACTGATCCTTTCTTTCTTGTTTTTTTTTCCTCCTCTAATCTGCTGTTGTCTCTAATCTGCTGTTATTTCCCCCAGGTGTATTTTTAATTTTTCTTATAGAATTCTTCATCTCTGATTAGTTCTTTTACATATTTTCTATCTTTTTTCTTGAAGGTCTGACTGAGATCCTCCACTTTTCTTTATTCTAGTGAGTATCTTTAAGACCATTACTTTGAATTTTTTTTTTTTTCCAGGCATAGTGTTTATCTCCATTTCATTTAGCTCTTTTGCTCTGGTTTGGTCCAGTTCATTCATCTGGGACATGTTCCTTTGTTTCCTCATTTTGCCCAATTATCTGTGTTTGTTTCTGTGTGTTTGGAAAGTTAGCTACATTTCTTGCTCTTGAAAGCAGTGGCCTTATGAAGAAGAGATCGCCTGGTGGCTTGTAGAACAATGTTCTCTGTTCACCACAACCAGGCACTTTAGGGGTTTCTCTTATATGTGTTTTGTGGACGCTACTATTGTGGCCAAGCCTTATTTGTCTTCAGTCCAGTTGACTGTGTTGGCCCACTTTGCCTGTTGAGGGTGCACTGCACAGGGTTTGGTTCCTGTATCATAAAGAAGCTAATATGGTGCTGTCGTAGGCTTGTAGTTGAGTGGTGTCAGTGGTCAAACCAAACACCTGCCCTCAACTTGTCTTCCAGGGATGCAGAATTGCAGTGTGCTCTCATTTTCTTATCTTTCAAGAGGCTTTTGTTGGTGGATGAGGCTGACAGTCAGACTAGATGCCTGCCTTGAGTTCATCTGCTGGGGTTGCAGTCATACTAGTGTGTTTGCTTATCCTTCCTTCTTCCCAGGGCAAGAATCACGTTAGAGTGGTGCTGGTCCTTGTCAGGGCTGCTTGCAGGATGTGATAGGGTAAGAACTGCTTTGGAGGGATGTTTGTTCAGTGGGGGCAGGTTGGATGGGACAACCCGAGAGCATTCTCTCTCTCTATGGGAGAACACTGTGGGGGGAGTGCACACTGTTAGCAGGATAGGTAGAGGGTATGCTGGTTCCTGAGAGTGTTGGACTATTACATGGGGGTGGGACTAGATGAATGGTACTCACGAACTCTTTTTTTTTTTTTAATATTTTATTTATTTATTTGAGAGCGAGAGAGCATGAGCAGGGGTAGAGAGAGAGGGACAAACAGACTCCCTGCTGAATGGGGAGCCTTATGTAGGGTTGGATCCCAGAACCATAAGATCATTACCTGAGGTGAAGTCACATGCTTAGCTGACTAAGCCACCCAAGTGATCCCCACCAGCTATTTTGTTCTTGGAGAAGTTTCCTAAAGACTCCTACTTCTCAGAAAACATTCTGAGATTAATAGATAAATCATTACCTGTACCCAAGGTGCTTTTCAGACTGTTGCTTCTATGCAATATCTCAGCAGGCTTGTTTATCTAGAAGGCCACAGACTCAGTTTCCTATAGCCCTCTAGCTCTCTCAGAGTTAAGCCCACTGATTTTTAAAGTATCCAGAGTTAGGGCTCAGTGATTGTATAAATTCATAAAGTTAAGCCCCACTGATTTTCAAAGCCAAGTGTTATAGGGACTGGTCTTCTCAGTTCAGGTTTCCCATGCCTGAGGTGCCTGGTGTGGGGTTTGCTTCTCTCCCTGCCATGCTTGTGGTATCCCTCACATTTGTGGTTAGTCTTTCTGGGAATATGGTTCACAACAACTTCTGTGTCTCTCCTACCCTTTTTGTTACAGCCTCTTTTCTACAATTAACTGGAAAGTCTTTCTGTCAGTCTTTGTTTTCTTAGTTGCACTGATGGAGCTGTTATCTGGGTGTGTCCATGGGGCAAGGTGAGCTTAGGATTCTCCAGCTCTGCCATCTTCCTCTTCCCAATCCCATTTATTAGAATTTTTACCTCTTAGATATCTTAATTTCTAATGAAAACAGAATAAAGCAACTGTAAATGATCTGTTGTACCAGAATTCTTTAGATTGGTAAATTTCATAATTTGTTTTTTTCCATTTTTCAATGTAGTTTTAAGACATCCAAATATCATTTAGTTTCTCTGTTATAAAAAGCCCAAAGTAGAAAAACCTATGTTCAGTAATTAATATTTCAGTATTTTATCTTATTTGAAAATAATCTAGATACATAATGAGTATCCATCATCCAATTTACTTAGTAAAGTAAATGGTTTTAAGTTACCAAAAATATTTGGGGGAACTACTTCAGTAGGCATAACTATTGTTGAAAGTTTACTTAAAAACTTTTAAGTCTGTTTAATTCACTTGTTCTTAGTCATTATGTCTAGATTAGTCATGAGAATTTCATGAGATGACAAACAACTAATCATCATCTTATCTTTTTTGGCTGACAAATTCAATAAGAGATAACATGAACTCATTTGACCTTTAATAAGCTTAAGTGGAATAAAACTATTATATTTAATGCCAATAACTCTAAAGACATGCCTGTTTTAATTAAACCAACAAACTTAAACCAGCTTTAATACTAAATATTTTCCCAGATCATGGAAACCTGAAATTCACTTAGATTAAGTTTCTATTATATTTCTGAGACTTTAATTTATATAAGCATTTTTCTTTAAGCCAACTAAATAGAGCTCTTTTACAAATTAATTTTGGCAATACCATCAGGAAGTAGAAAATATCACATAGCTACAAAACACACACAGGAACATACAGATGCAGAGACCTTATAGGTTCCATTTTAAATTACTGCAATGAATTAGATGTGATAATACACAACTCACTAGTTACAAAAGAAATTGTATCTATTCAGATGACTTTTTTTTTCCTTATTCCTGCTTCTTTTTTTTTTTTTTTAAGATTTTATTTATTTATTTGACGGACAAAGATCACAAGTAGGCAGAGAGGCAGGCAGAGAGAGAGGAGGAAACAGAAGCAGGCTCCATGCTGAGCAGAGAGCCCGATGCAGTGCTCTATTCCAAGACCCTGAGATCATGACCTGAGCTGAAGGCAGAGGTTTTAACTCACTGAGACACCCAGGCACCCCATCCTTATTCCTGCTTCTGATAAGAATTACCTCCTTGCAGTTTGCATATCAAAGAGATAGTCTGGATGAGAGTTCTGGAGCAGGACCCAAGGTAGAATTTCACATCTTAAAGGCAAAGGGGGCGGGGGGAAGCAAGTTTCTCCAAGATTTGGCTTTCCTTACAAATTCAATATTTGTAAGCCATTTGAGAGGAATAGGGGAGGTTTTGGGATCGTAAAAAGGATTGGTGGACTGTGAATTGTATCTGGAGCCACACCACTGGTCACGAAAAGACTTTGTTTGGAAAACAAAGACAGCTATTTTTAATTCCTCAAAATACTGGGTTGCCATCTAACTAATATCAAAGGACTGACACACTATCTATGTTAGAATGTTTTTCTTTCCCTCTGTGTACATTTAGCTTAGGGAGAAGGCCTAAAAAAAATTCTTATCAGGCTCTGAATATCATATAACAATTTGGCTGAATTTCTGAGTGTAACCCTACTAAATTCTTTTAAAATTTCTTAAAATGTTTCAGCCAGGAGAAACTATTAATATTTTTGGCAGCCTTAAACAACACCATGCACCCAAGAGACATCCTCAAGAGGGTGCAAAAGATTAACTTCATAGGATCTAGAGTCACTCCCAAAGATAGCCAAAGAAAGAATCAATAACCTGCAAGTCCCATGCAGGCAGAAAGCCAAGCCAAATTTGTAAAATGTGACAAGAAGGCAATAGCAATCCCTGAGAGAGAAAAGATCAATAACCAGTTGGTCTGGATTTGGAAAGAAAGGGAAAATGTGCAATTTTATTTCCCTCTTTTGACTGGGCTCAGGAGATAATCTATTTACTAAAACTTTTGAGGATTCTCCCTGGGTTAAAAAAAATTCTTTAATTATGGCTTTCAGTTTGGCCTTTGACCAAGGAGAGAAAGACACCTGAGGATTGCCTGAAGCCTGGGGTTGACTTACTTTGAAAGACAACAATAGTCTTTTCAGAGTGCAAAGGCAATTCAGACAAAGGGTTACTAGAATGAGTATTCAAATCAAGTAGGACAGGGGGAAAAATGGGAGTTACCCCAGTCTTACACATGAGTCCTACAGTTTTTAGTTTTAAGTACCTTTTATCTCTTTAATTTTCCATTAGCCCTTTGCAAGGAATCTTTCAATGAAACCATTTTGGAAGTTTGGAACCTTTTGGAGGCATCTGTATGCCAATTAAATAGGTATCCCATTCTGTTTTTTGTTTGTTTGTTTTAATTTTGGAGCTGTAACTTTGTAAGTTAATCTTGAGGAAAAGAAGTTTTGGAGATTGCAAGTTCCCCATAATGGCCATAGAAGTTCCAGATTTTCTTTAGCCAAGTTGGTCCATTTAATTAAAAATGTGCTTGAGGAGGGACCATAGTTTTCAAAAAACTGACCAGAGTCCCTGAAGTGGGGCTCTAATGAAAGCATTTAGAGGTTTGGGATCCCACTATGCAAAATTGGAGGTTCTGAAAAACAAATGAGTACTCACCAGAAAGGACTGAGCCTTCAAAAAACAGAAAGGACAGTCTTTAAACAGATCCTGAATAAAGATGGGAGAACTCAAAATCAAAAGGGGTTGGAGCTCAAATGCAGGATAAAATTACCTCAAACTCCAGGGTCAATGAGAAAGTAGTGAGTTCAGTAGGCTCAGTGTGTACTGGCACCTGTTTGTTCACCAGCCTCAGAGTTGTTGGGGGTTTTCTCTGGATCCCAATTCTCTGACACCAAGTGTTACTTGGACTGAAAAGCAAAATAGCCAATCATTTTACGAGCAAAATAAGGTTTTTCAGGAATAGAAGAGGAATTGTAATTTGGGACATGCAAGCTATGGCAAACCAGAGTCAAGTCCAAAGATCAAATAAGAGTGTTAATTTCATATAGATATAAAGAAGTTGGGAGGGGCTGCTTTGAACATACGTCCATCAGAAGAAAGATAGAACCCAGGGTAGTGATAGTTTCTCGTTGGCTAAGTTGTGGTATTTTCTTCTTGGCTAAGCTTGTTGCTGGGCATGGAAAAATTCTTCCTGCTGGAGGAGTAAGGTAGGGTTCTACCTGTTGGGAATGCAAGGTACTGTCTCTTCTGGTTGGGGTCTACAACTGATGATGAGTTGTCGGGAGTAAGAGCTTCCCCTCTGGCCTCCTGACTCCATTTTAAATGAGGTTTCTTTCATTCACTTTCACAGAAGTGGTAGTTCATGAGGAGTAATCTTATCTATTAATGTTGTATGTAGATCATGTCACACACTTTGGCAGTGCCATACTCAACTTCAGAAAGTCTCAATTCTACATTTGGTTTGTATCTGAAGACTGGAAAAACATACAGTCTTCAGTATTAACATACTATTGTTTACAGGGTTGCTGTAATAGAGACATAGTATGAGACTTTTTTTCTTTTTTCTTTTAACAAAGGCATTCTAAGTCATCTGGGAAGAAAGGCACAAGTAAAAGGAAAGTGATTATGCAAATATATGCCCATTTGCAGCCATTCTGTTACTCAGCCTCAGGCAGAAAATGGACAGGTATAAAAAATTGGAAGTTTTCTGTAGATTTTATTTTCTCTTTTTTTTAATGATCTCTCTGTTGTTGCTTCTTCCCTGGACACACTGGCTTTTTGGTATTCCTTAAACACAAGAAGCTCACTAATGACTAAGATTCTTTGTTTTTCTTCTTCTCTTTCTCTGGCTGAAATACTTTACCCACAGATGTCAGCATTGCTTCCTCCCTTTTTCAGTCAAATCTCTTCTCAAAGTTTATCAGTGAGCCTATTCTACTGTTTAGATGTAGATAGGCAGACTATAGGTAATATAAATGCTTCTAGGTTTGAAAATCAAAAGGACAGTAATAAAAGTTACCAGTGATACTATAGACAAAAAGAAGTTTCAAAGGAAACAATTTGAACTGGAGACAAAGTGAATTTTAAGATAGCCCTCTGAGTAGCAGGGAATCTAGGTATGTAGCATAAGAGATCAGGATGGAAGATATAGATATGGAATTTGTCACTGTACAGAAGTGAGTTGAAACTATTTAGGTATCAATAGAAAGTAAAAGAGTCATAAGAACCAAAAACAAACCTTCAGAAAAATATCTAATGAGTAAAACTTGAAAGAATGAAGAACAGCAAAAGAGAAAAGGAAGCCAACATGCAAAGAAGGCACATTGAGATCCTGGAGACAAAATTAAAGACTGTAGCTAGGGAAGATTATCAGGGAGAGTTTTGAGAAGAAAGTGAAAGTCAACTGTGTCAAATAATGGCTAAAAACACGTCTTTAGATTTGTAAATTTGTAAGTCAATGGGAAAGAGTGAATTTAATAGGGAATTAATTGATACCATCTGTTGACAGTAAAGGTGCTTGTATGACTAAGTTGGAGAAAGTTGCTACATCTGGGATGGTCTTAGAAGGAGTAAAGCTACAAGTAAGGTTGGATATTATAAACTTGGAGTAAACTCATACAGATAAGGAATATACTTTTCTGTCGCAACATTAAAGCAAGAGAAAAAAAGTATTTTGGTTTACAAGAAAGAAAATTGATGTGAAAAACTCAAAGGGCCAGAAGGCAAAAAGTTAATAATTTATATAATATGATTCTTTTTTTTTTTTTAACAACATGATTCTTTAAACAGTAAAAGAGTTCAGAAAATTTTTTTTTTCTGTTTTGTACATACAACTATGTTCCCAGAGTTGAAGACCATGTAAGTCACAGACTGTTTATGGAGCCTATAGTGATGAGCATTGTGTTAGGTTCATATTAGGACTTAGTATAAAAAAATGTTGTAAGTTTAATATGGATGACATTTATTGGAACAAACGTGATTTTATAGCTAATGTTGTCCTTTTTCTAGTGTTTTCAGTATCTATATAAATATGTCATGGCCATTTATTTTTTATTGTATTATCAGAATCTAGGTGGGATGGAGTCTGTATAGTAAATATATTACACAAAAATCTGTCTGCCAGTATTGAAATTTTTATTATAATACTGTGACTAATAATAATAGTTATGTAAAAAACATTTATCTAGTGCTTATTACATGTCATGCACTTTTTAAAATTTTATTTGCATTATTTCATTTGATAGATCAAAACAACCCTATGTGTTCTCTGCTAAATGAGAAAACAGGTATAGATAAATACTTTTTCTAAGGTCAATCAGAAAATGGATGAGGACAGATGGAGTATCACATTTCAACTATTAGATCTCTCTCCCACACACACACACAACACATGCACTACCACACGCTGCTGCTGGTAAGGATTTTGGATTGTTTGGACAATGAATACAGCTTTAGTTTGGTGCAAAACTCGTTCTTTATCCAGCTCTACAAGTTATTGGATAAATATTTGTACACCAATCAGTTTGTTTCTAATTTTGTCTTTTTCTTGTAATATCTTCTCAAATGCAGCTAGTTTTGAAATATCTTCCTTCAAGTCGGCAGATTCATCAGATATACTTTCTTTTTTCCTGATGATCTCAGGTGACTATTTAACTAAATATTTTGCCACTACACAATATGTGTCACTGTTTTTCCATCCTTCTACAATAGGCCTTTTAAAAAATCAATCCCTTAATCTTTTATAACTGTTTAATAGTTTCTAGTCACTTTACCAGTGCCCTGTATTTTATGTTTGTGTGTGTATGTGTATGTGTATGTGGACTTATTTTCTTCATTCAAATATTGCCACAGCAATGCAGTTTAAGCAACCCCACATTCAGTGACCTACTTAGTTACTCATACATATTTTGGATGGTAGTGAGTTGACTTATCCAGGCTATATATACCTGGAGTTGGCTATAGCTACATTTTAGGTCCACATCTCTCATCTTCCTTGGATATATAAGCAGGCTAGGAAGTCTTCTTACAGTAATGATAGAAGAACAAATAGACATGATCAATCATAAAGGCATACTCCAAGACATCTGTCGTATCCTGTCTGCCAGTAGCCCATTGGCCAAATAATTTCTATGGCCATGCCCAGAGTTTATGGACAAATAGATATACTTCAGCCACGATGGAATTATTCCAAGGGTATGAATGTGTAGGATTATTATAGGAGACTGAAGAATTATGGCCAATATTTAATTTTCTGTAGTGAGATTTTACCAATAGTCCCAAGCTTGATGAAATAGATATGACAACCGATAGCTCTCCTATTTTTGGCCATTGTTTATAATATAAATTACTTCTATAACTCTTGAATATTTATTTTAGAAACTATGAACTATGGAATGTAAATCAGTAAAGTTGATTTCTCATCTGGTGAAGTGAGTTTGGCACATAGATATAACAGTGGTCATTTTTAACAAAATAAGTATTTTGACTTTTTAATTTTATAAAATTCCTGTGATCTAAGGTAGTGTATAGAGCATAGTATACACTTAAGAAGGATTTATTAAACTGAGTCATTAAGTGTTATGTAAAACTTGTTTTCAATTTAAAAAAATTAAGTAAATCCCAATAAAGGGATTTGTCATTATTTTCCTTCCAATGTGAAAATTATATATGTGCATGGTAAATTAAATGCAAACTAGGCAAAATGTAAAATTGTCCACCCCAAATTCTGCTCCTTTGTTGTTATCTTCTATGTGCTTCTGCTTGTTGTACTCTGGCACACTAGATTTTTGAGCATCGTAAAGACTTGTGCACAAAATCGAGGCACTGTTTTTAGTCACCCTTTCTAAACTTTCTGCCCTTCAGAGATACAGAATTGATGTGAAAAAATATGTCTAGTCATCAGAAGGCTCCTAAAATCTTTCAACTACTTCTGCCTTTCTCTCTGTGTGAGTGGTTGCACTATTTTTCTTCTGCTGCTGGTGGCTGTAGCTGGTAACTTACCCATAATTAAGACAGAACTCTCAAATTCGTAAATCTTATGTCTCTAATTAATAACTTTGCTCCATTAAAAATAAGATATTGATTCCCTTGGAAAAGTAAAAGCTGATTTTAGTGAGCTGTATCTAACTAATCCTTTGGTGTATTCTCTGCTTTAGTAGGATTGTACTGTGACTCCTTGGCTTCAGGCTCATAATAAACTCAAATCTGGTCTTCTCATTCAGGTACTTTCTAATTCAAATAGCCCCTGCATTCTGGTTTGCATTTCTCAGCTACTTGCCCTAAACTTTTGGTTAATAATCTTATGAAGGATTTTTCTTCCCAGTTCTAATAAGGCCCTAGAGGAATTTAACTATTTTCTTTGTCCTTTTATTAGTGTTTTCTTTGCTTCTTCACAAAGCACAGTAGAATTGGGAAAAGCTCCAGCAAGTCTAGGGAGGGTTGCTGGGCTTCCTGGCTACCAGCTCCTTGAGTTCATTACTAAACTCTGGGAATGGTGAGCCTCTGTTTGCTATTGGTCTGTAGGGACCAATCTGAGAAGGAGAACTGGGTGTAGAGCAGGAAACACTGAGGATGTACTAGTATCTGCTGGTACTTCTGTGTCTTATTGCCTCTAACCAGCAAGAAGCTTCAGAGGTAATGGCTGCTACATTATTTCTGCTTTGCAAGTTGCTTGCAACTTTACTTTTCATCCGTCTTAGACTTGGAATCATACAAAGAAGGAAATTATGAGAAATGCAGTTTGCAATGTAATCAAGTTAGTAATAGAACAACACTTCACCATGTCAATAAACAGAGAAGTTCAGGAAAAGTATTCAAAAACAAACAAAATAGAAGATAACACTCCGCCAATAGTTGCAAAAAAAAAAAAAAAAAGCAGCAAGATGGGAACTATAACTTACCATGTTGTATTATATATTCATAGGAAGAGACCTTATAATAAAGTTTTAGACTCACTAAGTTTGAACATAGTAAAAATGAGGGAAAAATTGCTGCAGCTTCCCTTATCTTTTTTAGAATATTATTTAGGTATTAGGTTGGATTATATAATAGGGTTCTATATAGTTTTTTGATAGTTAGCTTAACTAAAATGTTTCTAACAACTTTACTTTGTTTTTGATTTTACTTTTACTTTTTACTTTTCTGATCTTTGATTCTTACGACTTTTTGAAATTTCTCCAGGGACTTTTCCCAGGTCTTTGAGAATAGGCCCAGGATTTTTCAGCTGAATGTTCTGAGTGTGTGGCCCATTGACATATAATGCATGTTTAATATGTATTTTATTAATGAGAGAATAAATTTCAGTATTTTTCTAATCCTCAATTTTTTATATAAGTATCTATAATATATAATCTATAATTCTATAAATATTGATTGATTATATTGATTAATGACTAAGTGTATAAGTCAGCATCTAAGATATAGGTAGAACCTAATTTTATTAAAAACAAATTCAGTGATTAGAAATAATTTGGTCTATTAACAACATGGATACCAAGGCCATTATAATATATTCAACCAATTCCCTAATATATAGCAACATCAAGGTTTTTTTTCTGTGATGAAATAGAAATTGATCTAAAGTATGAGAAAATCAGGACAACATAATTCAAATATTAAGCTCAGTAACTTTTTAAGGAAAAATCACATTTGAAACTTTGAGAAAAAACTTTATAAATTTTAGCAAAACAGAATTAGGTTCCACAAAACTTCCTTTTTGAATTAATTGATTTACAGATATGACCAGTTTAGTACAAGAGAATATTTTAAAGCCTGTTATTGCAAATGACATTTTAGAGTTTGTGATGCCCAAGTATTTCAATTTGAAAAGTGGAAGAAGGAAATCCTATATCTATATACAACATATGTTTGCATAAAATCAAGACAAATAATTCCTTCAAATCCTGCCTGAAAATTCCAAACAAATTAGAATGACATGTAATAACCAGAGTAAACATGGAAACAATTTCAACTATATAACATTTACTAATGCTGTTATACAAAGAAAGGTTTAAGAAGTTACAAAGAAAAAAATATAGAAAATAAACTTCAATTCACTTTACTTAACAGAAAAATCATATAAATTAAAATTTAAAACTATTTGGGGAAAAACAATTAAAATAGATGGATGCAGTAAAGCATGACTATTAAATTTTCTATGTCCATAGGGGTGTTAGGCATGACATATTATGATAAAGATTGGATTAGAAGTCAAAGAAATTTTTATTTTAAAAATGAGAAAAATAACTTACATTGTATAATTGCCTGTTCCAGTTTTTGGACTCTTGCCTTCCTCCTGCTATGCTCTAGTAAACTGTATTTTAGAAAAGGGCATAATATTATAACATTTCACAATATAACAAGATTACATATTTGTAGAATGCTAACCATGTCATACTTCTCAACTATTACCTGTAATGAGCTACATTCTTCTTGGAAATCTTTAGTGTGTGTTTTCATATTTACAAAACTAAATCTTATGGATAAATATATATGATTGATATTTCCTTTGTGCAAATAGATGATGCAATATTAGAACGAGGATGTGAGGCTAATACTAAGAAAATGTACAAAACAATTGGATAATGTTTGAGATAGGTAGTATTTTTTTTTTTTTTGAGATAGGTAGTATTAAACTGTGGTTAGAACAATCTCAATTTGATAATACTTATCATTTCTTTTGGCTATAAACATGGTATATCAAAATTTGATCAACTATGACAAACTTAGTGACTAGAGTGAGTTTGGGAAATTATCCTGGGATTTAGCCATATTAAATTAAATAGAAAAAGTAGGAATGATGCTGGGAATGTTTATTTTATTATTTATTTATTTATTTGTCATTTAGTTAACATGTCAGAAACGATGCTGAATGTAAGGGAAGATTATGAAGGTATTAGTGAAATCTTCTGGTGCTTGAGAAGATAATGAATTGATCGTAACTCAGTAACTTCACACTTTTTTTTAAACTAAAAAGCATGCATTTTCAAAAGTAATTTAAAGTGCTCACCAAAGTTCTTCTTTATTTAGATTTATATGCTCTGTATTCGTGATGGTTAATTTTATGTGTCTGTGTAGCTGGGCCATGGTACCCAGATAGTTCATCAAATACTATTCTAGATGTTTCTGTGAAGACATTTTTAAAAATGAAATTAACATTTAAATCAGTTTACTTCAAGTAAAGCAGATTATACTCCGTAATGTGGGTGGGCCTGATCCTTCAATTGAAAGTCTTAATAGGAAAAGACTGATCTTTCCAGAAGAAGGAATTCAAACAGGCCACTACCTTTGAACTTGAACTGTAACATCACCTCTTCCTTGGGTCTCCAGCCTTCCAGCCTGCCCTGCAGAGTTTAGACTTGGCAAGCTTCCAAAACATCATGACCCAATTCCTAAAAATCTTTCAGTCTCTCCATACATTCCATTGATTTTCTCTGGAGTTTTACCTTGAATAATACAATGTATATTGTTGAGGAACTACAGTTGTATTCTGCAAACTTTACTTCACTTTTTCATTGAAGGAACCATGAAAAATCAGAGCTGTATTTTTGGTATAATTAATTTCATTTCCTTAAAAAAAAAGGGCTAGGAGTTTTCATATGACTGATTTGTGAAAATTTTTTAAAGTTTCATTATGGAATTATGTTTCTTTTTTATATGGATAAATAATGATACTTGATAAAGTTGCACTGCATGGAAGCAGATAGGAATCATTATGATAAGAGGATACTTTTGATGGTTTCTGGTGATTTAATCTTATTTCTAAATCACCATAGAGCTAAAAATAAGGCCTTAATCTAAATAGAACTTTAACTGTGTGTTGAAGAAATAATGTTTTTTATAAGTAGAAATGTGAGTTTTCTTTTTCTTTTTAAAACTTAATTTAATTTAATTTAATTTTTTGAAGATTTTATTTATTTATTTGACAGAGAGAGAGATCACAAGTAGGCAGAGAGGGAGGGGGAAGGCAGCTCCCTGCTGAGCAAAGAGCCCGACGCAGAGCTCAATCCTAGGACCCTGAGATCACAACCTGAGCCAAAGGCAGAGGCTTAACACACTGAGCCACCCAAGCACCCCTTCACTTAATTTTTGGAGAAAACCATGATAAGACTCATTCATTCTTAGGCTTTTTTCAAATGTATTGCTAAATTGTCCTACTTAAAAGGAAATAACAAACATTATTTTTCAGCCTACAGTTCCATCAAGTCAGGCAGATCAGTTTTTCATGTTTGAGCCAC
Organism: Lontra canadensis; assembly: GCF_010015895.1. Taxonomy (NCBI): domain Eukaryota; kingdom Metazoa; phylum Chordata; class Mammalia; order Carnivora; family Mustelidae; genus Lontra; species Lontra canadensis. The sequence continues at coordinate 28,935,014 of NW_022630999.1, forward strand.
TTCATTGAGCATAAACCCCCAGGAACCACATAATCCACCTGTTCCTGTTTGCCCCTTCCCCAAAACTTTATCCAAATTAAAAGAATGAATAATAATTGTTTTGATCACACATCGGAATAGGACATTAGAAGTAAACTAATAATTTCTGTCTGAAACAAAATATTGTCATTTGCATATATAATCCATGGTGACTATTGATTTAGGTGTCCTTGGTGTACTTGATTATTTGACTTGTATATTTTATACATCTGCTACTATAATAATAATAATAATAATAATAATAGTAATAATAATAAACGGAGAAACTTGAAAATCTTCCCAAAAGAGAAATAATGATTTGAGTCAATACAAATGTGTTGAGGGCCTACTATGTAACTAGCACAAAATGCCAAGTTAAATCTTCAGGTATTTTCATCATGTGACTCTGTGCATGTAGACTATTCTATATGCAACATAAAATATCCTCTCAGAGAATCAGTGAAACAAATATCTGTCATCTGACTATCTAAGTCTCATCTATCTGGAAAAATATACCAGCAATACCTTAACTCTTTACCTGGTCATAGTCATTTTATAGCTTATTATGTTTCCAACCACGTATTCAAAAAAAATACTCTTTCATTCTATTTTCCTTTAACCAAATAAATCGACAAGTGCTGTTGTTGCAAAAGTACTGTATCATTTTGAAAAACATCAAAATTTGTCTTGACATAGCATTTGAATACTACTATGGCAAATATTTTTTTCTCTTGCATTAGGTCTCTGCAGATGATCTTTATTAAGCTTCTCAAACCTCAGAATGCAGTTCACATACAAATGAATATGAGGTAAAAGTTCAGTGATACCAGTGATGTCATGACCAACAGATTTGGGAAGTTCCAAAAATTCTCTTGGTTCAAGTTTCCTGTAGGTACAAAAGGATCACAAATGGAGTTGAATAGGACATTGGTGAATGCATACCTCCTAAAAACACAGTGATCAGGCCTAATAGTTATTACTGCCCAATCAGAGGCTCAAAACTGATGAATGCCTCTGTGTAACTTCTGTGTAAAGAATAAGTTCAATAGATGAGAATATTTAAATTTAAATGAAATAAAATTAAAGTCAAAAGTTCGATTCTTAAGTCACTGAGCAAGCCACATTCCAAGTGTCCAGTACATATCAATACTGTTTTGGACAGTGCAGAATTAAATATTTTCCTGAAACTATTTTTAATAAAATAATAATAGTATTTAACATTTGTATAATACTGAAACATTTAAAGTGCTTTCTTATATGTATCTACTTATTACAAAATAGATGAGAAGAGAGTTTAGAAGTATTATTTTGTTCTCTTGAATCAGAAGATCAAGGAAATTAATTTTTTTGGCCATTAAAGGCAGAGTTGTGAATTTAGTTTGAATATTCTGATTCCAAATAAGAGGTGGTCTGTTTCTCCTAACTTTTTTGTGTCCCTATAGCTTTAAGGTAGTGTAAGAGGCAACTTAAAAAAAAAAACAAACTTAACTTTTTTTGGCAAATACCAGCATAACATCATTTGTATATATTCTCAAGATGGTTATTTTGAAAAGTACTTTTTGTATGTATATATCTTTATATTTATTAGATAATTAGTATTAATTCTTTATTGTCATATCTTGGATGTTTACAGTACTTAGCTGATACTAATTTTCTTTTAAACCTCATGTGGAACATAAAATAATCATCCCTTGGTATGTGAAAGAAGTGAGAAGCAAACAAAAAAATTGTATGTATGTGTATATATATATATATACATACATATATATATATACACATATATATATCAGATTTTAGCATCCTATTTGTTCATTGTTTTTGTCACAATTACTATACATGGATTAATAATTATACTTTTTGAGCCTAATAATTTATGCATTAATATTTTGTCCTTGTCATGTCTTTAATTTTTGGAATTAATTGTTTTAATAATGGAAAGGTTAATTGTGCCATTCATCAGAATTGCTTGCTGTGAAATGGTAGACAAATAAGAACCTTACAGATAAAGGGCATACTTACTAATCAAGTCTGTCATTTCTTTAGAAAGTAAACTTGCTTTGACAGCCTAATGTATTTATTTAATTTGCAAACTCTTGGAAATCAGAAATGTTCTTACTGAAACAAATGGTCTTCTAACAAATTGTCAAATTTATATTTACACTCAAACATATCCAGATCTGCATATGTTTATCTATGTCTAGATATATGTCTGTGCACATTCATATACACTAAGCATGCATGAACACAGTATATACTCATTTATTAAACTATTAAGGAGTGCCTGGGTGGCTCAGTGGGTTAAAGCCTCTGCCTTCGGCTCAGGTCATGGTCCCAGGGTCCTGGGATCAAGCCCCGCAGGGAGCCTGCTTCCCCCTCTTTCTCTGCCTGCCTCTCTGCCTACATGTGATCTCTGTCAAATAAATAAGTGAAATCTTAAAAAAAAAAAAACTATTAAATTAGACAACCAAAATTTTGTTCTAAAACCATGATCAGATACCATGCCTCTTAAAATTATTAGTGCATGGTAGACAACTTGTTTTTGGAAAAGTACTGAAAAAGTACCTTTCATACCTCTAAAATAGCAGTTCCCAAAGTTTGGTTTAGGGCCTACTGGTATGAATGTGCATTTAGGAACTACCTTTGAGGTCTAGAACAGAGGCCAAGAACAGTATGTCTACAAGAATGTCTGCCATTAGGTAGGTATTTGTTTTTCTTTCACAAAAATTGAAATCCAGAAATAGGTAATACTGGGTGATTGACTTCTGATTTTTGCTTCAGTATCCTTATCTTTGGCTTTTACTTGCAAAGTTGCTTCATGGTTATAGGTTGGTCATCAGAACATCAACCATTTCTGGAAAGAGAGAGAATATTAATAGTACAAATTCCAACTGAAGCAGCTCCTTTAAAGAACTTGGAAGGGCTATCAAATGATTTACATTTATATATTGATTTTCATAGGTATCAAACACATATTTCACTCCAAAAGAGACCATCTTAAAGTGTCATCCAGTTACTACATCTCCCACAAGTTCCAGGACATGAGTGTAATGTGTGGTCTTTGTTGTCAGGGTTGAATATTGTGTTTAATAATCTAATGAACCATATAGTACCCAACCTGCTGAGGATGGGAGAAGATGGAGAAGAAACATTCTAACAAAATTAAAGAATGGCCATTTTAAAATGGAAAACACTAAGTAGTCATGGTCTTTATAAATAATTAGATGTCTGTGAACATAAAGGTGTTCTAGAAAAATTCCTGAGTTCATCCCATTGCCTTGGTTATGCCCTTTGCGGGGCTCTCCTCTATGATCTTCCATGTTTAGATCTGGGTAATGAAGTAGAAATTCTTGTTGGAAATGGCAAAGCTCACTTCCTATGCTGTAGTTTAAGTCAAAGGATTGTTTCTTAAAGGTTCACATCAACGAAGTTTGTATTGTCTTGTTCTTCTTTTATTCTTTTCAATAAATCTCTTTGCAAAAATTTAGTAGATTTCTAGTCTCTGCTTCTGGTTAATTCCTTGGTTGAGTGACCACAACCAAATATCGTGATTTCATATAGTTTTAAGTCTGGGAACTCTTGCCATTTACTTCCTATTATGTAAGTTCTGCTTTTAATTACCATGATCAGTCTTTCCCTTTCTGTTCCCTGAGAATTATCCATTATGTCAAGACCTTTACTCCTCAGATTCGTTCTCAAACTATTGACCCAGTAAACAATGGTTTGAGCTGGAAGACAATAGCTTTTTTCTGTCTTTACTAGAAGGCTGGATACCAGCTTTATCTTCTGCTAAAGCTTTAGTTTTAAAATTACCACAGACAACCATTTCAATTTAGAATCCAGAAGCAGTTGGATTTTCAGTGTTACAAGTTTCCTACTATACAACATTTCATTGACATAGATTGGACAAAGGCAGATAGCAGAATTTTCCTTCCAACTCTATTTTCAGAATAGCTTGCTTCACTCTGAGCTTTTCTCTATTTTATGGAACTTTGCTAGAAGTGGTAAGAAAGGAACCAGTAAATGCCAACACAGTCTCTACCATTTACCTCTGTAGTTGAGAGAGCTTCATTTTCTAAACAGCTTGTGAACGAACCCCATCTTGCAAAGACAATTTGTAATGAAGGTTACACATTGGTCATTAGAAGACAAATCTTTCATCCCATTCTAGACTACAGGAAAGGGAGAGAATATTGAGGGTACCAATTCCAGCTGAGGTAGTCTCTTTAAAGAGCTTCTTTGGAAGCTTCAGAGATAATGTTATCTCTTCAAAGATAGGATTGCATAATGACATTCTCAGTAAAGATTCTTTGCCTTTAAACATGAGTTTTGGGGTGCTTGCATGGCTCAGTTAGTTAAGCGTCTGCCTTAGGCTCTAGTTATGATCCCAGAGCCCTGGATTGAGTCCTGTGCCAGGCTCCCTTGCTCATTGGAGGGTCTGCTTCTCCTTCTCTCTCTCCCTCTGCCCCACCCCCCCGTTCTCGCTCTCTTTTTCTCTCTCAAATAAATATATAAAATCTTAAACAAACAAAAACATGAGTTTTGCCCTTTCCTTTGGAAGCATTGATCATATAGATGGCTGGTTTTTAGGACAGAAAGGAATGTGTTTTATTCATGCCACAAGAGCTAGTTGCATCCACAGTTGTCAGCAGTTAAGTTCCCAAATTCTAAAGGGTGATGATGTCAGTTCTTAAGAGAAAAGGTTGATAAGGGAAGAGGGTACACTCATCAGTTCTACCTATTTATAGTAAGGGTATTACAATGAGTACCCTAGAAGTCTGTCACTTGATCCAGTTTGATCCAGCAATGAATAGTCATGGAACCTTATTATGTTGGACATTTTAACAGGATTGGGAAAACAAGGATGAAACAGTATTAATACCATCCTTGCTCTCAGAAACCTTAAAAGGTAGCAAAAATTTAATTTTAAAGAGAAATCCATGTTGTTATGTAATTTATGAGAAACAAAGATTGCTAAGATATTGATAGTAAATATTTATTGTGTGTTTCTCTTGTTCTAGGCACTGAAGTGTTTAACTTTAGTAGTTTATTTACCCTAACAACTCTATAAGGCATTATTATCATCTCCATTTTATAAATTATGAAACTGAAGCATAGAAAGGTTATTTTGCTCACAACCATAGTTGTTGATGGCGGAGTAGTTCTTAATACTGTTATTTTAGCATAGAGCTATGTTATTAATCATGCCGCTTCATTGTCTTTAAAGACAAGACAAGACAGGAGGGACTTATTTTAGAGAGAGAGTGGAAAAGTGAAGGTGACACCTGAACTGAGATCTGAGGGATGAGAAGAAATCATCCATGAGAAGTGTGAGAAAGATTGTTTCAGGCAAATGAGCTGTAGGTCAGAGAATCTCAAGATGGGAATGGGTACAATGTGTTTAGCAAACTGAAACAGGCCAGTATGTTTGGAGAATTGTAAACAAAAGAGCCAAGTGATGATGGATCACATGGAATTTTTTGGCCATGATAAAAATTTAGATTTTATTTCAGGTGCAAAGGGAAACCATTGAAGACTATTAAAAACCATTTTCAACTGCAAAACATTGCTGTCCTTTTCAAGGTGTAATGAAGTTTTAGAATATTGTAGCAGAATGGTTAAAAATGAGACAGTCTTAAAATATGGCATCTGATCATTCTATCCTTCACAGAAAATCAAATCAACATGACTTCAAGTATTTTCAGAAAAAGGTTCTTTAGGCTGAAATCTTTTCATTCATCCACATTCGTCTTTTGTCGTATGGCTTCTCTGTGGAATACATAGCCACAAATTCTTCTTGTTTCTTCAATCAGAGGGGAAAAAATGAACAAATGAAAGATCAAAGGAGCAGCTGAGCAGAGAATCTGGCAGAAATATGCAGCAATTTATAGGTGGATGAATAAAAATTTGAGGGGCTAATATAGAAGAAGGCTATAAAAGTGACTCTTAGTTCTATCCACATCAGTATGGATATTGAGATATTGTGTGATCTTTTCTGATAAGAATTGGTATCAGAATTGGTGGCTGAGATTTCCTCTAGATAGCCATAAGAATTGCTATTAGTACATGTGTTCCTTTTGTTAAGTCCATTCACTTTCTTTCAGATCTAGCAGGAATTCTCTAAGTGACACTATGCAATGAGAGCTTCTAAATTGAGCACATACTTTAAGAGCAGAAGTCTGCTTAGGACCTTTAGTCTAGATCTCAGTAATCTCTTTCTGCCCATTACATTGCAATCCTTTTTTTTTTTTCCCCTTCATTCAGTATTATTATATGTTATTTTATGTAGACATATTCTAGTGTCCCTTGAGGTTAAGCAATTGTTTTATTCATCTTTCCAGGTCTTATTATAGCACTGAGTATACACTCAATAGCTGTTATGTCAACAGCACAATTATTTACAATTTAAGATAAATAAACATTATGATCATAATTTAGATACTTCCTGCTCTAAAATTCTTTGCTTCTGTGTCCTCCATAAATATGATTATAAATATTACTGATTTTTTTAATACATGAAAATAAACCATAGCTCTTGAAAGCAAAGTCCATTTAGTTACTTTCCATTTTCTACTTGCATTCTTCCCTCCAAGTTCTGTTTAGGTGAAATGATTTTTCAGCATTTCTTTTTTAAACCTTTTAAAACGCATATTTAGTAAGACCACCAACGCTATTTTCTCCTTATTTATTTCAATACTTAGAATGTAGATTAAATTTGAGAGGGACTTCCTCACTTGGACAAAGAACATCACACATACACAAAAAATACAGATAACATCATACTTAATGATGAGAAATTTGAAATTTTCTCACAAAGATCAGGACCATGGCAAGAATGTCCTCTCACAACTGTTTCAATGACATACTGAGTACTAGCTAATGCACTATGATAAGAAAAATAAAACAAAAATGTACAAGGTATGTAAAAGGAAAACTACAAAAGTTTGATGAAAGAAATTAGGTTATTTTATGAATATCAACAAACCATTTCTGCAATTTATGTGGAGAGGAAAAAGCCCCAGAATAACTCAGAAAATATTGAAGAACAAAGTTGGAGGACTGACATGGCCTGACCCCAGGACCTACCGTAAAACTAGAGTAATCAAGATAGTGTCCTGTTGATGAAAAAATAGACAAATGGTTCAGTTGGACAGAATAGAGAGCCCAAAACTGACCCATGAAAATATAGTCAAATGAAGTTTGTCAAAGGAGTAAAGGCAATACAATAGAGAAAAGATAGGTTTTTTCAACAAAGGGTGTTTGAAAAACTAAGTGAACTTTCACATCTAAATAAATCATACAGATTTTATACCCTTCACAAAAGCTTATACACAATATGCATCATGGACTTATATATAAAATACAAAAATATAAAACCCTTTGAAAATAATATAGATAAAAATCTATATAACCTTAGGTGTGGTGTTGATTTTTTAGATATACCACCAAAGGCACATTCCATGGAAGAAATAACTGATAAGCTGTACTTCATTAAAAGTAAATACTACATCTCTGTGAAAGACGCTGTCAAGAGAAAGACGAATCATATACTGGGAAAATGTATTTGCAAAGACATATATGATAAAGGACTCTTATTTAGAATATCCTAACAACTGTTAAAATTCAACAAAAGGAGGGGAAAACAATTAAAAAAATGGGTAAAAGACCTGAATAGACACCTCTCCAAAAAAAAAAAAAAAAAATAGGTGACAGTAGACACATGGAAAGATATTCAAGATTATATGTCAGAAGGGATTTGCAAATTAAAATAACAAGATACCACTACTTATGTATTATAATGGTGACAGTTTAAAACATTGACAATACCAAATGCTGGCAGGGATGTGCAGCAACAGGTTTCATTCATTGTTGGTAGAAATGCAAAATGGTACTGCCCCTTTTTTTATTTATTTGCGTGTTTGTTTATTTAAGCTCAATGAATGCAGGGCTTTATTTTTTTCAATCTGTGGTATGCCTGATACTGCTGTTTTAGAAGTTTCTTACAAAAATAGGCAGTTTCTTACAAAATAGCTTACAAAAATTTCTTACAAAAATAGGCAGTTTCTTACAAAAATAGCTATACTCCTTGTGGCATCATCCAGCAGTTTTATGCTCCCCGTTATTTACTCTAATGAACTGAAATCTTACATCCACACAAATACTGCACACAGATGCTTATAGTAACTTTATTCATAATTGCCAAAACTTGGGAGCAAGCAAGATGTCCTTCAGTAGGTGAATGGATAAATAAACTGGGATACATGTAGATAATAGAATATTATTCAGCACTAAAAAGAAATGAGCTACTAAATCATGAAAACACATAGAGGAAACTTAAATTCATATTAGTGAAAGAAGTAAATATGAAAAGCCTACATGCTCTGTGATTCCAACAAGATGATAATCTGGAAGAGGCAAAACTATGGGGACAGTGAAAAAAATCAGTAATTCCAGGTGTTGGGAGCAAAGTAGGGATGAGTAAGTAGAGAACACAGAATTCTTAGGTTGGTGAGACCATTCTGTATGATACTGTAATGGGGGATATGTGATATTTACGTATTTCCAAACCCATATAATGTACAACACTAAAAGTTGTTAAAAGTGTTAAAGTGTTAAAAGTACCCGATGTAAAATGTAGATTTTGGATGATATTGATGTGCCATTGTAGGCCCATTGATTATAATGAATGAACCATTGAGGTGTGGATGTTGATAGTGGAGGACAGGGAGGGTTGGTCTGTGGGATGTGTTTGGTAGAAAGCAAGTATAGGAACTCTATACTTGATGCCGAGTTTTTTTTTTTTCTCACATAAAACTGCTCAATATAAAGGTTGTTTTGTTTTGTTCTTATTTTTATTTTTTATCATTTTATTTTATTTCATCATTGCAAGTGTACTCTTTAATCCCCATCCACTATTTCTCTCATCCCCCAACCTCCCCTCTCATAATCATGAGTTTGATCTGTATAGCTAAGTGTCTGTTACTTGGTTTCTCTCTCTCTCTTTTTCCTTTGCTTATTTGTTTTGTTTCTTAAATTCCACAGTTCCACATATGAGTGAAATCTTATGGTATTTGTCATTCTCTGGCTGACTTATTTCACTTAGCATTGTATTCTCTAGCTCCATTCATGTCTTGCAAATGGCAAGATTTCATTATTTTTTATGATTGAGTAATAGTCTCACATATACATATACCACTTATTCTTTATTTATATGTTGATGGACACGGACTACTTCCATAATTTGGATATTATAAACAATGTTGCTATAAATATACAGGTGCATGTCTCTTTTTGAATTAATGTTTCTGTATTTTTTGGGTAAATACCCAGTAGTGCAATTACAGGACCATAGAGTGTTCTATTTTTAATTTTTTGAGGAACCTCCCTACTGTCTTCCACAGTGGCTAGACACGTTTTGAGTCCTACCAACATTGCACAAGGGTTACTTTTTCTCCACATTCTTGTCAATGCTTGTTTTGTGTTTTTCTGATTTTAACCATTCTTACAGGTATGAGGTAATATCTCATTCTGGTTTGACTTGCATTTCCTTGATGACAAGTGATGTTGAGTATCTTTTCATGTGTCTGTTGGCCATCTGGATGTCTTCTTTGGAGAAATGTCTGTTCATGTCTTCTCAATTTTATTGAATAATTTGTTTTTTGGGTGTTGAGTTTTATAAGTTCTTTATATATTTTGGATACTAATCCTCTGTTATGTCATTTGCAAATACGTTTTCCTATTCAGGAGGTTGCCTTTTAGTTTTATTAATTGTTTCCTTCGCTGGACAGAAGCTATTTATTTTAATGTGGTCCCGAGTGTTTATTTTTGTTTTTATTTCCCTTGCCTCAGGAAACATATCTAGAAAAATGTTACTACAGACCATGTCAGATTACTGTCTATGCTGTATTCAAGGATTTTTATGATTTCAGGTCTCACGTTTAGGTCTTTAATCCATTTTGAATTTATTTTTGTGTCTGGTGAAAGAAAGTAGTCCAGTTTCATTCTTTTGCATGTGGTTATCCAGTTTTTCCAATGCCATTTGTTGAGGAGTCTGTCTTTTTCCCATTGTATTCACTACCCCTGTCTTGAAGATTAATTGACCATGTAATTGTGGGTTTATTTCTGGGTTTTCTGTTCTGTGTCTGTTTTTATGCTCGTACCATATTGTTTAATTGTTACCACTTTGTGATATAACTTGCAATCTGGAGTTGTGATACCTCCAGTTTTGTTTTTCTGTCTCAAGAATGCTTTGGCTAATTGAGGTCTTTTAGGGTTCTATACAAGTTTTAGCATTGTTGGTTCTAGTTGTGTGAAAAATGCTGATGGTATTTTGATAGGGATGACTTTAAATCTGTAGATTGCTTTGGGTAGTATAGAGATTTTAACAATATTTTTCTTCCAATCCATGAGCACAGAATGTCTTTCCAGTTCTTTGCATCATCTTGAATTTCTTTCATCAGTGCCTTATAGTTTTCAGAGTACAGGTCTTTCACCTCTTTAGTTAAGTTTATTCCTAGATACTTTTGGTTTTGGTGCTATTGTATGTAAGTTTTTTTAAATCTCACTTTCTGCTGCTTTATTATTCATATTTTCAAATGCAACAGATTTCTATACATTGATTTTCTCTCCTGCAACTTAATAATTTCATTTACCAGTTCTAAGTAGTTTTTTGGTGGAGTCTTTAGTTTTCTATATACAGAATCTTGCCATCTACAAATAGAGTTTTTTTCCTTTCTTAACATTTTGGATGTTTTTAAAATTTTATTTACGTTGTCTAAAATCTGTGGCTAAGCCTACTGATCCCATGTCGAATAAAAGTGGTGAGGGTTGACATCCTTGTCTTGTTCCTGACCTTAGGGGAAAAGTTCTCATTCATATGAGGCCCTTATTATATTGAAATATGTCCCCCCAGACCTGCTTTGCAGAGGGGTTTTATCATGAATGGATATTGTACTTTGTCAAATGCTTTTCCTGCATCTATTGAAATATTCATATTGTTTTTATCCTTTTTCTTATTGATGTAACATATGACATTGATTGATTTGCGAACATTAAACCACCCTTGCATCCTAGGAATAAATCACACTTGATGATAATGTATGATTTTTTAAAAAATATATTATTGGATTCAGTTTGCTATTATTTTGTTGAGGATATTTACACCTATATTTATAGGAGATATTGGTCTATAGTTCTCTTTTTTGTGATTTTTTTTATCTGATTTTGATTACAGGGTGATAGTGGCTTCATAGAATGAATTTGGGAGTTTTCCTTCCTCTTATATTTTTTGGAATAGCCTGAGAAGAATGGGCATTAACTGTTCTTTAAATGTTTGGTAGAATTCATCTGTGAAGGTATCTGGCCCTGGACTTTTGTTTGTTAAGTGTTTTTTTATTACTGATATAATTTCATTGCTGTTGATTGGTCTGTTCAAATTTTCTGGTTTTTCCTGCTTTAGTTTTGGTAGATTATATGTTTTTAAGAATGTATCCATTTTTTCTAAGTTGTCCAGGTTTTTTGCATATAGGTTTTCATAATATTCTGTTACGATTCTTTGTATTTCTGTGGTGTTGATTGTTATTTCTCCTCTTTCATTAGTAATTTTGTTTATTGAGACCCTTGTATTATTCTATTATTGATTTGTTCTTATTTTTAAATTTCTATATCATTTTATTTCTGCTCTAATCTTTATTATCTCTTTCCTTTTACTGTGTTTGGGTTTTGTTTTTAATTAGCTCCTTTGAAATACTTGGAACATCTAGAATGATAGGTTCATGGCTTAACTATATTGGTATCCTTTGGTGAGGCTCAATGCTTGGCGACTTCAAGGATGGACTCTCAGTTAATAACTGTTGCATGAATACGATATACTCTGCCTATCTCTAGGCAATTTTAGTTATTACCATGAAGTTTGCATCATTTTTGAATTACAGTATCACAGTTTGTGATAGTGGGTGGGGATTTAAGGTAAGAATGGGATACTAATGAGGTAGAATATAATACTGTCATTTAAAAGAAGGACCTTGCCACCCTGATTAAATATGGTTTTATTTCTAAAATCATGTACATATTTAAATTTTATTAAAAAGCTTTATAAGTGGGGCGCCTGGGTGGCTCAGTGGGTTAAAGCCTCTGCCTTCGGCTCAGGTCATGATCCCGGGGTCCTGGGATCGAGCCCCGCATGGGGCTCTCTGCTCAGCAGGGAGCCTGCTTCCCCCTCTCTCTATGCCTGCCTCTCTGCCTACTTGTGATCTCTGTCTGTCAAATAAATAAATAAAATCTTTAAAAAAAAAATGTTTAAAAAAAAAAAAAAAAAGCTTTATAAGTATCCAACAACATTATCATATGTATTATTTCTAAAAGTTTGATAAGATAACTATGTCATACCTTTTCTTTTTTTTAATCCTTAAACATTTCTAAGATAAATCTTACCAGGTAGTATATATGTACAGTTGACCTTTGAACTTTGAGAGTCCACTTGTACTTTTTTTTCCCAATAAATACAGTATAGTACTGTAAATGTATTTTCTTTTTCTTATGATTTTCTTAACATTTTCTCTAGCTTACTTTATGGTAAAACTATAAGAATACTTATTACACACAAAAAATATATATATATAAAATACTTATTACACAAAAATATATATTAATCAACTATCATATTGGCAAGGCTTCTGGTCAGTAAATTTTGGGAAGCCAGAAGTTACCTGGATTTTCAACTATGCAAGGAGTCAGTGCCCCTAAGCTCTGCATGTTCAAGGGTTGACAGAATTTGATGAACTGATGAATTTGGTTTGAAAAGAGTTTATTTAGGACTAGGACTTTTCCATCTAAATTATTAAGAGAAAGCAAGCTATGGTTTTCTTTTTGCATATCTATGTAGAATGAACAAACAAAAAATTCTAAGTACATTGTTATCTTTAAAACTTGCTCTTTTTCTATGCTCAGAAACATTTATATATATATGATAGGAATAATTAACTATTTGATAATTTTCACTGGAAATACCTATAAAGCTACCTAGGCCTGAAAAATATTTTGTGAATATTCTACTTTGACAACACTATCAATTTTCTACTTTAGTTTTACACCTAATTAGAATTGACTTTGATGATTTTGATCATACTTTCTGACCCTCACTTTAAAATTTTCTAATTCATTAACATTGATTTGAAAGTAATATTTGTTTATTTTTTTCCTCAATAGATGCTATTTTAATTTACTTTAAAAATTATGTTTGGGGCGCCTGGGTAGCTCAGTCTTAAGAGTCAGCCTTCAGCTCAAGTCATGAGGGATTCAGCTCTGCACTGGGCTCCCTGCTCGGTGGGAAGCCTGCTTCTCCCTCTCCCACTCCCCCTGCTTATGTTCCCTCTCTTGCTATGTCTCTCTCTGTCAAATAAATAAATAAAATATTAAAAAAAATAAAAATTGTGTTTCCTTTCTAGTATTTTTAATTAAATTTACAGAGAAATTTTTTCAAAAATTTTAGAACAACTGTTTGCTGTTGCGCTTTTTTCCCCTTACTTTGTCTTAATATGTTTTTCCCTTCTAGAATTAAATTATGTATATAAAACATTAAGCACTATGAATTCACCTCTGACCCAAGCTTTCACCACATTTTATAAGTTTCAGAATATAGTATTCTCAAAATTTTATGTTTTAAGACTTGTCTGTAATTTCAAGCTTTAATTTTATTATTATATTTTTTATTTAAGTGATTTAAAGAGATTAATTTTTTTTAAGAGAGAGAGAGAGAGAGAGAGCACAAACAGGAGAGAAGGACCCCAGATAGGCAGAGAGAGAGCAGGCTCCCGGCTGAGCTGGAAGCTCAGGTTCAGGACTCTATTTCAGGACCCTGGGATCATGACCTGAACTGAAGGCAGACACATAAACAACTGAGCCACCTGGCATCCTGAAATTAATTTCTTTTACAGGTTGCTGAAATTTGTTGTTGATTTCTAGTTCTATTTTATTAAGTCAGAGAATATACCTCTAGTCATCTCTGAATGCCTAGTTGATTTCCTAAAAGGGACAGATGATGTTTTAGGATTGGTTCATTCTATATGTAGATGGTGAAAGTATGCCGCTTATCTAATTTTTTCCTTTTTTTCCATTTCATTAAGATCTCTGAACTTAAAAGGGAATTGAAATGTGAAAAGGAGTAATGTTTTTCTTTTAAAAGTAGAGTTTATTTTTCAATTCCTTGATTTTCCAGTGGCATTTTTTTTTGGATATTGTTTTGCAATAAATTAAATTTCATATCCTAGGTTTGATCTATATTCTGGACGGATGCTTCCTGTCTAAGCCAACAGGTAGTTGCCTCCAGACCTGATATGCTTACTGGGAGCTGGCTCCTGGTACATTTATAGACAGTCTTGTATTTTTGCTAGTATGACAAATATTTTAGGAAAAGTAATCCTCCAAATTCTTCTGTTAGACTCAAAAGACAGACTATGTTTGCACATATAGGGTGTCTGGTGACTTCTGTCATGTTCTGCTTCTGACTCGTATTTACACTATACTGTACATGGTTGTTTCCAATAAGACATCATTGAAATTAACTAATTAGCTTTTACCATTAATGTTTTTTTGTTTGAAGTATATAGACCTTCCAGTGTTTCAGCAGATGTGAAAGCCATTATTTCATAATGATTGCTTTAATTAAAGAAAAAAAAAGTAATATGAGGTGGTAATGATATCAATTTCTATTTCAGAACAGTATAGAGGTTGTTTGTTTGTTTTCCAGAATACAAGGTGAATCAGTATTAATCTGCACCTGGAAACAAAGTGATCTGAGAGCCTAGTTGGTTTCCAACTAGTTGACCTTTGGCTGCAGTTAAAAAACAAAAAAAACAAGAAACTTTCTTTAGTTTGTCACCAGTTTAAATAAAAACATATCTATTGTTCTCCATCTACACTAGATTTATAGAGCACTGTTATAGTACTTACTAAATTGATGATTACAAAGTAAGGATCATTTTTTTCCTATTTACAGAGTAGACTCAGAGTGGAGGAGAACATGTATAGAATGAAAATGCCATTCAGAAATCATGCTTCAGCAAAGTAGGCCAAGTTAAATGTTGGATTTTAATAACACACTGCTAATTATGCTTTTCTTTCTGCCTTCCACAACTGTGTACTTACACATCCCATATAAGAAATGGAACTTTTTGACATTTCCTAATATTTTAAAGTGATAAACTGAAATTACCCTTTGAAAGACATAATTGTTAGTAATAAAAAGCTGCTATATTTCTCTACTGTGAAGATGTATTTTAAGCACAAACAGGATACTTCATGTCTTAGCTGTACTTGTGCATCAGTTAAATTAGAATGCTTTGATGTGTTAATTATTTATCATTCTAAATTATGCATCTTCTAAAATTAAAGAAACACATAACCTATAATTTATTATTCATTTAGCGTGAAAACGTGTTTTTATGTGGCTGTTTCTCTTCTAGGTACAGGATTTGTGTTTTGATGTAAAACTTATCAACATATGGCTTCAAGTACATGATGGGAAAGTTCAATTATTTAAAAAGTTGTACACACAAAACCTATATCATTTGTTTTCCAGTTCAGTTTTACCATTTTATATGTAATAATGTTCTGGGCTTGTGCTGTACATCTATATATCTATCTCTGTATATATGTATGTATTTAGTTTCTGTGAAAATAAACACACTAAAAATGTGTTATATTTATAGTCAGTTGATGTAAATAGAGGATTCTCTGTAATGAAATATGTTATTATGTAGTTTTTATTACTTCTAACGGGAAAGATTCTATATTCTTATCCATCTCCAGGTTGCACTGAAGGGAACTATATTAGGAAAACTAAGTAGAAAAATACAATATCCTTTACCTTCGTGATCTAAAAACAAATAAATTACCTAGTTTATCATCTAAGCCCCTTAAACAAATTAATATGTTAAAATTAGTGTTAATTATTGATGTATGTGTTAGTCATAGCCCAAAGAAGAATGCAGTAAACATCTATAGACAAAAGTGCTTCCTAGCTGAGGATTTGTATTATTTAGGAATATTTATGCAAAAATATTTATGTAAAAATTGAGAGACAAAACTAAGGAATAGTTTTCCAACCTTAAAGTCTTTCCCAAACTTTGTTTAATGCCATATTAGAAGTCATAACCCTTCTTTGTCACACAACCTTTCCAGAAGAAAAATGATTGAATTGATTGAATTGATTGAAATGATTGAAACTTTATTGAATACTTACAATGATGAACACCAACTATTGTCCTCCATTTATATTTCAGACCTTTTGGAATATTTCTTTATAAATTAAACTTTAGGACTTTTTAATAGGAACCTTCATCCTTCTAGTGCAATTATGGCTTTGAATGTCATTTCTAAAGTATAACTTTGCTGACTATATTTTCAAACCCCAAATGGAATCACAAGATTCCAAATGGTACTGCTTATGGGGAAAATGGATTAGTATGTTTGACTTTATAACTAATTGAAAATCAGAGCAATATATTTATTTATACCTAGTACACATTTAAAAAATGTTTTGAAGAAACTAGGCTCCAATCTCAAGGAATCTTTCCAACACAGGATTTCAAATCATTTCAAATGAACAGTTGGGTAAGGCAGACTCTTGGAAGACTTCACAGTCCATTTACTATAAACTCAATAATTTGAAGAATATATTGAGGGTAAGTGAAAAGGTATAATAAAGAGTCCTAGTGTGGTAGGCAAACTCTAGAATGGCCCCGAAGGATCTCTATCTCCTGACAACCTTGTGTCATTCCTTCCTTTATGTGTAGATTGTACTGAATGACTCCTTTCTAATTAAAAGACTGCTACAGAAGTTAGGGGTTGTTACTTTCAAGTTCAGATTATATAAAGCTGTAGCACCGATCTTGGGTGCTTTCTGTCTCTATCTATCTTTCTGTCTCCTTTGTCAAATGTCTTACACTAGGTGATAAAAACTACTATGTTGGGGCACCTGAGTGGCTCAGTGGGTTAAGCTGCTCCCTTCGGCTCAGGTCATGATCTCAGGGTCCTGGGATCGAGTCCCCGCATCGGGCTCTCTGCTCAGCAGGGAGCCTGCTTCCCTCCCTCTCTCTCTGCCTGCCTCTCTGTCTACTTGTGATCTCTCTCTGTCAAATAAATAAATAAAATCTTAAAAAAAAAAAAAACCTACTATGTTGTAAGAAGCCCTATGGAGCCATCCGAAAAGCACAGTAAGGAACTGAGCCCCTGAGTTTCAACACATTATAAAGAAATAAGACCGTCAGTTAAAATCCCATGAAGAACTACATGATTGCCAACAATCACGTAAGTGACTTAGAAGCTAATCTGCCATTTGAACCTTCACATACGTGCACAGGTGTGGTCTACAGCTTTACTACAACTTCATGAGAGATATTGAGTCAGAGACACCTGACTAAATTGCAGTTGTATTTCAACCCACAGAACCTGTGAGATTCAAAACTTTTGTTGTATAAAGGCATTAAATTTGGGAGCAATTTGTTTCATAGCAAAGGATAACTACTACCCTAGGCAAAAGGCAGTATCATATACAAAGACAGTGAGACTAGAATGCTAAAAACTCGTGCTATTAAATCAATAAACCTGTTATCATTTGGTGTTTATAAGAGGTTAGTGTTCTCATGGTCTTTTATTCTGGTTCCCATACCAGTAAGAGATTTCTGCTCTCTTTAATCCATTCATAAAATATTCACCAAATAAATTATTTTTCCAACAAAATACTTTGAATGAGGGTCAAATATTATAAGACCAGTGTTAGTCTTTTTAAAAAAATAAAATCCTAAGAATAGCAGTATTTTATTGAACATCTATTTAAATCACCTTTACTGCAAATTGGGATTTTACCTCCAGTATATTCATATAAAAAGATCTCGCTAAGAGAGCATTAGAAAGTACTTTTGTCAACATTCTGTTTCTCCCATAATTTCTTATTGTGAAAGATAATCATACCTTATAATCTAAGCCACTATTCCCTATAGCATAAGTCACTGTAACATTAATTCTTAATATTTATTGCCTGTTCTGTCTTGCAGCTGACATTCCTATTAATGGTTCACTTAGCAAGTCAAAAAGTGATACCTCAGTACTATATAGTACTAGAAAAGATTGAGAAAACTCTTTGTACACAAATCAGCTGAAAGCATAACTTATCTGTTACAGCACAGGAAGATTAAGTACATGGCCATAAAAATCCCTGCAATCATGGTAACTGGAGTTGAGGTTGCCTCTATTGCTTTAATAAATCCTTTAAGTATGCTCTCAATCTCTCAACAATTCCTGACAAAGCTTGTATGCTGTTGTTGTGAATCTGCCTACCTTGAAAGGCCCGATGATGAATATTTCATGTGGCTTACCACTTCTTTGTGTGTCTAGTTTGGGAGAAGATAGTGCACTGTTTGCTTGTACTTTGTAATATCTTATTAGTAGAAGATGAATTTGTGTTTCTAGAATTTAGCCACCTAATTTTCTGTTACAGAAGATAAAAATTTTATTTTTGCAAATGATGAGTGAAGTGATTATGTTTCACAAATTTTAAGGCCACAGACCATTAACTGAGTCTGTTTGAGCACTTGCCATTTTACTCATATGTATCCACCATGAAAGGAGAAGATGAAGTTGTTATAATACCTGACGATTGCCACAAAAGATCCTCATAAACTTCATTTGAAAACTTTATTTGAGCAGGGATAAGGCAAAAACAAATTACTATAAAAATTTACCCTTTCTGAGAGAAATTGATTGCTCATATTTAAATTTGGATTTGAAGTTGTAACTTCCTTGCTCTTTATATTTAGGATCCCCGATACAGTGCCAGCCAGAAGATTATAGCAAACCGTAATACATTACACTAGAAGAGTACGATAGTTATATATTCTTGTTCAACTATATGTAAATATTGCTTTATTGCAGATTTATAATATTAATCAAAATATCAACATTGGAACATTCAGAAGAAATGGACTATTAAGATACTTCTCTTACTCGGTATTTCAAGAAAGATCATCTTACTTTAAACTATTAGACATTGATTCTAATTTCCATTTTGGGAATTAAGCTTAACATTTCTCAGTAACATCATTAGGCAGGTAAGGTAAACAAAATAATTTCTGGAGTGTCTGATAAGAAATTTCATATCACAGAGGTCATTCTTCCTAGAACATTAATCCCACCACTTCTTAACTCTAAGGTTTCTTTGTATAGAGCCATACAACCCACATGTGAATTAAGTGGGTTTATAAACCTCTAGGCAGATTACAACATCATCTGGAAAATTAGGAAAGCTTAAGTTATCAAGAAGTTTTTGGGTTCTTTTAGTTGCAGTCCTGATATATCCTCTTGTGATACCATCTTAGGTCAAACTAGTTTACTTTATTAACATACGGCTTTTTTCATGATGACATAACTGATATTGATGGAGGTTTTTATTGCCAGGAGACAGGTCAAGTGACTGTCTGGTCAGCTTTAGTCAGACATTCTGCTCCTTTTCATTGAATACCAGTTGGATGCTTAATCTTCAGAACATGGCCCTCTGCAGGTACCTCCTCTTCATCTCTTCTGTTTTTCTCTGTGTCTTACTGACTTGACACATTTAATATCTAGAAGTTAAACCTACTATATTTCTTTTACACGCTATATTCCATTTCTGATAGTTATGATTTAGCAATGGACGTTCTATTTGTAGAGGTCTTACATTACTTTATATAACTTGATTTGCTGATTATTAGAGTTATTAGGTTTCACAAAAAAAATACCACTTTGGCATAAATTGTGTGTCAGGAATGATTGTGTCTTCTGTTCAGTTTGTAGAATAGAGTAGAATTGGTCCAAAGACCCTTATTGGTTATGTGACTTTTACTAATAAGCATCAAATTGCAGAATTATCTAAAATTACCCAATAATCTGTTGACTGCGTGGGTGTTTCTCCTCTGGTTGAGTGTAACACTCTGTGGCAGAGTAAGGGCAGAATAAGGAGACAGCTAAGCAAGCTATCCAAAATGCTCAAAACTGGCACCAGGGGTCTTTGCACTTTTGCCTCCTTCCAGAACACCATTTCCTCCAGGCAGCAATGTCAGTAAAGAGACCAAGCCAAACATGTAGGTATGTACCTTCATGAGACATTATATGTGTTGGCTTGACTGGGGACAAAAAAGAGAATCACAAGTTCTGTAGTTCTGATGACATTCTCAACCCTGAGACTTAGAATCATCTACTTAAACATAATCAAACTGATTAACTAACCGACAGAAACAGAAAGCCTATCAGAAGTCATTCTTCCTTGCTTCTTCCCCTGATTTACACAAGTTTTTGCTCATTGCATCCCATAGGATGGTCTTATATTGCCTTCTCTATGGCTGTATTAGGCTTACAATTCTGGTTCTTCAGCTGGTCTGTTTTAATGACCTTGGAGTTTAGTTTTTGTTTATTGTAGAGATAAGATAAAACTCACTTTTATTAAAATTATGAGGCACATTTTAATTTCCCCCCACCTCTAAATGCCCCCAAACAAGTAAGCTTTATTTAGGAGCTGAAATGATTCTGACAATCTCTTAGATGCTCTAAGAACTGAATATGGTAAGCTTCTGCAAATTCAAAGAAGCAGCTTGAAATCAATACTCAGACCTTATTGACTAAGTAAAACATTGAGATATTTTATAAAATTAAAATGTAAGAAATCATATCTCTAACCAGCTAGATTGTCTTAGTTTATAAATTGCTTTCAGTAATTAATAAATTGTTGAGTTATAAAATCTGAATAGAAACCTAGTTTCATTGGGATCTTTTATGGCAGATATAATGGCAATATGGTATAATTTAATAAAACAATAAGGGCTTTGGTTTATGAATTATTTGCTTGGCAGTGTGTTAGTCTTTGCAGAGAATTAAGTGATATCTATGCATATGCTTCATTTTTTCAGTGTATTAGCTAATTGAGACCTTACAACAGCCATTTGAGTTAGGAGAGTCAAACTAAAATTAAGGGTTTACTTGCTCAGTTAATCAGGAATTTGAAAACTTGACTATTTTCAAAGCCTGTGCTCTGATCATTACCCAGTTCTGCCTTCAAGGGATTTTATCTTTAAGACATCAGGTATATAGTAAGAGATCAATAGATGTTTATTTAATGAAGAAGTAAATGAATAAAGGCGAAAGAGAACACAGACATAACACAATTTCTTGTCCTTGGAAAAGGACCTTGGAATTTTACAGGGTTTTAAGACTAGTTACTATTATAGTGAAGTCTGCTTCAAGATAGCCAGTTTTCACCTCCCCAGCTCTAAATGTGAAGGTGAGTTAGAGGAACAAGATATTAAATTTGACTAATTATAATTTGCTGGTAAGAAGAAGAACATCTTTAATTTACTAAGGATACTGTATCTCTTTAAAAAGAAATTATGTCTTTAATCACATAATCATAATTTATCAAGTAGGTAGGGTTAAAGCTTGAAAATATTATCTGTAGAAATACTGAATTAAATGAGATTAAGTTTTAAGTTGCTTCCAGCTTTGAGCATTTTGTGGGGAAGTTTTATAGTTCTATGTCTTAGGCAAGTAAAATGCTAAGGTATTATAAATTTGGTTCTTCTGAAATTTTGAGAACCAAGTACTATATCTTCTCTGACACATTATAAGATGAAGGAATAGATATCTAGCAAAAAGTAAAGATGCATGACAAAAGATAGGTCAAATGGATTGATTCCAAAAGTCATGGAAAATGTAGTGTTTCCTAGTGTGTTAAGCTCATGTGGTCCTATAGAAATTTTGGGTTGTTGGAGACAAGTGTGCCTTCAATGTTTTTGTTTTTGTTTTGAGTTGAATTAATCATTTTAAAACCAATTCCTTAATGTTTAATGTTCTAGGGAAAATAATGGCCCCCACAGATGTCATAACATTGGAACTTGAAAATGTTACTGCAGATGGCAAATGAGATTTTCATATGTGATTAAGTAAAGGATCTTAATGGGAGAGTTAATCCTGGATTATCCAGGTTGGCCCAAAGTAATAAAAAAAAAAAAAAAGTGTTCCTTATAAAGTAAAGACAAAAGAGAGAGTCAGAGAAGTTGTGATGATGGAAGCAGAATTGGGACCAGGTAGAGCCATTAGCCAAGGGATGTTACAGTTCCTACATACTGGGGGTAAGAAAAAATAAAAGGGGATGGGGAATTCTCCCCTAGAATCTCCAGAAGGAATGACAGTCCTGACAACAGTTTGATGTTAGCCCAGTGAGACCTATTTTGGACTTCTGACCTCTAGAACAGTAATATAATAAATTTATGTCCTTTTAAGCCAGTAAATTTGTGTTATTTTGTAACATTAGCAATAAGAAACTAATATGCTTGATAAAGGAAGAAAAATTAATGTTAATTTTTTTATTTTTAGTAATACATCAATCTACTAAATATTTCTGCCCTCTGAGTCTTTAGAGGACAAAATGGAAGAAACGGTACCTTTGTTACTCTTTGAAAATAAGTAAAACTAGATGGGTGACCAGTTCTTTTGGATTTGTCCAGGGCTTTCCTAATTTTAGTACTGAAAGTCCCATACCCCGGAAATTCTTTGGCTCCAGGCAAATTGTGATTGTTGGTGATCCTATGATAGGGTGAAAGTCTAGATTAGTCAGCCTGTGTCTTCATGAATAAAACAATGATGGACTCATCCCATTTTTTGTAGGTCTGTATTGTATTACATAGAGAATTTGAATTTTAAAAATGATTTGTATAGTAAAGCATGCAGAAAAAAAATTGCCCCTGGTCAGAATTTTTCTTAAAAATTCCTTAGGATGAATCTGTGTTGAAAACAGGTATGTTTTCTCTCAGCAAGTCTGACATTGCCAGTTTTTGTTCCACAGATGAGGTAGATTGTTCTTTCTCTGGTTAAGCCCCAGAAGGAATTGACTTGTGTTTAGGGACCTTGTAATATGAAATATCACATAAAACTAGTTTATTCAGTAGTCTTAACTCATTGGGGGTGTAAACATGAAGAGTTAGTTTTTCTCCAATCACTGCTTTCAATCATGGTTTGTCGACATGTTTTTATTGACATCTCTGGCAATTAATTTTCAGTCACTCTGATTAAAGTCCACTTCAGTCCTTGTAAAACTTTTCTTTTATCCTAATTATCATCTTCTCTCCATGTAGGCTTGAGCTGGGTTGCAGGAGTGTTATATGGTGTGGAGAAAGGGAGGCTTTCTTATCTCTGAAACTTCCTCCCTCTTTCCCTTCAAGTCTTCTGTATAGCAATGTGCTGGTAAGATGAGGAAGGAGAGAAAAATGTATGCACTTAATTGACTGCTATGTAGTCAGTTTTCTCTCGGTAGTTTCTACTTCTCTGGCTAGGATGGACTGGCCTCTAGTTTGCTCCTTTAGGGCATAGGTATGGATTCATCAGAAGGCCACAGTGGATCTCCCCACTTCCCTCCCTCTAGCCATCAAGAGTGATCCTTCATCCTACCAGGGCTCTTTGGTTCAGTAGACAGTCACCTTGGGTGATTTGTTTGTTTGTTTGTTTAAAGATTTTATTTATTTATTTATTTGACAGACAGAGATCACAATAGGCAGAGAGGCAGGCAGAGAGAGAGAGAGAGAGGAAACAGGCTCCCTGCTGAGTAGAGACTCTGATGCAGGGCTCCATCCCAGGACCCTGGGGTTATGACCTGAGCTGAAGGCAGAGCCTTTAACCCACTGAGCCACCCAGGCACCCCACCTTGGGTGATTTTTTAATGAATTTTTCCCCTGTGGTCTTCCTAATGCTGTATATTTTTGATATGTGATTGTGAGGTGGACTTTTTTTTTTTTTTTAAAGATTTTATTTATTTATTTGACAGAGAGAGAGATCACAAGTAGGCAGAGCAGCAGGCAGAGAGAGAGGGGGAAGCAGGCTCCCCACTGAGAAGAGAGCCTGAGGCGGGGCTCGATCCCAGGACCCTGAGATCATGACCTGAGCTGAAGGCAGAGGCTTAACCCACTGAGCCACCCAGGCGCCCCGTGAAGTGGACTTTTATCTGAAAAAGAAAAAGTAGTTCTTCATCCTTAAAATGAAAGGTCTGAATACAGAAAAATAATATGTAGGTTGTCATCTAGACCACTCCTCCCCTTCTCCACCAAAATGATAGAAACATATATTCAGAACTTTAGGTAAGATCACTTAGTATGTATGGATATATACTGCAACATTATGTAAACCAGATTCAATTATGTGAGCATTTTCTGTTTCATTCCAAGTTTCCTAGAGATTCAAGACAATCATTTTGTGTCTGTAAGATCCAGAAGAAGTAAGATTAAGCAAGAATTCAGAAGTCCACACTTGAAATCTTCTAAAATCTGTAACATGTTTCTGCTAACCAGGTGTCTACATTATACAATGAAGCTATAGTTCAATATACTAAAGTGAGTATATTAAATTTAGTTTAGGTTAAGCACAAGTTTAAAAAGATAGATTTTTTTTATAGATTTCCTGAGATACCACTTTTTAATAATGATAAATATTTCTAGTTTAATTAATCACCCCACTAATTTATTCCTGCCTAATCCTGTATTTCTTAGCAATATTAAGGATGAGTATCTCAGAAGGATTTAAATAGACTCCATTGGGAATCACACTTAACATATGAAATGGTTTCAAACTCATCTTTCTCCATACTCCAAGTGTCTTAATTTGCTGTTCATAAATCAATATATTTAGAAAAGACTAGAAAGTAATTTTCAGCAAATTGACTAATGTGAAAACAGTTTTATTTTATGTCACCTAAAAATATCACATTGTTTATACCTGAGCATAGTTTATGGTTTCTGTAAATGCTTTAAAATGGTATTTTCAAATAATGTTAAGATTATTACAAGATTACAAGTAACTACACTATAATAAAGGGATTCCATGGTCAAAAATCCTTACTGAATACTAAAAATGGTACATTCCTCTTTAAAGTTTTGGCACATATTAACATATTGAAACTGTTGATAAGTCCTATAGTATAGAAATCTCTAATTTATTTAACTGAACATTTCTCAAGCATATTTAATCTTGAAATTTGAGGGGGGGGAACTTATATTAAAATATTTCAGAGAACTAATGTTCATTAATCTCAATTTTCAAAATACTGCTTGAAATCCTTCTTAGTAACATGAGCAGATTTTCAAAATAAATGCCTCATCTATTTTAATATATGAATATAGAATCAGGAATTTATAAACATTAAGCTTATATAAAACAGTATTTACCCAACAACACAGAGTTTATATTTTATACTTGGCACATATGTTCTATTGCCTGTACAGAATTAGACTTAACTGTAGATGAAACTACATGGTACTACTTTTAGAAGTCTTCTTGTAGAACAGGTAACAAATGAATGAATGAACATAGAGGTAATAAGGATGGAGAAGAGAATATAGATCTGAAAGTATTTAAGAGGTAACTCAGCAGGACTGGGTGACTAAATTGGATATAGGGACAAAGAGAAATTACTTATGATGGGATATTCACTGGAGACACAAATGCAAAGATGCATACAGAAGGAGGAAAAGATAAAGCATGGAAATGGTGAGTTTTGTTTTTGATTTTTGGGGATTGATTCTTTGTTACCTTGATAACAATCAGAAACAGATATATACCATGGTAATTGAATATATGTAAGAAGTTCAGGGGAAAGATTGAAACTAAAGCTAAGTAATGCATTATCAGCATAAAGGACATAGTTGAGAGATAAGTTCATTAGATAACTCTTTTCTGCCTTGGGCGCTGCCGAGTAAGCATCATTAGAGTCTCCCTTCCCACTGTAGTCATGTCTAAATCTGAGTCTCCCAAAGAGTCTGAACAGCTGCTGAAGCTCTTCATTGGAGGTTTGAGCTTTCATGGATGAGAGTCTGAGGAGCCGTTTTGAGCAATGGGGAAACTCTTACAGACTGTGCGGTAATGAGAGATCCCAAAACCAAGTGCTCCAGAGGTTTTGGGTTTGTCACATATGCCGCTGTGGAGGAAGTAGATGCAGCCATGAATGCAGGGCCAGACAAGGTCCATGGAAGATTTGTGGAACCAAATAAGACTGTCTCAAGAGAAGATTTCTCAAAGACCTGGTACCCACTTAACTGTGAAAAAGATTTTTGTTGGTAGCATTAAAGAAGACACTGAATAACATCATCTAAGAGATTATTTTGAACAGTATGGGAAAATTAAAGTGATTGAGGTCATGACTGACTGAGGCAGGGACAAAAAGAGAAGTTTTGCTTTTGTAACATTTGATGACCATGATTCTGTAAACAAGATTGTCATTTAAAAATCCCATACTGTGAATGGCCACAACTGTGAAGTAAGGAAAGCCCTATCTAAGCAAGAGATGGCTAGTGCTTCATCCAGCCAAAGAGGTCGAAGTGGTTCTGGAAACTTTAATGGTGGTTGTGTAGGTGGTTTTGGTGGGAATGACAACTTTGGTCATGGAAGGGACTTCAGTGGGTGAGGTAGCTATGGTGGCAGTCTAGGTGATGGTAGATATAGTGGCAGAGGGGATGACTATAATGGATTTAGTAATGATGGTGGTTATGGAGTAGGTGGCCCTGGTTACTCTGGAGGAAGCAGAGGCTATGGAAGTGGTGGACAAGGTAATGGAAACCAGGGCAGTGGCTATGGTGGGAATGGCAGCTATCACAGCTATAACAACAGAGGAGGCAGAGACAGCTATGGTGGTGGTAGTGGAAGCAACTTTGGAGGTGGCGGAAGCTATAATGATTTTGACAAGTACAATAGTCAATCCTCAAATTTTGGAACCATGAAAGGAGGAAATTTTGGAGGCAGAAGCTCTGGCCCCTGTGGTGGTGGAGGCCTGTTCTTTGCCAAACCACGACACCAAGGTGGCTGTGGTGGTTCCAGCAGCAACAGTAGCTATCGCAGTGGCAGAAGGTTTTAATTACTGCCAGGAAACAAAGCTTAGCAGGAGAGGAGAGCCAGAGATGTAACAGGGAAGCTATAGGTTACAACAGATTTGTGAACTCGGCCAAGTGTAGTAGTGGCAGGGCCTAGCTGCTACAAAGAAGACATGTTTTATTAATTTGACAGAGAGGCAGGCAGAGAGAGAGGAGGAAGCAGGCTCCCTGCTGAGCAGAGAGCCCGATGCGGGGCTCGACCCCAAGACCCTGAAATCATGGCAGAGGCTAACCCTCTGAGCCACCCAGGTGCCCCCAAAGAAGATATGTTTTAGACAATACTCATGTGTATGGGCAAAAATCCCGAGGACTGTATTCATGACTAATTGTATATGTACTGCTGAAGCGAGCACTGTATTTGTGACTAATTGCACAACGGGTTATTTTAGTTTCGGTTCTATGGAAAGTATAAAGCATTCCAACAAAGGGTTTTAATGTAGATTTTTTTTTTTTTTGCACCCATGCTGTTGATTGCTAAATGTAATAGTCTGATTATGACACTGAATAAATGTGTCTTTAAAAAAATATAAAGGAAATAGTTGACCATATGGAATCATCATATAGGATCATTCAGCAGGAGAGTCTTTACTCAGAAGAATAATGTGGAATACAAAAAGCATGGGCTTTTAAAAGGAGATGTTGGACCAAAAAGGGAACTGAAACAGAGCCAGGGAAGAGATAAAAAAGATAGGGATGTGTATGAGGAAATCCACAGCACTTCAACATCATAGTAAGCAACCAGCTAGAGAATTTCAGGAAGAAGGAAGTGACTGACAATGCCAAAATGTGGCAAGGAACCCCAATCAGAGGAATATTAAACAATCGCTACTAAATTGACATTTGGGAGCTTATTAGAGAATTTAATGAAAATACCTGAAGTTAGGTGGTTTTTTTTTGTTTGTTTGTTTTTTGTTTTTTGTAGCAGAAGTCAAATATCAAGAACTGAGGAGAAATCAGTGAGGAATAGAAGTGGTTGAAATGATTCTTTGAAGAGTTTTAAATTGCTTGGACAGGAGAAACATTTTGTATCAACTAGAGGCAATGAAGTGTGGAGGAGGAGTGGAGAATGTGAGCACCTAAGTTTGCTTATAGACAAAAGAGAGGAAGCCATGGAGTGGGCACAGAATAATGAGTCCTAGGGAAAACAGGAGGGAATAGTATTAAAAACACAAGTGGATACATAGTACTGAATATAGAAAGGAACTCTTGGAAGATCAGAGGAAAAGTGGTAGCCTAGACACTTCAGTATTTTGGGTTCAATTTCTTTGATGTTATAGGGGACAGATTTTGTGTTGAGAGCGAGGAAGCTGACCATCAAAATAGTAGTGACGATTCAGGAATGTTTTTCCAGTGAATAGGAGGGAATGTCTAAACTGGTGAATTCTGGGGTGATTTACTTATCCTCTACCTGGAGAACAATTGGTTTATTCTAGTGCAATATGTTATCTATTATCTTCTGTCCTTCGCAGCCTCCTAATTTAGTGATATGTTTAGGTATTCTGTCTTCATTATGTTGTTGGGGTTTTTTCCTCCCTCACTTATTTTTTTCTTCCTTTATCCTCCCATATCTAATGTTGGTACATTCCACATACAGTTGACACTGAACAACACAGGGGTTAGAGATACTGATCCAGACACAGTAAAAATTCTGTATATAACGTTTAATTCCCCCCAAACTTAGCTACTAATAGTCAACTGTTGACCTGAAGCCTTACCAATAATGTAGTCAATTAGTACATATTTTGTGTTTCTTATGTATTATGTGCTGTATTTTAAAATAAAATAAGCTAGAGAAAAGAAAATGTTATTAAGAAAATTGTAAGAAAGAGAAAATACATTTACAGTACTGTATTGTTAAAGATCTGCATTAGTGGGCCCATATAATTCAAAACCTCTGTTATTCAAGGGCCTATATAGACTACTGCTAGGATAAGCATTATTATACATATATAAAGTTAGGTATGTATATATAGGAACATAGAAAACATTTGGTAAACATAGGAACATAGGAACAAGTTCCAAAAGTGAAAAATCCTGAAAAAGTTCTCTTATTAGAGGAGGTGGGATTTTTTTTTATTATTATAAAGAGTCATGTAGTCAATATTTTTAAAACATCTTATTAAAAAAGTAAACGTTCTATCTTGTTATACTTTAATATCTTTATTTTCTGTTGAATTTTATTATTTGTGGAAGAAACCATTTCTTATGTATCCCCAGATGAATATAGTTTCTCCTTTTTTGGATACAGCCTTCCCACTTTTTCTTTTCTCCTTTCCTTTCCTCTCCTCCCCTCCCGTCCACTCCCTTCCTCTCCCTTCTTTCTTCTTTTTTTAATATTTAGGAGAGTTTAGAATGCGTTACATATATAGTTTATTCTTTATGAACTTACTTCTCTTGTCTCCCTCCTAGATTGTTAAATCCTTAAAGGCAAGCACCTGTTAAAAAAGGTTAGCTAAGGGGGCACCTGGGTGGCTCAGTGGTTTAAGCCTCTGCCTTCAGCTCAGGTCATGATCTCAGGGTCCTGGGATCGAGCCCCGCATCAGGCTCTCTCCTCAGCAGGGAGCCTGCTTCCTCCTCTCTCTCTTTCTGCCTGCCTCTCTGCCTACTTGTGATCTCTGTCAAATAAATAAATAAAATATTAAAAAAAAAAAAAGGTTAGCTAAGTATCACCTTAAGTGACCTTAGAAAATGTTAGTTCCTTAGTTCTCTCCTTTCCTTCCACTGTATATTCCTATAGAGGTCTAAACATGGAACCTATCACACAGAGGTTCTGGTATGTTCCATTTTAATCAAACTGTTAAAGTTGCATTTCTCTGGAGTGAACTAGAACTGCTGCTGGCTTGCTGCTGCTGGTTCACCCCCTCCCCTCCCCCCCTCCCCTCCTCCTCCTCTTCTTTCTCTTCCTCCTTCTCCTCCTCCTCATTAATTTGGGAGAGAGTCAGCAGTGCACAAGCAGGGGGAATGGCAGGCAGAGAGAGGGAAAAGTAGTTTCCCCACTGAGAGGGAGTCCTATGTGGGGCTCCGTCCCAGGACCCTGGTATCATGACCTGAGCTGAAGGCAGACACTTAATTGACTGAGCCATCCAGGCACCCTACTATTGGCTTACTTCTTAAAATTATTAATTATTAATCTTTACTGTTCTTTTTTTTTCTCTCTCTCTCTAATTTTATGTATAATTTGTAGCTAGCTGTAATTTTCTTTGAAAACTTCTAAACCTCTTTGACAACCTTTGGGGTGTTCTCTACTTTGAGAATTTTGGTGGGAGGAGAATGAAGCATGCTAAAATGTAAGATACTCATTTTTGTAGTTCCTTTGCAGCTAGGAAGCAGGCCTCAGAATGAATTTTGGCTAATTTCATACCTAATATTGAGATAGTAATGCAGAGAATCCATTCTGGCTGTGAGAATAATAATAGCAGCAATATCCAGTTTCTAGGGCTGGCCATATTCAGAGTTCCAGTAGCAGTGCCTAGTGCCCAATACTATTGGAGAACTGCTGGAGTTCAAATTATACTGCTTGGGGTGTCCTCGCTGGACTCATACTGTGTATGGATTGTATTTTGCTGTGCAACCTCTCTGTTCCTGCTCACGCTTTTGAGCCTCATTCTTGAATTTTCCTGGCAATTCAGTGAGCCACACAGTTTTGTTCTGTTTTTAAATAATTTTTCAACCTCAGTTTAGAGTTGGTTTCTTTTACTCATTGCAAAAAACATTGATATGTTAGAGAACAGCATCATTTTTATTTTATTTTATTTTATTTTTTTGTTTAATATCACTTGTTTTCTTGTGACAGTTTGACATAGGTTTGGGATATGACATATCTTATTTGGTACATAGCTAAAGAATTTATTTAATACTACTTTTAGGTAGTAGGAAAATTGTGTTCTAATATGTAATATATTACAAAAGCCTACCATGGTTTTAAGCACAGATTGTTTCAGAGGTATGTATTTCAAATTTTGGTTATTTTTGTACATTTTTAATCTTAACATGTCACTAATAAAAAGCTAGGAAGTTTTTAACACAATTTTGTTGAATTAATTAGAACAAATTATAGTTCATTTAAACTATCCTAATTAATTTTTGCTTGTGCTATAGTGTTAAAATACTTTGTGGGCATTTGGTGTGCACTCTTTGCAGAATGAGGAAATATAACCTTATCACCAGTTAACATATCAAGTGTCTAACTAAATTTAGCCGAGACTTGTCCTATTATACAAGTTCCCACTTATCCAAGTTGACTCCCATTAGCCACTGTGCCATAATGGCTTGTGGGAAGACTGAACAGAAAATTGAATTAATGCAAGCCATTTCTCAATCATTTCTCATTCTCATAAAATAATTAAAGCTGATGTAAGAGGGCTCATTAAAATGGAAAACATTAGGCTCATTAAAAAGCCATTAAACCATCTCACTTCTCTGATTTATTTTATTGTAACCTTATTTGGCCATTGTTTAAAAGTCACTGCACCTAACATTTCTTTTCTCTTCGGTGAGGAAATGTGATTCAAAATTTACATTCTGGCTATGTGGCCATTTGATCTGAAAATCATCTCATACTACTTTTGTTTAGCTTTTAACTCTTTGAAATTAGCATCGGACTACTATAGATTAGAAATCAGATAATAATATCTGATTAGAATGGCTTTACATTTCAGTATTTTTTTCAGCTACTCATAAACTGCACAAAAGTTCTCTCTGTTTTTTAAAAAAAGATTTATTTATTTGAGAAAGAGTGCGGGTGCCTGTGGGGGGGGGAGAAGCAGAGGGAGAGAATCTCAAACAGACTCCCCACTAAGTGGGGAGCCCAACACAGAGCTCCATCCCGTGACCCATGAGATCACAACCTGAGCTGAAATCAAGAGCTGGCCGCTTAACTGATGGCATCACCCAGGTGTCCCAAACTGCACAAAAGTTCTTAATCTTTTAACCTTATATTGTTTAACCTTGAAGCTGAATTACTGTTCATACAGCCAAAATGAATGTCCATTGCTCACTGTATGATAGTTTTTTTTATTTATTTATTTATTTATTTATTTATTTATTTATTTATTGGTTTTGTTTTAAGCAGCAGTAATCTCTGTTGCCAAACCAATGAAAGATCTAATCTGGGAAAAAACATCTCTGTGAAAAGTTTTAGTTTGTACAGGTTTACTTTAAGTATGATGAAATGAAATGCTACCAGGTTTTCTTTTTTTTCCCTTAAGAATATTTCCTTAATATGCCTGTGCAAGTATAGATCCAAATAAAACTTATTTGGTTTAAAAAACAGTACAGTACATATTAGAATTCATATAGAAGATAAATACATTATAAGATATTCTTATAATAGAAAAAATAACACTAGCAAAGCAATGGACAAGCCCTAAAACCTTAGTGGTTTCATCTTAATGTCACAGTCTGATGTTGCTTTTAGCAGCCTTTCCCCACCTTATAATAATGCCTTCTGGACCATGATCATGGAGTTTCAGGATTGAGTTCTGCATCGGGCTCCCTGCTCCCTGGCGAGTCTGCTTCTCCCTCTGACTTTCTCCCTTCTCATGCTCTCTCTCACTCAAATAAATAAAATCTTAAAAAAAAAAAAAAGTGCCTTCTGGAATGTGGTAGACATAATGATTCACTTGCTATATCCTCCCTCATAGAAGGATTCATTACATCTAAAGACTGATTAAAATAGGTAAATGACGGCCTAATGTTTTGATGTAATGTGGGACACTAAGAAGGCCCTTTTTCTTTCTTTCCCTCTTTTTTTGTTTTTGTAATCACCATAGCTCCCAGAGAGGACAAGTCCAGCCCCAGTCTCTCAGTTTAAATTTGTTCCTCTGCCCAATCTTGTTTTCTTCCTTTCCCTCCCATATGTGTTGTTAATCCCAAAGGCACTATTTAATAAATATCCCATATACTAAACTCTATCTCAGAGCTGGCTTTCCAGAAAGCCCAATCTTCACTGTGAATAATATACTCTCCAGTGTTCTTGAGGCAGATAATTCATTATCCATTGGCCAGAATTAGTCATATGGCACCAAATGAACTACAGGCTGACCATGTATATGTTGGAACTCTTGTTGACCACTCTCTGTATAATATACTAAAAGTCATTTTGACACAGTGAAAATATTATTAATCATTGTAGTTATTACAGACCATCTTTATGTCCAAGTCTTTTGGATTTTTATATGAAATATATCCATTTCCATTGTGATGATTTAAATTATTCCTTATATTTAAATATCTATATATATATATATATTTATAATCCTTCTGCAGCAATTTTGGTGTATGTATGAAGAAAGATGAAAACTAGGAACTTGACTTTTTAAATTAGTTAATTAATTCTTTTTGGGGGGTGCTGCCTGGGGTCACAGGCTGGTTAAATGACATTATACCTACTTGGAATCCTGGTTTGATATTTTGTTAGAGTAACTCCCTCCCATCAGTGAATGAAATTTTGTGTTTGCAGCATAGTAAAATAATTACTACCATCCTCATGATCATACTAACATAAGAAATACAATGATAATTAAAAATTATGGAGAACTAGTGTGATAAGCTGCAATCGTAAAAGTAGTTAGCATTATTGTCCCTAGCTAGTAAGAAACAAAAAGAGGTCTTGAGAAAGTAGAAAATTTGCTTATTATCAACCAAGTAGTGAGGATTGCTGGAGTTCCATTTTCAACCCATCTGGCTCCAAAGCCTGTGTCATAACTATTGTATTAGACTCCTTGGGAGTTGTGCCTTAAATGTTTCTGTCCATACTTTCTTCCCCTTAAAGTCATCATGTAATTAAACGCCACTGAACACTTTCCACTCTCTGTATTTAAACCCAGAATAATGAACTGAGAACCTAGAAAATGCATTAGTTTAGAGAAAATATCTCTAAAACAAATAGCATGCCAATTTTCCCTATCAAATGGTTTTGAGTCTGTATTTGTTTCTTATGGTTTTATATTTATGTTCTTGAGTAAAATGGGAAGTGAGTCACATGACATGGGTGTGACTTTTATGAATGTAGTAATGCCAATGCTTGTGTTTCCACTTACTAATATTATACTGATCCTAGTAACACTCATACTCATGTTTAAACTTACAGTATAAATAGTTTAATCTCAGATCTAAATGAATTAAAATGTTTAATTTGAATAATTGAAGAATGAAATTGCAGTTGAATGGGAAATGTCTGCAAAAATATTGAGTATCATTTGGAAAAGCCTTGCAACATCACAAGTTGATCAACACCAAGGATGATGCAGCTTACCTGAGCTCAGAACAGAATACAAATCAGATATCTAATCACACATTTAAAGTAGAGATTTTTAAAATAAAGGTGTGAAAATAATCAGTGCACTATCTTTGTATAAATGTACATGGAAATCCTAAATATGATCAGAACTTCAACTGGTAAGCATGTTACAGCACAAAGGAAATCAACTGGATGATTTTAATTAATGCCTCTTACCTGACTAATGTAACTTCATGAATCCAATTTTACTTGTTACCACAATAGAGACACCAGTTTTTATTCAGATCATCCTCTTCCCAGAACTAGGCAGGAAACACTGTTGAAGCCAGCGGCTCTGTGTCCCATTTCTAGGCTTCCAGTGCTTTCCAGCCACACATTTTTACACATACAAACAACCACACACATATACAAACATACACACTCACTGGTATTCAAACTACTACCCTCTATTTGGGTGTTTTCATAATGTCAAATTAAGTAATCTAACCTTGTTCTGAAAGGCATTTTTCCCTTCAGGGTTTAATTTTTCTCTGAGCCACTCTGTAAGTGTTGCTACATACACCCGCAAGTTATAAGCATTTAAGATAATTCATCTTTTAAGTATTAGAGCAATGATTCAAACCCACCCTTTCTGATTACCAAAACTAATCACTTAACAATATTGCTGTTTTAAGCCCCCATTCATCTCATATCCTTAAGAAGGCAAATATATTTCCTTATTTTGAAATTCATGGAAGTATTCCATACTCTGACCTTATTTTCTCACTAAGATTTTGTCCTTTAGAACAGTTTCAGACTTCTAAAAACTTATGAGGATAGTACAGAGTTTTCATACTCTGCAGCCATTTTCTCTAATTATTGACATCTTATATTAATATAGTATATTGTTACAATTAATGGATCAATATTGATATATTATTATTAAGCAAATTTTTTTCACATTTCCTTAATTTTTGCCTAATGTCTTATTTCTTTCCAAGAATTCCATACAAGATGCCACATTTCCTTTGGTCAACATATTTTCTTAGACTCCCCTTGGCTGTGACAGCTTCTTAGACTTTCTTTGTTTTTGATCAAATTGATGGTTTTGAGGAGCACTGGTCAGTTATTTTGTAGAATGTTCCTTCATTGGGCTTTTCTTGATGTTATTTTGATGATTAAATTGGGATTATGAATTTTTAGTGGGATGATCACAGTGGTAAAGTACCATTTTCACATTTTCCATCAAGAATGCATATTACTAACATAATTTATTACTATTGGTATTAGCCTTAAATAGCTTGCACATCTGGTTGTGTTTGTCAGGTTTTTCTACTATAAAATTACTCTTTTATCCCCTTTCCATACTTATATACTCTTGAGAAAGAAGTCACTATGAGGAACCAACATTTAGTTTTGAATATTTATATTCTGCCTCCTTAAAGTATCTACCTCAATTTTTTGGAATTATTATGAATAAGATATTTATATCTTATTTCTCACTTATTTATTTTGTAATCATTTATTATATCACTATGAACCTATACATATTTATTTCATAGTTTGGGTTAAAAGCCCAAACTACTTTATTTATTTTATTTGCATTAATGTTTCCATCTTGGCCATTGAGAATTCTTTCATTTGGCTCCTGTATTCTATGACACCATCATCATTGTGGCCTTCCTTTCTTCCTTCCATCATAAGTTACTGCACATTTTCTGCTCTTTCAGCCATTGGCTAAAATTGGCCATTTTTTTTAAAGATCCCTGGTTTCTTTTGTCAGACAATGAAAGAAAGGTATCTGAAATCAAGACTTAGACAGTAGGGGTACTCATGGCTACTGGAGTATCATTGCATCCATGCCCTTTCAACTGACAGAGTAAGGGGATATATATATGTGTGTATGCTAACTGTTGTATATACATATATGTATATATATTTCTCTATGAAATCATCTCTGAGCTAAACATGAGCTACACCTGAGTTGATATGGATGTCTCCAACTCTATTACTACAAGAATCTTTTTGTCCTCCTCCCCTTGCTTTTTTATAAATTCCCATTAGAGTAATAAGAAACCTGGTTTGTACCATCTGCCACTTATTTACCTAATTATTTCTTTCTGGTATACATACATAGGAGTATCAGAATTGTAGACCTATACCACCACTAGAAACAACATTATCAATGAGACCACTGTATTTATGTCCTTTTTTAAAAACTATAGTTTATAGGCTCTCCTTACTTCAAAATTACATGGATCAGCATCATTTCCCCTACTTTCTCAATTGATGTTGTTTCATAAAATTTTAATAGAGTTAGATTCATATACCACCTTTGTGCTACTTCATGGATTTTGACTAATATATAGTAGGTATATATACTAATATATAGTGCATATATATATATATATATATATATAACTCCACCATCTTGATCTCGTACAGAACAGTTTCACTACCTCAAATAAATCCCCTGTACTTCACCTGTTTACTCTTCTCTTGTTACATCTTCTGTCAACCACTGATCTTTTTACTGTCTCTTTAGTTTTGTCTTTCCCATAATGTCATATATACAGTTGGACTCATACAGTATGCAGCCCTTTCCAACTAGCTTCTTTCACTTATGAATAAGCATTCAAAGTTCATACATATCATCTGTGGCTTGATAGCTCACTCTGACAGTCTCTCTCTCTCATTAGCATATGTGAACCATTCACATTTAAAGTGATTCCTGATGTATTTGGATTAATTCTACCTTTTTGTAACTGTTTCCTATTCATCATAATTGTCTTTTGTTTCCTGCCTCCCCTTTTATCCTTTCTCAAGTTTTACTTTAGCATTTTTTATGATTCCATTTTATCTCCTATATTTGCATATCAATTAGGTTTCTATTTTTTAAAAATTAGTGATTTCCCTTGAAATAACCCAAATCCCCCCTTTAATGAACACTATGTTGCTTCACATGTAGTGCAAGTAACTTCTAAAAGGCGTGTTCAGTTCTTTCCTTCCATACCTTTTAACCTTGCTGTAATTAATTTCATTTATATCTACACTCTAATCATATTATTACTTCCAACAAACAATTTTCTTTTTGGATCAACTAAGAATAAGAAAACGAAAAACAAATATTTTCCCTTCAATTATTTCTTCTTTGGTGCTATTTTCATCCCAGTTTTAAATGTATCATTTTCTTCTTCCTAAGAACTTCTTTAAACATTTCATATAAGGTAGTTGTGTTGTCAATGAATATTTTGATTTTTGTTTGAGAAAGCCTTGTATCTCCTCCACTTTTAAAAGATTACAGAATTCTAGGTTTTTTAATTATTTTCTTTGAATACTTACGTATTTCCCACTACTCTTCCTGCTGCATGGTTTATGACAAGAGGTCCACTGTAATTCCTGTCATTTTTCTCTGTAGTTAGATTGTTTTTATCTTTAGCTTCTTCTAAGATTTCATTTTTATCTTTGTTTCTTTGCAGTTTAAATGCATATACCTAAGTTTAGATTTTTTTTGGTCATTATCTTGTTTGGTTCTTTGAGCTTCCTAGATTTGTGATTTGCCATCTATTAATAATTTTGGAAAAGTTTCAGTGAGTATTTCTTTAAATATGTCTTATTTTCCATTCCTTCTTCTTCTGTAATCTAATTACATCTAACAGTTTTTAAAATTGTGTTGAGTCTACTTTTTTTAAAGAAAGTTTTTATATTCTTGTTTTTTCTCTTTGAATTTCTGTTGTAATGTGTCTACTGATCTATATTAAAGCTCACGTATTTTTTCATCTACCATGTCCAAATGTCCACTTCTAATGAACCCATCAAAAGCATTCTTAATTTTTGTTGCAGTGTTTTGATTTCTAGCTTTTGATACTTTCTTAGAGTTTTCATATTTCTGCTTATATTAAACTATTAAACATTTGTTTTTACATGCTATCTTCTTTTTCCATTAGAGCCCTTAATGTAGTAATCATAGTTATTTTAACTACTTTTCTGAGAATTCCAACATGCATGTCATATCTGAGTCTGATTCTGATACTTACTTCGTATTTTCAGACCATGGTTTTTGTTGTTTCCTTTTTTACCTTTTAGCCTAATTCATTAATTTTTGTTGAAAGCCTGACATAATGAATCAGGTAATAGGAATCGAAGTAAGTAGGACTTTTGTGTGAGATTTTAAGTTAGTCTGACTCTTCTGCCCCAATAATGGGTCCGTGATTAAAGGAGCAAGACTGATATAAAGCGAAGATCAAGCAAAGCTTTATTTCGCGCCAAGCATCAAGAATCTAACGGAACCTCGGCGACGCACCTCTTATAAGAGAGGGCAACAACCCTTCTCTGTTTCACAGACTAGCTTTTAAGGGCAAAGGCCATGCAGTCGGGCCTGGCCACACACAGGTGCCCAATGAGATTGTAACACACACAGGAAACTCCACAGAGAAGCTAGGTAACCAATTGAATTACAATTTACCCTAGTAGACATTTGAACCAGACTATTACACCTTGATTAGGACTGGGGCCCAAAAGGCTCACAAAGGGCAGGGGCCCCTACTCCTTGGTAGCTAGGGAGACAGTATGCAACCCCCCACTGATCGGATGTCTCCACCTGGCCTGACCCACCCTTGTATCTGGGCTTTCTTACCTGGAGCTGGTTTCCGGGACTTGTTTTTAAGTAAATCCCCTGGGGTAAGGGGAGCAGGGACAGTTTAACTTTAATGAAAGCCTCTTGCTAAATAGGTCCTTACACTGA
Source organism: Lontra canadensis (assembly GCF_010015895.1). NCBI lineage: Eukaryota > Metazoa > Chordata > Mammalia > Carnivora > Mustelidae > Lontra > Lontra canadensis. Next base: position 28,973,925 of record NW_022630999.1, read on the forward strand.
CTAGGAGTTGGGCAGTGTTTAATATTTGCTGTAGCTGTAAGTAGTGAATGCTTTAAATTCCTGTATTGTTTTTGATATTTTATTTCTCCCCTTGTCTTTGGGCTTCCCTAAGAACTCATCCTTAGAGTCAGTCTCTTGCAGATCTCTCAACTGTAATCCACTGTTATTGATTTGGAGCTCTTTTGTTGTGGTGATAAAGAGTAGAGGAGGGGATGTGTTTTATAATCTTATGATTGAATCTCAGTCTTTTAATGAGCCTGCATTTCTTGCCTATGTGTGACCTTCACAAGTGTTTTTTATGTTTTTCCAGGCTTAAGTGAAGGGACAGTGAAAGCTTTTATTTGGGAAAATTCCCTTCCCCCAGCTCAGACAGCAATCAGTAAATCATTTCCAGTAAAGATTAAGCCTTGTTATATAAAATGCTCTGAATATATTTCCAAATGGTTACTTTTCCTTTCCATCTGTCAGAGCCCAAAGGCTTCTTTTTCTTGGCTCTTTAATGTGAGAATCTGTTGGGGTTTTTTGAGGTAAACCCATGAATTTGTGGGGATTCCCTAAAACTGTGGCCCCCTGGACTTTCTTACTTTTAGGGAAATTCATACTAAAGCTGTAGCAGTTTGTCAGAATAACCATTTAAGTTTATTGCTGTAGCAGGCTTTGCCTCAGGTACGCAGATTTTGGCTGTGACACCTTGAATTCACCTTACATTCTAGATTTCAGGGTGATCTTTTTCTCTGTGCCTTCTGTTCTCTAATGGATTCAAGAAAAGTCATTGATTTCAGTTTGTTCAACTTTTTTCTTGTTGTACAACTGGAAGTGATGACTTCTAAATCTTTAAATGTCAGAGATGAAAACAGAAGTCTTTTTTATCATCAAGTATTGGTTTAAGGCTACCATATTAGCTTAAATATATAAAGACCTAACATAATGCTAGACATAGAGTAGTTATTCATTAAATATCAATTTCCTTTCCTTTTATTTTCCCCTAATGTAGGAAGGTTCAATTTGTGATGTATTAATGCAGTATACCCTATTCTTTCTCTGTCTCAATCGCTCTCTCTCTCAATTGTTATTACAATAGAGTAATTTTGATTGCTGTATAAGTACCCCAAGCCTTATATTTGAGTATCAGTCATGTTATTATCAGTACCATTAAGAGCTGTTGCCATAATAAAGTGATTCTAGGCAATGGAAAAATGTCAAAATTAAATTGTAGTAGAAGGAATGCCTTTTTCCAGACTGAATAAACAAAGTCATAAAGCCTAGATTCCTTAAAGTAATATATCCAATTATTCCTTTCCTTTGTGAGCAGTTACTGGAGAATTCATAATTCTCTTAACAATCTTTATACACAATAGATATTGGTTCTCAAATAATGATCTAAAATGTTCCATGGTAATTAAAAGACAGAACTACTTTAAAATCCTCAGCTCCAAAAAGGTTTCCATGATAGCTGTAGAATTAATGCTAGGAAATAGGAAAATTAAGAAAAAAGTTATAATAGATTTTTATGCTATGTAATAAATAACCTCAAACGTAGTGGACTAAACAACACAGATTTATTATGGCATAGTTTCTGTGAGTCAGGAGTACAGGCATGGCATAACTAGAACTTTGATAAGACTGCAGTCAAAGTGTATACTGTGGTTGAGTTCTGATCTGGTGGATTGACTGAGGAAGGGTCCACTTCTAAGCTCCTTCAAATTGTTGGAAAGATTTACTTCCTTTTAGCTACAGGATTGATAGCAACTTGATTATTTGAAAGAAGCAACAGATGGTGAAAGAGACTAATAATACAAGACTTTTGTAACTAAACATGATCATGAGAATGACATCTTATCACCTTTGCTGCCTTCCATTGGTTAGAAGTCATAGGTTCCACCCACAGTCAAGGGGAGGGTATTATGCAAAGCATGAACAAAAGGATGTAGAGATCATTGAGAATCACTTTAATGTTTGTCCACTGCAGAATGTGAGTCATACCCAGGTAATATTCAGAAGATGGGAAGTTTAGAAATTGCTGTTGCACTTAGAGAAAAGTCAAATTTTTGTGGAAAAATCCAATCTGTAGTTACCTAATTTTGTTTTCTTTAGTTAGTTACAATTCTTGGGTAAAATTGTTGACATTATTGAATATTAAATGAAAGGAAATTGGCTTATAATTCTGTATATTCACTTGGTGACAAATAACATGTGGGTAATTATTACATGAGAAAAACTTTAGAAAATGAAAATATGTTATACTGTTTATTGTTCATAGCCTTCACAAATTAGACATCACATATACTAAAAGGCTTTAGTAAGTCGAACAAATTTGTAAAGTTAAAGTAAATGCATATGTACATTGATTAACAAAAACATATTACTGTAGAAAATTATACCAATAATGTCTTAATAACAAAAATTTACCCAAGATAATATCATGAATCAGTGTGTAACTTAATACTACTGAGGATGTCTGTAACAGCTCCAGTGATCATTCAAGACTCTTGAGCCATTGTCTATTACTCCACAGAAAGAAACTTCTAGATTCTCTTAAGTTAAATGAATCCCAGAATAGGAAATCAGAGACATGATCCTGCTCTGAATAAACTCAGATCTTAGTCTGCATTTTGAAGAGGAACTGGATAGAGGTTATGGTTTTATTGACCTATAAAAGTAATTTCTGCTTCTACATTCTGTTTCCAAACCTAAACAAGTACAGATTAATCTCTTCTAATACAATGTTCAGGGAATGACACAAATGATCAGGACTTGGTCATAAAGGGGTGAAACATACCTTCTTAGGCATGTTCAAAAAGCTCTTGTAAGTTTGGGCAGGAAAAGAGAGTTAAAGGAAAGTAGTCACACTTTAATATAAATAAGACAAAACAAGACCAATATGCTTTTGTGGGGAAAAAATCCATAATTTTATTTAACTATGTATTTAAATCTTAAACTCTTAATAAATTCAGAAATAGACAAAGACAAATGAAGTCAATTTATATGATATTTAATTCAAAGATAGAGTTCCTTTCTCTCATTTCTACCTACTTATTAATTATATTTTCTATTTTTTTTATTGAGGTATAATTGACATGTAACCTATTAGTTTCAGGTATACAACATGATTCATTATTTGTATACACTGGAAAATCATCACCATAATGAGTTTGGTTTCCCCTGTAGCCATATAAATTTACATAATATACAGTATTACTGACTTCAGTTATAACACTGTATTACATCCCCATAACTTCATGACTGGAAGTTTGTACCTCTTGAGCCTTTCATCCATTCTGTGTCCCCCAACCTCCCTCCTTTCTGGCAACCACTGATCTTTTCTCTGCCTCTGTGAGTTTTGTTTTGTTTGTTCAGGTGCTCTGTTTTGCAGATTCCACAGATAAATGAAATCATACAGTAATTGTCTTTCCTTCTTTGACTTAATTTCACTTAGCATATTACCCTCATGGTCCATATTGTTCCAAATTGCAAGAATTAATTAGTTAATTAATTAAGGCCAAATACTATACTATTGTATATATACCACATCTTCTTTATCCATTGATCCATCAGTGGTCATTTTCGTTGTTTCCATATCTTGGCCCTTGTGAGTAATACTGCAGTGAACATAGGAGTATATATATCTTTTCAAAATAGAATATATATATTTTTTCAGATGAATACCCAGAAGTGGAACTGCTGAATCACATGGAGCTGTATTTTTAATTTTCTTAGGAACCAAGATACTGTTTCTCATAGTAGTTGCACCAGTTTACATTCCCAGCAACAGTGCATGGGTGTTCTCTTTTCTCTACATCCTTAGCAAAACTTGTTACTTCTTGTCTTTTTGGTAATAGCCATTCTGACAGATGTGAGGTGATTTGTCATTATAGTTGTGATTTGCATTTCTCTGATAATTAGTGATGTTGAACATCTTTTCATGTGCCTGTTGGATATTAGTATGTCTTTTTTTGAAAAATGTCTATTCAGATCCTCTATTTTTAATTGGATTGGTTGGTTTTTGTTTTTGTAGTTGTTTTTGTTGTTGTTGTTATTGGTTGTATGCATTTTTTTAAAATTTTTTGACTATTGACCCCTTCTCACATATATGGTTTAAACTACTACCTCCTATTCAGTAGGTTGACTATTTATTTTGTTTATGGTTTCCTCACTGTACGGACACTTTTTAGTCTGATGTATATTACCATTTGTTTATTTTTGCTTTTGTTGCCATTGATTTTGGAGTCAGATCCAAATAATACCACCAAAAGTGATGTCAAGGAATTTACCTCTATGCGTTCTTCTAAGAATTTTATGGTTTGAGGTCTTATATTCAAGTCTTTAATCCATCCTAAGTTAATTTTTGTGTATGGTATTAAGATAGTGGTCCAGTTTCATTATTTTATATATGGCTGTGCAGTTTTCTCAATACCAATTATTGAAGAGATCGTCCTTTTTCTATTATATAGTCCTGTCTACTTTGTCATGGATTAAATTATCATATATGTATGGGTTTATTTCTATGCCTGCTATTCTCTTCCACTAATCCATTTGTCTATTTTTATGCTAATACTATACCGTTTTAATTAATATAGCTTTGTAATATATTTTGAAATCAGGGATGAGGTATCTCTGGCTATGTTCTTCTTAAGATTGGTTTGGCTATTAGGGATCTTTTGTGGCTCTATACAAATTTTAGTATTGTTTGTTCTGTTTCCTTAAAAAATGGACTTGGAATTTTGATAGGAATTGCATTGAACCTATACATTGCTTTGGGTAATATGGACATTTTAATAAGATTAATTCTTCCAGTGCATAGGCATGGAATATCTTTCCACTTATTTGTATCTTCTATTTATTTTATCAGTGTTTTGTAGATTTGAGTGTATAGGTCTTTCACTTCTTTGGTTGAATTTATTCCTATATATTTTATTCTTTTTGATGCATTTGTAAATAGAGTTGTTTTCCTAATTTCTCTTTTTGATAGTTTTGGCTCATTATTTAGTATATAAAAATATGTAACAGATTTATGTATATTTTATATCCTGTAACTTTGCAGAATTTATTTATTCTGATAATGTTTTTGGTGAAAACTTTAAGGTTTTCTGTATGTTAAATCATGTTGTTGTCTGCAAATGGTGACAGTTTTACTACTTTCTTTCCAATTTGGATGCCTTTTATGTTTTTTCTTTTCAAATTGATCCAGCTGGGACTTCCAGTGCTGTGTTGAATAAAAATGGTGAAAGTGTCCATCCTTGTCTTGTTTCTGATCTTAGAAAGCTTTCAGATTTTCACTATTGAGGATAGTAGCTGTGAGCTGTCATATATGGCCTTTATTATATTGAGGTACATTACCTCTATACCCACTTTGTTGAGCATTTTTATCATAAATTGATGTTGAATTTTATCAAATACTTTTTCTGTGTCTACGAAGATGAATAATGAATATATAATTTTTTTCCCTTATTTTCTTACAGTGGTATATCATGTTGATTGATTTGGAAATGTTAACCATTCTTGCATCCTTGGAATAAATCTGACTTGATCATGGTATATAGTGCTTTTAATGTATTGGTGGATTTGGTTTGCTACTATTTTGTTGAGTATTTGTGCATGTATATTGATTGGGATGTTGACCAATAATTTTCTTTTTTTGTGGTGTCTTTGTTTGGTTTTATTATCGGGTAATATTGGCCTCATAAAATGAGTTGGGAAGTATTCCATCCTCTTTTAATTTTTTGGAAGAGTCTGAGAAGGATAGAATTTACCAGTGAAGCTATCTGGTCCTAGACTTTTGTTTGCTGAGCGTTTTTGTTTTATTTTCTTTTGGGGAGGGGAGGGTGGGTGTCAGGGAGGCAGATTTGGATTACTGATCTAATCTCCTTGTTAATAATTGACATATTCAGATTTTCTGTTTCTGTAAGATACAGTTTTAGAAGATTGTGTGTTTCTCAGAATTGATCCATTTCTTCTAGGTTGTCCACTTTGTTGACATGAATTGTTCATAGTAGTTTTCATGATCCTTTGTGTTTCTTTAGTATCAGTTGTGACTTATTTTTAATTTTTAAGTTTATTTGAGACTTCTTTTATTTTTTTCTTGGTATATCTAGGTTAACAAGTTTATCAAGTTTCTTAATCTTTTGAAAGAAAAAGTTCTTTGTTTCATTGATCTTTTTATCACTTTTTAGTCTTTTATTTTCACTTTGATCTTTCTATTAATTTAGGGCTTCATTTGTTTCTTATTTTCTAGTTTCTTTAGGTGTAAACTTAGATTGTTTATTTGAGATTTTTGTGGTTTCTGAGGTAGGTCTGTTTTACTATGACCTTCCCTCTTTGAATTCCCTCATTGATTTGAGTATCTTGTGTTTTCAATTTCATTTGTCTTAAGGTATTTTTTTAAATTTTTCTTTTGATATCTTAATTGATCTATTGATTGCTCAGTGGTATTTTTTAATCCTAACATATTTGTAATTTCTTCCAATGTTATTTTCCTGATTAATTTCCAGTTTTTTGTTTGTTTTTAACCATTGTGCTCTAAAAAGATGATTGATAGGGTTTCGTGTGTCCTAAATTTATTGAGACTTGTGTTGTGGCCTTACATAATCTATCCTGGGGAATGTTCCATGTGCACTTGAGAACAAGGTATATTCTGCTATTTTGGATGGAATGTTCTACATAAATGTGTTAAATCCATCTGGTCTAATGTGTTGTTTAAAGTTGGTGTTTCCTGGGGCTTTTGGGTGGCTCAGTTGGTTAAACATCCAACTCTTGGTTTCAACTCAGTGCTTTTAGCACTTTGAATACATCATGCCATTTTTTTTTGTTTGTTTGTTTGTTTTTTTTGGTCTACAGAATTTCTGCTGAAAAATTTGCTGTTAGTCTTATGGAGTTTCTCTTGTACATAAGTTGTGTTTCTCTGGTTGCTGTTAGGAGTCTCTATTTTTAGCTTTTGACATTTCACTTAAAATGTGTCTTCCTGTGGATTTCTTAGGGATCATCTTTTTTGGAATTTTCTAGGCTTCCTGGATCTGGATGTTTTTTTCTTCCCCAAGTTAGGGAAGATTGGTACCATTATTATTATTATTATTATTTTAAAGATTTTATTTATTCATTTGACAGACAGAGATCACAAGTAAGCAGAGAGGCAGGCAGAGAGAGAAGAGGAAGCAGGCTCCCTGCCAAGCAGAGAGCCCGACGCGGGGCCCGATCCCAGGACCCCGGGATCACGACCTGAGCCAAAGGCAGAGGCCTCAACCCACTGAGCCACCCAGGCACCCTGGTGTCATTATTTTTTAAAGTAAATTTGCTGTCTGTTTTCATCTCTCTTCTCTTTCTGGGATTTCTATTATGTGAATATTTTTTTACTTGATGCTGTCCCATAGGTCCCTTAAACTATTCTTCACTTTAAATTTTTTTTCTTTTTGTTTCTCTATTGGTTGAGTTCCACTGCTCTGTCTTGTATGTCACTGATTTTTTCTTCTACTTCATCTAGTATACTGCTGGACACCTGTAGTGTTTTTTGTTTTGTTTTTCAGTTTAGTAAATATTCTTTAGCTCTTTGACTTTTGTTTGTACTTTTTATATATTTTCTTTGTTGAAGTTCTTTCTGTGTTCATATATATTTCCTCTGAGATCAGTGAACATCTTACTGACCATCAGTTTGAACTCTTTATCAAGTAAATTACTTATTTCTCTTTCATGAATTTTTTTTAAAGATTTTATTTATTTATTTGACAGAGAGAGACACAGCAAGGGAGGGAACACAAGCAAGAAGAGTTGGAGAGGGAGAAGCAGGTTTCCTACTGAGCAGGGGGCCCAATGCAGGGCTCTATCTCAGGACCCTGAGTTCGTGACCTGAGCCAAAGGCAGACGTTTAATGACTGAGCCAACCAGGTGCCCCATTTCATGAAAATTTTTATCTGGTGCTTTATATGGCCCTTTACTTCGGAACATATTCTTCTCTTTTCTCATTTTGCCTTTTTTTTTTTTTTTTTGTATTAGGGAAAACAACTACCACTGTAGAAGAACGGCTTTGTGTAGATCAAACTTATTTTCAATCTTACTTTGTTCTTAGTTGTCTCTCACACCTTTGTGATTCTCTAAGCAACCAGATTCATTCTTGATAGATCCCAGTTATGAGGGTGTGTCAAGACCTTTGAATGTTCCAAAGTGAGGGATCTCATTCAGTCCGTTTGAAGCTGACTGGAAATCAGACCTTCAGGCAGTGGCTTTTAAAGTATATAAATATATACAGTCCTGTGGGACCACAATTCTGAGCTCCACTGGCCTCATCTCCAGCCAATCTAGAGGTATCCCCTGGGTGAGTTGTAAAATCAATGCTGTATGCATATATAGATCTCTTAGTGTTCCTCTTATATATGTATATATGAATATAAATGTATTAATTAATTAATTAACTTCATTCCTTTCTGGAAGATACTGGTAAGCTGTAGTACTGCCAAAGGAAAGTGAAAAGATGGCTATTTCCAGCCTACATACCCTGACATCACCTTCATAGTCTCTAGCTGGGTTCTCAACCTAAAGCATGTCCCTTAGGGTTAGAAGCTCCAGGACAAATAATGAGGTTGTTTTGTTTTGTCTACCCCCGCACCGCCCCGGCCTCCTGTAAAAAGACTTGAATTTCTGTTGGTTGTCAGTGCAGTTCCCTGGATATGGTACCCTGCCAAAAACTCTCTTTGATTGTTTCACTTATATTAGGCCCAGAAACACAAGATCTCCTTGCCACCAGGGCCAGTATTTCAAGGAAGAATTCCCTATGTGGACTGTGTCAGCTTGGGTAGGATCATGGGGAATGCAGGGCATGGCTACCTACCTGCTTTAGTGGGATGGGCTTTGGAGAGTTCCAAGCAAAGGCGTGTCTATCACCTGGATTGGGTAAAGAAGGCCTTCAGGAGAGCATCTGTCTGTGGGGTTTATCAGGGTGTGGCTGGGGGGGTGGGGCACAGGGGAAGGATACACCAGCCCACCAGGTTTAGTAGTGATGGACCACAGGAAAGCAGTGGCATGAGATAAATATTGTTACCAGGGTAGAGGGAAAGTACAAAAGTTGTGCCTACCATCACTGGTGCCTACAAGGAAGGACAGTGCACAAATGATGCCCATCACCACTTCTATCCCTGGACAGAGTTCCAATAGGCCACTTTCTCTTTGGCAGATACTTTAAGATTAGCCAATGAATCTTCTTCACATATGTTCTAGGTGCTTTAATATCTGTTGTTTTTGTGCTGGGTCCTGGGGTGAGTGAAACTGTGTGTGAGACCTTTCAAATGTGTAGTCTCAGTTTCATATAGTCCTTTGGGTCTCCTGGACATAAGCCCTGTTGGTTCTTCAAAACCAGGTGTTTTAGGAGCTCTCTAGTGTGGGTTTGAGTGTTTAGGTGCTTAATGTGAGGTTCAAACTCCTCACTCATCAAGGACACACGCTATATTTGTGAGATTACTCCCACTTGTGGGTTACCATGCTGTGAGTGGGCTTTTCACCAAACTTCATCTCTCCCACTCCTACCCATCTCATTGTGGATTTTTTATTCTGTGTTATAGAGGAGCTATTCACTTGTTTTTTGGTCTTTTTCAGAGAGAATTGTTCATATGTAGCTGCATATTTGGTGTGTACATGGGAGGAAGTGAGTTTAAGGTTTTCCTGTGCTGCCCTTTTGAATCACTTCCTGCTCTAACTACTTTTCAAGAAAGAATTTCTCCTTCTGTTTATTATCATTGAATAATGATTATTTTATTTTTAGAAGTGCAGTTCGGAAAGCAAACATGTTAAATATTTGTTCCAGGGCCCAAGTTGTTTTTTTTTTTTTTTTTTTTTTTTTTTTAAGACTGTTGGTAGTGGGTATTTATTTAGAGAGAGAGAGTCATGGAGATCTGTAGTATAATACCAAAGCAAAAATTCCTTTCCTCCTTCTCCTTCTTCTTCTTCTTCTTCTTCTTTTGAAGATTTTTGTTTATTTATTCATGAGAGAGAGAGAGAAAGAGGCAGAGGGAGAAGCAGGCTCCCCAAAGAGGAGGGAACCTGATATGGGGCTTAATCCCAGGACGCTGAGGTCATGACCTGAGCCAAAGGCAGATGCTTAACAATCTGAGCCACCCAGATGCCCCAAAGCAAAGCTTTCTTAATGTGGACTCATTCACAGTCAATATTGGAGATTTTTAAAATATAGAATGAGCATGATTTTGCCTCCAAAGCAGGTTGGTTTAAAATCTTGGTTGTTATTGACAGGCAAGTCATGGACAAGTTCTCTTTCATACTGTATCCTCATTTTTTAATTGGATGTTACTATTCCAACATAAGAGACTAACTGTAAGAATTAAATGAGTTAACTTAAGTAAATAAACTACCTAGAATGGTTTTGGCACTCAAGAATGAATATCACATGACTGATATTATTTTAATGGAAACAGATATGATTATGAAATGTTTCATTCTATAGTTGAAAATGATATTAATCCATATACTAAACTAGTTCCACCTTTATCTGCCTCAGTGGAATGGAGAAACTCACATCAATCTCCTCACGGAATGTGGAGTATGGTTTTAAGGGAAGAATTCAAGGGTGTAGAAGAATTTCTGTTTTTCTTCTATGTGCATCATTGGTGATACAGTTTAAATGGTGTGCTATCATAATATTTTAAAACTATGGAGCTGAGAGACTATTTACTTTTTCACCACCATTCAACAGATGAAAAAGAATGAGGAAATTCATCATTCATTTTAAAAATATTGAGTATTCAGTGAAATGGTAGGGAAACATTGGAGGCAAATGGATGACTAAATGAGTGAATACTAAACAAATGGATAAACAAATGACTCTTCTTTGACTCTCAAATAGCTTATACTTGAATATGATAGATAAACATTAATCGAATCATTCTACAAATAACTACTCCAGGGAAGTTGTGATATCTTTCATGGTTGCGGGGTTCAAGGACTAAAATCTACTTTAAGGCAATGCCCAGAAATAGTTTATTGCAAGGTGTATATATTCTCAATTTTGTTTTTTTTTTTAAGTTTCACACTTTTTCCAATCAAATGGTTTCAAATTTTATAGCTTAAATATATCATGCTAGTCAAATGATGTCAGTAATATTTATCATATTTACTTGATTTTTCCCACATGATGAATTGTGTAACCTAAAATCTTTCAATATAATTATTGGTGCATTTGCAATTAAATCACTGTAGTTTCCCAGATGATATTTTTAGCAACTTTAGTGTTCAGTAAAGCTCGTGTGAACATATAAATTTGTTTAATTTTTGGTGTATATCATTTGTTTACCATATACATAAAAATTAATGGCTCTTGTACTGACATAAATCAAAAGTTAAATAGTACATTCAGTCTTAAATATACTTTAGTAAGTTAATAGGGAAATAATCTGGCTATTTTTAATATATTCTTAAAAATGGTCTAGGAAAAAAATATGTGGTACCTATAATAACAACAACTCTTATTTATTCAGCAGGGTTTTTTTTTTTTTTTAATGCATACAGCCCTGGTTTAGCATTTTACATTTATTAGCTCATCTAGTCTCAACCTCAGCATCTGAAGTATATATTATTATTACTTTCATTTCAATTATAAACAAAATGAAGCAGAGCATAAATAACTTGGCTCAGATCACATTTCTAATCAGAATGCTACATAAAAGACCTGATAGGTGACAAATCTATTATATAGACAATATGAGTTACAGACATTCAGAAGCAGGGAGTCATGGGGGTGGGAAGATGAAGAACATTTTCATTGGGTCTTTGCTCTTGAGTCATGGTATGTAATGCCTGGAATTCAGATGAGGTCATTTGTGCTTATAATTAAAATGACATGTTTATAGACAATTATTTGAGTGAAACTCTGAGAAGAAAATCAAGAAGAAATTCATGATCCATAGTGTAATGGCAGGGAATATTGCTGGAATGGTAGTTTGGTTCAATTTCAAGGGATTTTAAAAATCATGGAAGAAAAAAATGCAAAGAACTTGTTTTTCCTTACTGTGTGTAAAGGATATCTGCAGTTTCCTCCTATCTCATTTTATAAGGGAACTTTTCCTGTGTAGGATACTGTTTGAAACTACAAAAGCATCTCCTGGATTGGCAACCTGTACTTGGGCCTAGGACAGTATGGTTCAGTACCCTTTCATGCCAATGGGAAGAATCAGATTGCCTGTTATATTGATTTATAATAGTACTCTCAGTGCTGATATCTGCCATCTACATAGGGACTAAAAATGAAATAAATATACATATGTATGCTCCATAAAAGTTGTAGAGTAAACCAGAGCTCTTATTTATCATAAGTTGTTACAGATGGTTTTATAGATTTCATCTCTGAGTATACCTTCAAGATAGTAAGTGACCAATCCTTTTCACCCAATCCCATATCAAGAAGCTACAGATAAAGTATATTACAAAAGCAAAGAGTAAATAATGGAAAGATGAGAGCAATAATTTGAATTGATATTGTTAGTTTTGTGGTGCACTCATTCTAAATTATTCTGGCTTTACCAAGTTCTTGATACTGAAACAAACAGATGAAAACAAACAAAAAAACACTTACTGTTTTTCATTGATTTCAAATAACTCAGTCACATCCACTTAAATTCATGTGTTGCTTTAGCTAGACAAACTTAATGTTAAGAGTGTCTCGTCAAAAATAAATTCTGAGCAAATCTGTAATCATCTTATCATTTTCTGTTTTCATAGTACTTTACATTTTAAGTAATTTCTTATCATTTTACTGCAGGGCAGAAAAAAACTGACACACTTCTTTAGATGAAAGCAGGCTTCCTGTTCTATATGGTGGTCATGCAGAAGCCAAAGCATCTGTGTTATAATTCATCATCTTCATAATATTTCTGAGGTTTCTATTTTCTTTCTTTTTTTGTTATTCAGTATATTTTTAGTGTGCTTCCTTGGTTTCTTGTGCTTCATATAAGTGGAAATTTGCTCTTATTTTTCATGGAAATGTGAGTCATAAAAGGATAGTTATGAAAACTTTGCATAATGGAAACTGATAGTTAAATACCTAATAATAATTAATAATTCTGTATCTCAGAGAAATGAAAAAGGACTTCACGCACATACTTACAAGTGAATGATCTTCTCTGTCGAGAGCTTTTTAAATAGATGGTAACTTTGAATTCCTATTGGCTGGAGAAAAATAAAACCATCAAATGAAATATCAATGTAGAAGTCATAGTATAAATAACAACAACACAACAGCACTAACAAAACAACAACAACATCAATAAAGTATCAGTAGTTTGAGTGGATTTGTGAAATACCTGTTTATTATTTAAATAAATACAAAAATCATTTTACTTTAAAAAGTGCTTATATTTTTCCTGTCATTCTTTCTTTGGAAAGTGAAAATTATTATCCCAAGGAGATTTAGAAGACTATAGTATTTGAAAAAAGTAATTCAAAACATCTCTAACATAAGGAAATATAAGAAAAAGCTAAAGTAACAAACATGGTTTTTTTAGCCTCTGAGAGTTGGTAACAAATTGGGGCACTGTGGGGGCACTATCAGGACTTCCAGAAAGTTAAAGGAAGACATGAAAAAATAAGATGGTCATAAGATACAGCACAGCTACACTAACTAAAAACTAAGGTTAATTATTATGCCTTTTTGTACCTTAACATAAAGTTTGATTTACAACATGAGATCTGATTGCTCGATAATAAATTGTCAATATAGTAAATACTAAGTCAACAATCTGGTCATGTATTTGACATATAAATATGATAAACTTTTCAGGGAAGAAAAACTTAGTAATTTCTTTAGTAAAAGAAAACTTATTCTATCTTCTTTTATTTAAAGGAAAAATATGAAGTTGTTCTTGTCTTTTTTTTTTTAAATCAATGTTTTGTTGTGGAACATTTCATAAAATGACCTTGCATAGTCATTTGAAACCTATAAATTCAGACTGCTGTTGTTGCTTTTATTAATTCCACAGGAAGGGTGCATGTACTTTGTGGTGGATTAGTAATTTGAATAATGAGACAAATAAAGGGAAATACAAGAAATTAATACCTAGTGGATGATTTTAATTTGTTGGTAACAGCTTTTAGTAGTAAAGAGAAAATAGGATGATGTTCTTTTTGTACAATGACTAATATTCATGTAAATATTACTATGCTATCATTATATTTCTTTAAAGTATGTTTTAATAGACATTTTAATAAATGGTTATAAATGGTTTACTTGATGCTTTTTAAAAGAGAAGATAAACTCTTATACCAGCAAAATAAACTGAGTACATTAAAATATTTCTTCTTTCTCTAACCTGTATTGAAGTAATAAAGGAAGAGATTTAGGATCATAAAAGGAATAGTAATAAAGCTGAGGACCTAATTTACTTCCCAGTTTTATTTCAACTTAGTTCTTCATTGCTATAAGGCATAGAAGTTATTGAATTTTACTACATTCACCTCACGCTGGTTTCCTATCAAACAGAATATCAGTAGAACACCTCTGCTGAGCTCCCTACATGAAATTGTCCTTTTGTACGTCTCATAATCGGCTGCGATGTGGCCAAGCATCTGGCGGTGACAAGCAGACGTCTTTGATTTATTGGCTAATATCACCACTTGTTAGTGGATGGTTGAGCAGGAGACTAAAAGAGCATAAAATCAGAGAGAATAAATTATGAAGGCACCGAACTGTGCCATTATAAACCCTTCCTTGTCACAGCTGTGACATCTCATAGGAAATGGAGGATGACAGCAGCGTTCATTCTTCAAAGGGCCAATACCTTCTACTTGTGATCCTGACCATAAATAAATAAATAAAGCAAACAAACCACCAAGTCAGAACTCAAATAAGAAATGCCTTCCTCTCAATAGAGCACTTGTGTTCCAGTTTTCTTTTACTTTTGAAAGTAGTACAGAACAAAATCAACTTCTATTAGAAGTACACACTAGGAGAGCTCTAGGATATTAAGTACATCTGTAGTGTACACTAGAACCTAAAAAACTCAGGAGGTTGACTTACCCCACATTTCTTTTCCCTTTAGTCTCCCTGAGAAGCTTACTCTTATTTAAATTGGTTACACAAATAGTGTTTTAATAAGTCAGTTTGGCCAATCCACACATACTACAAATCTCAGCCTAGCAAATGACTTTAAGTTTACCTACCTTCAGGTAATATAGCTGTAAAACTGTTCCAGAATAACTTAAAAGTTGAATTGGCCTTTTAAGTATAATTTATTAAATTAATCAAAATACATCTGAGATGGAAGATTTGTTAAAAATGCGTAGTAGTAATAAAATTACTATGCACTAGTGGAGAGAACCTACATCTTGGAACTTAGAGTCATTTCTTAGATTTTCATCCTCTAATACATTACCATATTTAAAAATCTAATCAAGTTTCTTTGAAATGTAACATTTACTTTTTTCTATATTAAGATTTTAATCTTGTGAATTCTGAATTTATGATTAAATCAAAGAAAAGGCAAAGTAAATGAGTATATCCTTCAC
Organism: Lontra canadensis; assembly: GCF_010015895.1. Lineage (NCBI taxonomy): Eukaryota > Metazoa > Chordata > Mammalia > Carnivora > Mustelidae > Lontra > Lontra canadensis. The sequence goes on from NW_022630999.1 coordinate 28,989,414, forward strand.
TTTCACAGATACTATCCCAGCTGCATACTTTCATTAATTCATTATAAGAGTCATGAAAGAATAACTTTTCAGTTCAGACTTCTGCATATCATTCATAAGAAAATGACTATGGAAAGCTGTTGTAAGGTGAGGCTTAGCATTGTCAAATAATGTATCCAGAGAACTCTAAGAAAAAATAATTTTATGTTAAATGTTTTATTACCAATAATAATAATAATAATACTAATACATAAAGAGGGCATGGAAAAATGTTTGGAGGTGATGGCTGTTTTTAGGTCATAGATTATGGTGACGGTTTCATGAGTGCATACTTATCTCTATATTCATCAAGTTGTATTCATGCATATAGAAATTTTATATGTCAATCATACCTCAATAAAGTGGTTTTAAAAATCAGTGTCGATAGGGAAATAATGCATCAGAAGACTAGTGAGAGATAAAGCTAAAGAGAGAAGTTGAGGCTGTATTATCAAAGGATCTGTCTGCCATAAAGTATATTAAATCATTTATTAATTTATAGTCTACCTTATTTTAGAAAGGGTTTTTTACTAATTACAAAGACATAAACTATAGCAAAATGCAATAAATCAAAAATAGGTTTAAAAAATAAAAATAAATATACATTTTACAATGAACTCAAGAATAAAGCAGATACTTAAATATAAAACATAAACTACTTCAGTATTGTGAAGATGGTTCATAATCTTCGCTCAAAGCTTTAAAAAAAATTTTTTTTTAAGATTTTATTTATTTATTGCCAAAGAGAAAGAGAGAGAGCTCAAGCAGTGGGGAGTGGCAAGCAGAGGGAGAAGCAGGCTCCCTGCTGAACAAGGATCCTAATGTGGGACTCAATGCCAGGATCCTGGGGTCATGACCTGAGCTGAAGACACATGCTTAACTAACTAAGCCATCCAGGTGTCCCCTTGCTCAAAGCTTTTTATCAACTATCATAGAAAGAGAAATTGAATCAATTATAGTAAGACAACCTAAATATTGCAGTAGGAAAAAAGAATGACATTTGTAAGATGAATTTTGTATTAGTTTATATATTCTTATTATATCACAATAAAGTATTGAATTGAGACCAAGCAGTTCCAAGGGGGGGTGTGTAGTAGGTAACTAAAATATTGACTAGATATGTGGAATAGATGATTGCCTTGCATAGGAATTCCCATTTTCTTGAATGGAGCCAAAGTTTACTTCCAAGTAAGTCCAAGACTTTCAAATTATTTCCAAATTTGTTTAAAAGGAAAAAACATTTCTACCTATTTTTAAAATTTATTTTCTACATTTATGCAATCACATGGATGGGTTTTTATTCAAGTTGAAGGGTACATTTAATACATAATGCCACAGTGTAGTAATGTGTATACAGTCAGGTGGCATATAAAAAACTCACTTTGATGTATACTAATGGATTCTTCTAAAAATGGTCATCTTACATAGAAGCTGAAACTGAGATTAAGTTAGAGTCCTTTGTAACCTCTGATGAAGAGCAAAGTGTCCATTAAAATCCTGCCATTAAAAACACCAACAAATTCACCTGAATCAAAAGGTGATGGACTTTATAGATAATTCTGGGCTATCAACTATCTCCAGATAGTTTCAAAAGTGATGTTTAGGATTATATTTCCACTTCCTAGTGACCCTCTTCTGCCTTTTTAAGAGTCAGATTAATTATTGACTTTGTGGGTGTAATTTTAGCTGTAGCTTAAATCTTATTTTGGAGCAAAATCATAAATTGTATCTGTGGTCATATATATATGCACACATGTGATATATGTGATTATGACCAGATTATAAACAACAATTTTATGCATTTTTTTTATTTCCAGTAAAGCAGCTAATTTAAAGAAGTTAAATTATGCCTTTACATATAAACATGCACATAAACCTACATGTTTGAAACATCTAAATGAATAAATAGCAAATTTTATATTTTTACATAATTTGTACATAATATGTATTTACATATAATAGTATTTTTGGAGTATATACTGAACTTTGATTATACATACTTGAGTGATAAGTGGTCTATACACATGATTTTACTTAGTCTTCTCAAAGTATCTGAAAAATAGGATCATTATTCTAGTAGTTCAGAAGTATGAAATATCCAGGAGGAGCTGGAGGAAAGTATCAGAAGTATCTGGATCATTATTCTGGTAGTTCAGAAGTATGAAATATCCTGGAGGAACCCAGATTCAAAATTGGATCTCTTAAATTGAAAGTCCATTTTTTAAGTGGATCTTTCTTTTCTCAATAATAAACTGAATTATGAAGGATGCTAAAGGCCTAAAATGTTATTATTCATAATCTAACTTTAAAAGGAGAGATTACATGACACAGTTACAAAATTTTGTATCTTGAATTTAGCTGAGACTCGCTGCCAAAATTTCTGGTTATTACTGTTACTTGTTTTCAAGGTACTGACCTTTTCCCTTAAACATTTTGCTTTGGTTTCTCAGGTGTATGAAAAATGCACATGAATATTTTCTGTTTTGGGTGTTATCTAATCTTTAATAAAATGTATGGATGTTTAGTTCCTTAATGTGAAGAAGAACAATCTTATCTATTAATGGATCTGAGCAATCCAAAAGGCATTCTCAACATTTTCACATGTAATGAGAGTGTCAAAAATATACTTTCAAATAAAATGATTCTTAGCATTGGAGAAAGCAGCAATAATGATGTGGACAACTTTTCTATCAGGCTTAATTTCTTTGGTTTGAGGTAATGCTGCAATTAAAACATTACCAAGGCGAATTCTCAGTGGCTCAGCACTAGACACTTCTTACACACTTGAGTGGGTACAAGTGTAGCCATGCGCAGCCAGGTGTGGTAAATCTGTCAGAACTAACAGCAGGGGCTCTGATAAGAGTCCTCCATCAGTAAGCCTACTTGATAGCTCAGGGTCTTTGAATTGTTATCATAACCAGCACCTAATAGTGAGACCAGTATTAAGGTCTGCTCATATTTCCTCAGTGTGTTTCTGAACTTTCATAGGTTTTTCCTGTCTTGGTTATTTAAGATCATGTTGTAGTTTAGACTTAACAGTAGCCATTGTCAGAACTTAAGTACCCTTTTCCCCCTTGATGAGAGGGAGAAATTTAGCATATGAAGGAGTGTAGAAGAAATTCTTTTCTCAATACAATAGCATCTTTTGTGCGGATAAAAAACAATAGGAAGTATCTTCCATTCATATTCAGTAACCATAACACATAAGCTCCTATTTTAGAAGAGTTACAAATTCCTGATCTTCAATCTCTACTTGAACTAGTCTACTAATTTCAGTATAACCTAGTTTTTCTGCTCCAACCAGACTGGCCTAACACTACACCTTAATTTCTTCTTGCTTGGCAGTAATTCTGGTCTGTTTAGACAGCTCAGCTCTTTTTTCCACACTCTATCCTTATTAATGGATATTTCCTGGCCCATGGCTTTAATCTGATCCATTATTAGTGTACCATTGAGAACTGATTATTGGAAGTTACTAATTCATAACTTTTACTCAGGGCCTAGCATCATGGACTTTTTTTCTGAAATTTTGTGTAAAGATAGCATATCCTTTCTTGCTAGTTTCATGATTTTGAAAAATTAACATATATTCAAATTAAGTTTGCATATTATGGAGATTATTTTTAATGGTCCTCCAATATGTCCATAGTTTATACCAAAAATAGGCCTTTAATCTGATTGTAAACAGCTCCATGCTATCAAATTTTAAAATCTCTGTGTGTATGTGTGTTTGTGTCTGTGTATGTCTTTGAATTTATCACCATTTCTCCTTTAGTAGTTTTGCCACATGAGTAATTATGTCAGGAGTTACAAAGGCAGAAGCTATTAGGGACCAGGAAAGTAAATTAAATGAATAAAAGCAGGAGGAGTCTTGGAAAAACCATAGGGCAGCCTCAAAATTAAGTCATAACAGATTCAAAGCTACAGTGTTAGAATGTAATAGGGACTGTTGAACAATGTGGAGTATTGAAGAGTGCATGACCTACTCATGTGGTCCAGTGTTACTCAACTCTTACCATGTGGAGCCATGTGATGATGGATGCTTAGGTTAGCCAGATCTTCTGATGTTACTTACAGAGAATTTGGAGATATGGATCTGAAATTGATGTTACTTACAGAGAATTTGGAGATACGGATCTGAAATTTCAGTCTTTTTTTTCTGTATTAGAAAATAATTCTCAGCAAGAACAAATGTAAGCATTGGTTGCTGTATAATTGTGTATTTTTGTTGATTATGGTGATATGTCAATGTATATTAAATTGAACACTTTAAATGTGGGTGGCTTATTGTATGTTATTTATACCTCAATAAGTCTGTTAAAAAAACAACAGTAGTATCTCACTTTTTAAATGAATCCAAGACAAGATAAATACCACAGCATTAATCTAATTATGCAATAATTTTAATTATTTTTTAAAATAATTAATAATTTTAATTTTTTAATACCACACAATTTTTTTAATTGTGTAAATTTTTAAAATTAAATTTAATTTTTTAAATGTGAAAATTTACATTCACTGATATCATATCAGCATAGACTTTAGCTGTACAGTTTGATGAGTTTTGACAAATGTACACACCAATATAATGAGCACCACAATCAAGATAAAGAATGTATACATCAATTAAAAAAAGTTTCCTTATACTTTCCTGTCAAACACAACCCACCACAGGCAGGCACTGGTTTGATTTCTATCAACTCAGATTAGTTTTGCCTATGATAGTATATTGTATAAATGGGTTCATTGATTTTTTTATATCATACTTATCCACTTGATAATGTTTTAGAGATCTATCAAGGCTGTTACGTACATGAGTAGTTCATTCATTTTTCTTGCTTTGTTCATGTATTTACTTGTTGATGACCACCTGGGCTGTTTCCAGTTTTTGGCTATTATGAATAAAGCTACTATGAGCATTCTTATACAAACAAACAAAACAAAACACATATGAGAAATAAAAAAAAATATGTTCCAACGTGGATGATATCTGCGTATAATGATCATAGAGTTCATGAGTATTTTTTAATACTATATTTGGTCTTCCAGTCTAAAATGAATACAATGAAAATTTGACTAGAGAGTGAGGAGAAAGATTTGGGGGTAGAACTACTATATTACAGTTTTAAATCTATCATTTGTAAGTTGTCTAACATTGCATAAGTCAACTGATCTTTCCAGACTGAAAGTTTTGTTGTTGTGGTTACTGTGCAGTGCTGGATTAGGTTGGTTGGTTGATAAAATTAGTATATTACACAAGATGGATTATGGGATCTTTCAAAAGAGCGAAATGTTAAGACTTTAGGTGAAATGATGAGAACATTGGAAAACTGTGATCTTCACAATTTACTTACTGTTTATGAAATGTTTTAGATTGAGGGGTTTGAATTAAAACTTCCAGAGCTCTAGTATTATGGCTTTATTAATTTAATAGGAATAAATTGGGATGTTATATCACTTTGGAGTCATAATCAAAAACAAGTTTCACAGCTGAAATTGGCAATAACATAATTTCACTTGTGTTTTCACAATGCATAGCGTTATTTGGTTTTCCTCTTTAAAATGTGGTATGGGCAATGCATAGTAGATGGAGTGTCTCCAGTTTTAATCACTTCACTTTTCATTTGAAAAGTAATTCATCATGAGAAGTCAGTGGGGTATAGAGAGCACTAATTGCAGCAAAATATCAAGGACAGTTTTCCTCTGTCTTAATTAAACATTAATGAGTAAACTTATTTGCAAATGCATGCTGCAGGGATGGACTTGTCTATCTAGGTTTGGTAAATACTGACACTAGGTGTCAAAATAAAGCACATTAATTGATTTATACAGGAATAGTTTAAGAAGATTGCACCTGGCTTGACATTTTTCTAAGTTTTTATAGAGTAGTTTCTGATAAATTATTTATAAAGAAACTTTTCTTGACCTATCCTAATTACAGGAGTGATTGTTTCTAAACTAATCAATTTTGTATAAATTTGACTTATCAACTTAAGGAATTCTATAGTAGATGATGAGGAATTTAGTTTCTTCATGTTTTCGTAAGGAATATGTGGGCAAGTCACTTTTTCCTTGATTATTAGAAATATTTTTTAAGATTTTAGGTATTTTAGTTGTTTTTAGTTAATGGTTTTTATGAATGTATCCAAGTTTTTTTAGAAAGTAACATATTATTTTAAATACTGTATTTTAGCTATGATCCCAAAACATTAAACAAAATTAAAAGCCCAAGGAGTGCATTTAACTCAAGCTTCAAATCTTAAAATAATGTTTTAAGTAACCATACTTAAGTACCTTAAGTTACCTTACTTAAGTACCTTAAGTACCTTAAGTTACATTTGATACTTTATAGTGTATATGTAAGTCTGTACACTTAAAAAAGGCATCAAATAAAGCTTTTTGCAGGTGCCTGAGTGGCTCAGTCAGTTAAGCCTCTGCCTTGGGCTCAAGTCATGAGGTCCTGGGATCAAACCTGCAACTGGTTCCCTACTCAGCAGGGAGCCTGCTTCTCCCTCTCCTTCTGCTGCTCCCCCTGATTGTGCCCTCTCTCTCTGTCAAATTAATAAGTAACATCTTTCTAAAAAATAAAGCTTTTTGGCTTTTATATTAAGTTCTTCTGTGGATATCAAAAGAATTTCCCGAACTAATCTTTAGTTAGTTGGTATGTAATTTTTGACTAGATTCCCTCATACTCTTTTCCAAATGATTCCCAGCAGTGTTTATTTTGATAAGTATAGTTGAATAATTATTTTGAAACCTCAAAATTATAATTGACATTTAAAAATAACTATACCTTATATTAAATGCTTCTAATTTCTTATAGAAGAAGAGAAGTTACCAATAATGGAGTTCAAACCTTGCAACAAAATTTTCTACAATGGAGCAATTTTCAGAAAGTGGCAAAAATACCATACATACTGTTTTAAAATATTAGTATAGTATTTCTTAAAAGGGGAGAGAAAAGAAAAAAAATCTGTTTCTTAGAATGGCTTACAAACTCTTCAATTTACTCTGTTTTCAATAGTACTGTTAAATTTTACTTTAGATTCTGTTGGAACTCCCAGTTTCCCAAACCATATGGCTTGATGCAGATAAAATTGGCTATGGTAAATAATGGAAACACTTTATGTTTTTTTTCCCACCTCTGAAGCTACTGAAGTGTTATGGTATACATTTTTAAGTTTATTAGAACCAGGGTTTTAGTGGGTCTTATTTTTAAGACTCCTTTTGTACTTTGCACAACTTTATTGCCACATTTGAAAATAATAAAATGGCCCATACATTCCTCTTCTGAAGCACAGACTTGAGAAGAATATTGTTTTCAATTTGAGATTAAAATTATTATAAGGGACTTTAATATGTGCTTTAAAAATTTTTTGGAACGGGAATTTCTATTTAAAAAATATAAAGTAAATATGAACATCCTCCCCTTCATTATATGGAAATCATGAAAAACAGAAAAAAAATTGGAACTAACACTAAATTCATCTTTGAAAAGAAATTAAGAAATACTTGAAAGCACAAAACAGAAAATAGTTGGGTCTTCCAAAAGCAATGATGGTCAACAATGATGATAATATTTTGATACATTATAGTGAACTGACACTCTTGACTAGAGTTCTCATGAAAAGCCATGCAAGTAGACATTTAAATCTTGACATACCCTCAGTACAGAACCAGTATTTCTTATTTGCAACAATGGCAGTGGGATTTTCAGGGTGATGGTAGGAGTTTGTAATTGCTTTGTTTCAAAGCACAAGTGTAGGAGGTAGGTGTTGAACAAGGAATCATGAAGCTAAGACTTGCTTATAATAAACTCTATTGGTGGTAGAAGTTTGAAAAGAAACATAGTGACAGACGTGTGAGAAGAGATCTCACACTCATAATCAGTAATAAAACTTTATACATGTTTGAAGCATGAATATAACTTATTCCTCACATGTAAAGCAAGAGTAATCAAAATGAATCATGAATTCTATACAAATATAGAAAAAAGAGGGAGATAGAGAAGGTGTGTTTTGTGTGTGTGTGTGTGTGTGTGTGTGTAAATGAGGGACAAAGAAAGACAGAGGCGGAGAAGAAAAGAGAGAAAGGAAAGAGGGGAGGGAGGGAAAGAGGAAGGGAGGAAGGAAGGAAGGAAGGAAGAGAAATGAAAGAAAGAAGGAAGGTAAACATTACCTATGAAGAACACTGATCAGAAAAATGTTCCTGTGGAACAGAGAAAATGTAATCACATGTATTTCAGTGAATTAAAGCAAAACTAAACCACATTCAATAGCATAATGGATCCACTGTTTAATGTCTGTTTTAATGATGTACTACATTTATATATTCATTAAGTCTATGTCTGGATTTCCTATTCTATTCCATTGGACTGTTCTCCTCTTCAAGTACCAATCTCAACAATGACATAATTACAGAAGTTTTAAAGTAAATATGTTTGAATGTTGGTATGATTATCCCTTACAAAACATACACAAACATATACACATACACACACACACTGTATTCCTGTTTTTTAGAGGTTTACTAAGTATTCTTTGTTTATATTTTTTCATTTGAGATTCATAATGAATTTTTTAAAACCTGGAAAAACCAAGTGACAATATTGGTATCAGGCTGAAGTTATAAATTAAGGAAAATTGACATTTTTGTATTGTCAGGTCTTCTTTTCCAGGATCTAGGTATATGTTTCTAGTTGTTGAAATCTACCTTCTATGATTTTCAAGAGTGTTTTAGAAGTTTCTTATTAGCATTTATGACTATGTATTCATTTTTTAATTGAAATGTGCCTTTTAAATTATTTTATTATTTATCTTATATTTGAAGATAATTGATATCATTATATTTTATATCCTGCTATTTTTCCAAATCTTAAAATTATCTTTTGTTGTTATTTATGGATTTTCCAAGTACATAGTCAAGGAATCTGCAAATAGATACTTTGGCTAATTCTTGCAAAGCAGTGTTAAATAATGGTGAAGATAGTGGGTACCCAAGTCTTGTGCATGATTTTATTGGATACTTTTAATACTGTTACACAAGTAAAATATAGGCTTTGGAGCTGAGATACACACATTATGTTAATGAAATATCAACTTATTCCTCTTTTTTAAAGATATTTTTTACTGAGGTATAATAGACATGTATTAGTTTCAGGTGTACAACATACTTATTTGACATTTGTTACATTTCAAGATGGTCAACACAATGTCTAGTTATGATTTGTCACCTTAGAAAGCTAATACAATAATAATAACTATATTTCCCAAACTATACCTTACAACCCCGTGATTGTTTATTTTATAGCTAGAAGTTTGTACTTCCTAATCCCCTTCATTCCTTTTGCCTTCCTAACCCTTACCTCTAATAATTAGCATCTCTTCTCTGTATTTACCAGTCTGATTTTATTTTTTTAGATTTCACATATAAGTGAAATCATGCACTATTTGTCTTTGTTTGATTTATTTTACTTAATATAATACCCCCAAAGTCCCTCCATGTTGTCACAAATAACAAGATTTCTTTATTTTATGGCTGAGTCGTATATATATTCCATCAATGGACACTTTATCCATTCATCCATCAATGGATACTTTGATTGATTACATGTATTGACTATTGTAAATAATGTTGCAGTGAACATAGGGATGCATATGTCTTTTGAAATTAGTGTTTTTATTTTTTGTATAGATATCCAGAGAGGAATTGCTGGATCATATAGTAGATTTATTTTTAACTTTTTGAGGAAGCTCTGTACTGTTTTCCATAGTGACTGAACATATTTACATTTCTAGCAATAGTACATGAAGGTTCCCTTTCTCCATATCCTCACAAACACTTGTTATTTCTTCTCTTTTTGATAATGGTCATTCTGACAGGTGTAAGGTGATATCCCATTGTGATTTGATTTTCATTTCATTGATGGTTAGTGTTGTAATGAGCATCTCTTCATGTGTCATCTTTTCTCCACTTCATGTGTGTCTTCTTTGGAAAAATGTCTATTCAGATCCGCTACCTATTTTTTTCTGCTTATTTTTTAAATTACATTTTTGTTATCATTATTGAGCTGTATGAGATCTTTATATATTTTGGATATTATTACCTTATTGGATATCTGATTTGAAAATATCTTCTTCCATTCAATATGTTGCCTTTTTGTTTTGTTGATGAGTTTCTTTTTCTTTTTTTTTTTTTTTAACATATAATGTATTATTTGCTTCAGGGGTACAGATCTGTGAATTATCAGTTTTATACAGTTTACAGTACCACCATAGCACATACCCTCCCCAATGTCTATCACCCAGCCACCCTATCCCTCACCCCAACCCTCCAGCAACCTCCATTTGTTTCCTGCGATTAAGAGTCTCTAATGGTTTGTCTACCTACCCAGTCCCATCTTGTTTCATTTTTCCCTCCCTTCCCCCCACAAACCCCTGCCCTGCCTCTCAAATTCCTCATATCAGAGAGATCATATGATAATTGTCTTTCTCTGACTGACCTATTTCATTTAGCATAATACCCTCAAGTTCCATCCACGTCATTGCAAATGGCAAGATTTCTTTTTTTGATGGCTGCACAGTATATATATATATATATATATATATATATATATATATATATATATAAAATCACTTATTCTTTATCCATTCATCTGTTGATGGACATCTAGGTTCTTTCCATAGTTTGGCTATTGTGGACATTGCTGCTATAAACATACAGGTGCATGTGCCCCTTTAGGTCACTACCTTTGTATCTTTAGGGTAAATACCCAGTAGTGTTTAGTGCTGGGTTGTAGGGTATTTTCAACTTTTTGAGGAACTACCATAATGTTTTCCAAAGTGGCTGCACTAGCTTGCATTCCCACCAACAATGTAAGAGTGTTGGCAAGGATATGGAGAAATGGGTTTCTTCATTGTACAGAAACTTACTAGTTTGATATAGTCCCATTTGTTTATTTTAGCTTTTGTTTTCCTTGCTTGTGGAGTCAGATTTAAAAAAAAAATCACTAAGACCAATGTCAAGGAGCTTACTACTTATAATTTCTTCTAGATGTTTATGGTTTCAGTACCTGTATTCAAGTCTTTATTTATTTATTTTTTTAAGATTTTATTTATTTATTTGACAGACAGAGATCACCAGTAGGCAGAGAGGCAGGCAAAGAGAGAGGAAGGGAAGCAGGCTGCCCGCTGAGCAGAGAGCCCGATGCGGGGCTCCATCCCAGGACCCTGGGATCATGACCTGAGCCAAAGGCAGAGGCTTTAACCCACTGAGCCACCCAGGCGCCCCTGTATTCAAGTCTTTAATCCATTTTGAGTTAATTGTTTTATATGATATAAGGAAGTGATCTAATTTCATTCTTTTTCATGTTGCTCTCCTGTTTTCCTGACACCATTTATTAAAGAGACTGTCTTTTCCCCATTGTCTTGTCCCCATTCTTGCCACCTTTGTCATGAATCCAGTGACCATGTATGTGTGGGTTTATTTCTGGTTTCTCTATTCTGTTCCATTCATCTATGTGTTTGTTTTTATGCCACTACTGTCCTGTACTGTACTGATTACTATAGCTTTGTGGTATCTCTGGCTGTGTTCTTTCTCAGGATTATTTTGGATATTTGGGGTCTTTGTGGCTCCAAATTTTAGGATGGGTTGTTCTAGTTCTGTGAAAAATTGCTTTGGAATTTTGATAGGGATTACATTGAATCTATGGATTGTTTTGAGTAGTACGGACGTTTTAACAATATTAATTCTCCAATCTATGAGCATGGAATATATCTCCATTTATTTGTGCCCTCCTCAATTTTTTTCATCCATGTCTAATAATTTTCCATCACAAGTTTTTTAGCATCCTTGGTTAAATTTATTCCTAGGTATTTATTATTTTTCATCTGATTGCAAATGGGATGTTTTCTTAATTTCTCTTTCTGGCTTGTTATATTATTGCATAAAAATGTAATAGATTTTTTCTTTTTTTAAGATTTTGTTTATTTATTTGACAGAGATCATAAGTAGGCAGAAAGGCAGGCAGAGAGAGAGAGGTGGAAGCAGGGCCCCTGCTAAGCAGAGAGCCCAATGTGGGGCTCGATCCCAGGACCGTGAGATCATGACCTGAGCCGAAGGCAGAGGCTTTAACCCACTGAGCCATCCAGACACCCCTGTAATAGATTTTGTACATTAACTTCATATTCTTCGACTTTAGTGAATTCATTTATTAGTTGCAACAGTCTTTTGGTGAAATGCTTAGGGTTTCCACATAGTATCATGTCATCTTCAAATAGTGACAGTTTTACTTCTTTTCCAGTTTTTATGCCTTTTATTCTTTTGCTTGCCCAGTTGCTATGGCTTGGCCTTCAGTACTGTATTGAATAAAATTGGTGAGAATAGGCATCCTTGTCTTCTTCCTGATCTTAGAGGAAAAACTTGGATCTTTTCATCATTGAGTATAATATTAGCTGTGAGTTTGTCTTATCAGGCCTTTATTATTTGGAGGTACATTTTTTTTTCCTGTAGACATTTTGTTTTTATCATAGATGGACGATAAATTTTGTAAATGCTTTTTCTCCATCTATTGAGATGGTTGTATGATTTTTATCTTTCATTTTGTTAATGTTCTATATCACATTGATTGATTGGCAAATGTTGGACCATCCTTGCATCTCTGGAATAAATCCCACTTGATCATGGTTTATGATCCTTTTAATATATTGTTAAAGTCCATATATTGTTGTTATATTGTTATATTGTTACCATATTGTTGTTAATATTTTGTAAGTATTTTTATATCTATGTTCATCAAGGATGTTGACCTATAATTTTATTTTTTTGTGAGATCCTTTTTTGGTTTTGCTATTAGGGTAATATTGGCCTCATAAAATGAGTTTGAAACCTTTCCTCTTCATCAACTTTTTGGAAGAATCTGGGAAGTATAGCTATTAAATCTTCTTTAAATGATTGATAGAATTTACCAGTGAAGCCATGTGGTCCTGGTGTTTTGTTTGTTCAAAGATTTCTGATTACTAATTCAATCTCCTTGCTAGTAATTTTCTATTCAGATTTTTTTTTTAAATTTCTTCATGATTCAGTCTTGAAAGATTGTGAATTTCTAGGAATTGATCCATTCTTTTCAGTTGTCCAATTTGTTCATATATAATTATTCATAGTAGTCTCTTATGATCCTTTGTATTTCTTTGGTATCAATTATAATTTTCTCATTTTGTTGATCTTTGCTACTGTCTTTGTAGTCTCTGTTTTATTTATTTTTCTCTGATCTTTATTATTTCCTCCTACTAACTTTGCTTTTCATTTATTCCTTTCTCTAGTTTCTTTAGTGTAAAGTTAAATTATTTATTTGATATTTTTGTAGTTTCTTGAGGTAGGCCTATATTGTTGTGAATGCTCCTTTTAGAATTACTTTTGCTACATCTCATAGATTTTTTATATCATACTGCTATTTTCATTTATCTGTATATATTTTTAATTTCTTCTTTGATATTTCTGTAGTTGTTCAGTACCACAGTTTAATCTCTACATATGGGTAGTCTATCCAGTTTTCTTCTTATAATGATTTCTAGTTTTGTATCAATGTAGTCTGAAGATGTGTTTGATGCTATTTCAGTCTTCTAGAATTTATGAGCTTGTTTTGTGGCCTCACATGTCATCTATCTTGGAGAATGTCCCATCTATACTTGAGAAGAATATATTGTGCTGCTTTTGGATGAAGGTTCTGTATTAAGAAAAATAGTTAAGTTAAAAATCTATTAAGTCCATCTGGTCTAATGTGTCATTTAAGGCTGGCATTTCCTTATTGATTTTCTGTCTGGATGTTCTATTCATCTATGTAAGTGTGGGGGGGTGAAAATTCCTTATTATTTTTGTATTGTCAGTTTTTCTTGATCTCCCCTTCACTTCTGAGTGGTAATCTTGCCAACTAGAGTATTGTTGGTTGAATCTTTTTCCTTTCAGCACTTTCGATATATCATGCCACTCTCTTCCAGTCTGAAACATTTCTGCTGAAAAGTCTGCTCATAGTATTAAAGGAGTTCCCTTACATGTAACAAGTTGTTTTTCTCTTGATGTTTTTAAGATTCTTTGTAACTTTTGACATTTTAATTGTAATGTGTCTTGGTGTGGTTCTCCTTAGTTTCATCTTCTTGGCATTTTTCTGAACTTCCTGGATCTGGATATCTGTTTTCTTCCCTAGGTATGGGAAGTTCTCAGCCATTATTTCCTCGAATAATGTTTCCACCTTTTTTTTTTTTTTCTCTTCTCATTCTGGAACCCCATAATGTGAATGTTATTCTACTGATGTTCTTAATGGTCCTTAATTACCTTCATCATCATCATCATCATTATTATTATTATTATTATTATTATTATTTCTTTTAGCTGCTCTTTTAGGTGATTTCCATTTCTTTATCTTCCAACTTACTGGTTTGCTCTGCTTCATCCAGTCTGTTATTGAACCCCTTTAGTTTATTTTTCAGTTCAGTCATTATGTGCTTCAGCTCTGTGAGTTCTCTTTGGTACTTTATGTTTTCTGTCTCTTTGTTGAAGTTTTCACTTTATTTATTCACTCTCTCTTGAGTTCATTAAGAAACTTCGTGGCTATTACTTTGAATTCTTTATTAGGTAGATAACCTATATGTATCATTAAGTTTTTTTGCTGAAGTTATATCATTTTATTTTGTTTGGTACATATTTATGTTTCCTAATTTTACTTGATTTCATGAGTTTGTTTCTATGTATTAGGCAAAACAGCTGCCTCCCTCAGTTTTGAAAGAGTGGCCTTTGTATATGATAGTCCTTCTCATTTAATCTTGCCTAGCTCTTGATTGTCTTTTGAGCCTTTGTGATTGTCTAAACTGCTTGATTTATTCTTGATATGCCCCATTGTTTAGGGTTTGCCAAGACTTGTCAGTGATCCAAAGGGAGGAATCTCATTTAACACCTAGTTTCAGGCTGATTGGAAACCAGACTTTCAGGCAGCTGCTTTTAAAGTATGCAAATATATACCATCCTGTGGGGCTGCAATCATAATCTCTGCTGGCTTGCAGACCAGGACATCTGGAGGTGTCTCCTGGGTGACAGTTGCAAAAGTCAGAGCACCGAATGAATGGATAAGTTCCTTTCTGGGAAGTTTCGTCTAGCTGTAGTTAGGCCAAGGATATTGTCTCCCTTCTTACATTCCCTGCAGGTGCCTCCCTAGACTCTCGATGTCTGGAAAACCTGAAACCTATCCCTCACACTGAACTTCCAGGCTAAGTAAATAGGACTTTTTCACGGGAAGACCTAGATAGTGTTGAGTATGCTATCTGTGTGTAGTGCCCTGAGGGTGGTGGCCTGCTAAGAACTGTTTTTTATTTGTTTGTTTGTTTTTAAAGAACTGTCTTTTTGATTGTTATAGACATAAAGTTCTGTTTGCTACCCAGGCTAGGCCATCCTGGGGTGTCTCCTGTGTGGATGAAGCATGTCTATAAGGCTGTTGGAGAGTGTAGGGAACAGGGGATAATTGTTGACTTCAGAAAGGCAATAGGAAAATGTCCTGAATACATGTAGCCATTGGCTTCACTGATGCAGAGTGCATTTTCTGTGGGTGAATGCTAGCTTTAGGCTGTGAGCAAGAGGACTCAATGAACTTTTGTGCTTACCTAACCCAGCCAAGGATCAGGAGAGTGCTGCAACTGCCTGTGCTCTTTGGCCTCAACAAGTACTGCAACTATTCACTTTTGCCCATTCCAGCAGTGTGGTGGAAGGGTGCCACATCTAAGTTCACCTGCTTGTGCTATCAGACTATACTTAGAGTTCATCACTGGTGCCTGCCAGTGCCTGTCTTTGGAGAGAATCTCAGTTGTCCTTTGGCTTCCCAGCTGATGCCCCCAAATAAGCAAATAGAATCTTTCTCACATATTATCTAGATGCTTTTCAAACTGCTTCCCCCCCCCGAATCTCAAGGTAAACAAAACTAGATATGAACCCTCCAAAATGGGAATCTTAATTTCCTTTTAGCACTTTGGTACTCCTACATATCAGCCACATCTAAGCCATGTGTTCAAGCCAAATTGCCTAATGTGGGGCACCAATCCCTCACTCTTCCTGGAGAAGCACCTGTTTGGTGAGATCCCTCCCTATGTGTGTCCCCAGGGGTGGTTTTGTTTTGTTTTGTTTCATTTTGTATAATGGCTATGATTCTGCCTCTCTTAGCTGTCACAACCAGACCTTTTATCCTTCGTTCTGGAGAGTAGCTCCCTCAGTTTTGAGAACTTTTTCAGAAGGTAGGGATCTATATATAGCTACAGATTTGGTGTTTCTATAGGGTGAGGTGAGTTCAGGAATTTCCTGCACTGCCACCTTGGACCTAAAATCTTTAACTCTTTTGTTTAGTTTTCAATCATGAAAATATCTTGTCAAATGCTTTCTTTGCCTTCAATGTAGAAAATTATATGATTTTCTTTTTATTAATTTAGCAAATTATATTAATATATTTTGTAATATTAAGTTACCTCTGTATTCCAAGCAGACATGTAAGTGAGTCAAAATGAATCATTCAGTTAACATTTCATTGGATTTTATTTCCCAGCACTTTTTGTAGTTTTTTGTTTCAGTATACATAAGGTAGGTTTGTCTATAGTACTTTCTTCAGAATGCTTATTTCTTCTCTAGTGCTCTGAATTGGGTCAGTTGTCATCAATTACCTGATATTTATGTTTTTTAGAATAACCACATAAAAGCCATTGGGTCTGATTCCTTTTTTGTTGAGTAGACATTTGGAAAATTCTCTTTTTCTTTTATGGAAACTGGAGAGTTTAGTATTTTTCTATTGAATGTAATCAGTGATGGTTAAATTATATTTCTAGGGATACATCCACCTTATTCAGGTTTTTCAAGTATATTTGCATAGAGTTTCTCCCAACAATTACTAATGAATTTTTAAAAAAGGTTTTCTGTGCTCTGATAGCTCTTCTACCTTCTCCTTTTGTATCTCTGCTTCTTCTCTCTTTTTAAAAACGACGATGGCTACTAATTTTCATTTTTTGGTTGTTTCTTTTCAAAGAATCATGTTTTTGATTTATTTGTTAGTTTCAATACTTTCTTTTTTGTAATGTTAATTTTTGCTATTAATACAATTATCTTCTCTTGCTTTCTTTTGGTTTAACTAATTGTTCTGGTTTGGGGACCATATGAGTTACCTGTTTTTTGTTTGCTTGTTTGTTTCTATTTAGCTATCTTAATCGTGTGAAAAGTTATTGAGTCACTACTTTAACTGAATCCCATAGATCATATACGTTTTATTTTATTATCATTATTTTGAAGAAATTACGCAATTTCACTTTGTTACTTTTCTTTTTTTTTTTTTTGGCATTTTAAGTTTTTACTTTAATTCCAGTTAATTAATATATAATATTATCTTAGTTTCAGTTGTACAATATAGTGATTCAACAATTCCGTACATCACTTGGTGCTTATCAGAAGTGCATATTTTAATCCCCATTACCTATTTAACCCATCCCTTCCCCCACCCAAACACCCCTCTGATAACCATCAAGTTATTCCATATAATTAAGAATCTGGGTCTCAATTTATCTCTCTCTCTCTGTTTTCCCATTGCTCATTTATTTTGTTTATTAAATTCCACTTTCTAGAAATCATATGGTATTTTTCTTTGTCTGATTTAATTCACTTTGTATTATACTCTTTAGCTCCATTCATGTCATTGGAAATGGCAAGGTTTCATTCTTTTTTAAAACTGAATAATATTCCATTGTATACCACTTTTTTTTCATTCATGCATCAATTCATGGACATTTGGGATGGTTCCATAGTTGGGCTAATGTAAATAATGTTATTATAAACATTAGGGTGCATGTATCCCTTTAAAATAGCATTTTTGCATTCTTTCAGGAAATACGCAGTAGTGTAAGTCCTGGATCACAAGATAGTTGTATTTTTAGCTTCTTTGAGGAACTTCCATACTATTCTCCATAGTGGCTAAACCCGTTTGCAGTCCCACCAGCAGAGCAGGAGAGTTCCCTTTCTGCACATCCTTTCCAATACCTGTTGTTTTTTGTGTTGTTGGTGTTAGCCATTTTTACAGGTGTAAGGTGATATCTCATTACAGATTTGTGTTTCCCTGATGATAAGTGATGAACATATTTTCATGTATCTGTTCGTTATCTGTATGATTTCTTTGGAGAAATATCTGTTCATGTCTTCTGCCCATGTTTTAATTGGATTATTTGTTTTTTTGATATTGAGGTCTATCAGTTCTTTATATATTTTGAATATTAACCCTTTATCAGATATGTCCTTTGCAAATATCTCCTGTTCAGGACTTTGCCTTTTAATTTTGTTGACTGTTTCTTTCACAGTGCAGAAGCATTTTATTTTGATGTAGTCCCAATAGTTTATTTTTGCTTTTTTTCCTTTCTCAGGAAACAGATCTTAAAAAAATGTTGCTCTGGTCAATGTCTAAGAAGTTACTGCTTGTGTTCTTCCAGAATTTTTGTAGTTTCAGGTCTCACATTTACAGCTTTTATCCATTTTGAATTTATTTTTCTCTATGATGTAAGAAAGTGGTCCAGTTTCTTTCTTCTGTAGTTTGCTGTCCAGTTTTCCCAGCACTATTTTTTGAAGAGACATTTTTCCATTGGATATTCCTTTTACCTTTGTCAGAGATTAATTGACCATAGTTGTGGGTTCACTTCTGGGTTTTCTATTCTGTTCTATTGATCTATGTGTCTATTTTTGTGCCATACTGTCTTGATCACTACAGCTTTGTAATAAAATTTGAAGTCCAATTGTGATGACTCTAGGTCTGTTTTGTTTTTTTTTTTTACAAGATTGCTTTGGCTATCTGGGGTCTTCTGTGGTCACATACAAATTTTGGATTGTTGGGGCACCTGGGTGGCTCAGTGGGTTAAGCCTCTGCCTTCGGCTCAGGTCATGATCCCAGAGTCCTGGGATCAAGCCCTGCATCGGGCTCTCTGCTCAGTGGGGAGCCTGCTTCCACCTATCTCTCTCTGCCTGCCTCTCTGTCTACTTGTGAGCTCTGTCGAGTGAATAAATAAAATCTTTAAAAAAAAAATTTTGGAATTGTTTGTTCTAGTTCCATGAAAAACATTGTTGATATTTTGATAGGGATTGCATTGAATGTGTAGACTGCTTTTGGTAATACAGACATTTTAATAGTACCCATTCTTCTAATCCATGAACGTGGAATTTCCATTTTTTTGGTATCATCTTCAATTACTCTTATCACTCTTTTCTAGTTTTCAGAGTACATGTCTTCCACCTCTTTAGTTAGGTTTGTTTCTAGGTATCTTATTTTTAGGCAATGGTAAATGGGATTTTTTCTTAATTTCTCTTTCTGCTGCTTTATTATTGGCATATAGAAATGCAACACACTTCTTCTGTACATTGATTTCATACACTGTGACTTTACTGAATTAGTTTATCAGTTCCAGCAGTATTTTTAGTGGAATATATTGTTTTTTTCTTTATATATCATGTCATCTGCAAATAGTGAAAGTTTTACATTTTCCTTATGGATTTTGATGCCTTTAATTCCTTTATCTTGTCTGATTGCTGTGGGTAGGACTTTTAGAACTATGTTGAGTAAAAGTGGTGAGAGTGAATATCCTTGTTTATTCCTAGGAGACAAGCCCTCAATTTTTCCCCATTAAGGGTGATGTTAGCTGTGAGTTTTTCATATGTGTCTTCATTTTGTTGATGTATGTTCCCTCTAAACCTACTTTATTGCAGGTTTTTATCATGAATCAATGTTGTATTTTTTCAAAAGCTTTTCATGTGTCTATTGAAATGATCATATTGTTCTTATCCTTTCTCTTATTAATGTAGTATATCTTGTTGATTGATTTATGAATAGTGAACCACTCTTGAACCCAGGAGTAAATCACACTTGATTGTGTTGAATGGTTTCTTTTTAAATGTATTGTTGAATTTGGGTTGCTAGTATTTTGTTGATTTTTGCATTCATGTTCATCAGGGATATTGGCCTGTAGTTCTCTTTTTTTAGTTTTTTTTTTTTAATTAAATTTTGCCAATTTAATTACAATATGTCTTGGTGTGGTTCTCTGTTTGTTGATTTTGATGGAGGTTCTTTATGCCTCAGGGATCTGGGTGTCTGTTTCCTTCCCCAGATTAGGGTAGTTTTCAGCTACTATTTTGTCTAATAAACTCTCTGCCCCCTTTCCTCTCTTTTCTTCTTTTGGGACTCCTATAATGTGAGTGTCATGTTTGATGGTGTCACTGAGTTCCCTAAATTTAAATTTATTCTAGTTCTACACAATTCTTTTTTTGTTTTCCTCTCTCTCTTTTGTTCAGCTTGATTACCTTCTATTCCTTTGTCTTCTTGATCAGTAATTCATTCCTCTGCTTCTTCCAGCCTGCTGTTCATTCAATCAGGTGTGTTTCTGATTTCATTTATTGAACTCTTTATCTCTGCTGTGTTATTCCTTTTCTCTTTGTTATTCCTTTTCTCTATTCCTATTTTCTTTATTAAGGGTGTCAGTCATGTCTTCCACTCTTTTCTCAAGTGCAGTGAGTATCTTCTGTGATCATAACTTTAAATTCTCTATCAGGCGTGTAAATAATACCTGTTTTGCTTAGATCTTTGGCCATGACCTTGACCTGTTCTTTCATTTGGGATAAATGTCCCAAATGTCTTCTCATTTGGTCTCAGTCTCTGTGCCTGTTTCTATGTGCTAGGAAAGCTGACTACATCTCCTGTTTTTGAGAGTAATGGCTTTATGAAGAAGAGGTCTGGTGTCCTGTCTTATAGTGTCCTGTCTTATAGTGTCCTCAGTTCGCCAGGGCCTGGTACTTCTGGGAGTGTTCTGAAACATGTGCTGCATATGTTCTGCTGTTTTGTTCTGGTCACTTTATCCTTCAGGCCGTTCATCTGCAGAGGCTCTCTCTGCCTGTTGTTGGCAGTGTTTGGTCCCTGGACTGAAAGTGGTATGTTTTAATTAGGTGTGCTCTGGTCTGTTAGGTGAGACCTGTTGCCAACACTGCTGGAACAGAGGCTCTGCAAAATTCTTGAGTGGGGAGATGTGGTGTGAGCAGGAGTTTGGGCCAGTTTCTGGGGGAGAGGGCCCACTATACTGGGACTGAGGCAAGCATGACTGGGAGGGGCAGTTCTACTAGAGTATGTGTGTGGGGTGGGGGTGGGGGCAGGAGTTGGCATAAGCAAGTTAGGGAGTGAGTGTCTGCACTGTGTTGGTTTCTATGGGTGGCCTCCTGCTTATACTGAGGGGGAGATGAGGAAAATGTTGCCTGCCAGTTCTTTTGTTACTGGAGGACTCTCTCCTTGAAGCTGTCTCTTTGGGACATATTCCAAGATGAGCCAATAATCTCCCACTATGTGCCCCAGGCACTCTTCAGATTGCTGTTTCCATGCTGTATGTTTGGGAGTTGTTTTCCTTTCTTCTCTCCAGGAGCAGTGGAATGCTCTCTGAGTTCTATCTCAGACACACCTGCTGACCTTTGTAACTCCAGGCTTTAACACCCGCTGGTTGCAAGAATTCATGAAGTTTAGACCTTCTTGCTTTCCAAGCCAGTTGCTGTGGGGATTCGTTTTCTCCGTTGCTCCTCTGTGTGCTAGTCCAATTCACACCTGCAACTCCCTCCCCACCTCGGGGACCATGATCCTTTCTCTCTCAAGCTACATCTCCATACTTCCTACTTTCTTTGATGTGGCCTCTTATCTACCTTTAGTTGTGAAGTTTGTTCTGTCAGTTTTTTAGGTCATTTTAGGTCATTTAGGTCAGTATTTAGGATGATTTGATAGTTATCTAGTTGTGTTCATTGGACCAGGCTAGTTTAGAATCCTACTACATCTCCATCTGCCAATTGCAATATCACTTTATGTTACTTTTTGACCCATTAGCCTGTTTTTAAATTTTCCATGTGGAAGGACTTTCTTGAAATTGTTTGTTTTTTGTTTTGCTGTATTTCTAATTTTGACATTAATCTCATTATGGTCAGAAATGCAGCTTATGTTATTTTTTTCTTTTGAAATTTAATAATGACTTTCTTGTGGGCTAATATAATATCAGTCTTTGAAGGTATTCCTTGTGCATGGAAAAGAAGAAAAATTGGGTACCTGGTGGCTCAGTTAGTTAATCATTTGGTTTTGGCTCAGGTCATGATCCTGGAGTCCTGGTATCAAGCCCCACATTAAACTCCCTGCCCAGTGGGAAGTCTGCCTCTCCCACTGACCCTCCCCCCATCTCATGCTCTCTCTCACTCTCTGAAATAAATAAAATCTTTTAAAAAAATTCTTTAAATTTCATGTTAAACATCTATTTATACAAATATTACCATAAATTATGTTTTCAGGTCTTTTATATCCTATGAAATTATTCCATTGGATTTGTTTTGAATTTTGAAATATTTATTAATTATTAACATGCTTCTCTTTTAAATGGAATCTTTGGTATTTTTAGCTTTAGGGCAGTTGTTATGTTATTGCTGATAATTAATTAATTAGTTAATTAATTTTTTGAGAGAGAGAGCAGGTAAGAAGGGGTTGAGGGAGAGGAAGAGAGAGAATCTTAAACAGCTCCATACCCAGCATGGAGCCCAATGCAGGGCTCGATCTCATGACCCTGATATCATGACCTGAGCCAAAATCAAGAGTAAAATGCTTAACTGACTGAGCCCCCAGGTGCCCCATGGTGTTCATTTTTTTATACAATCATTTTTAAACTTTCTTTTGGTTTTAGAAAATATATACATAATTGGTTTTGGCATTTAGTTAAAAAATATTTTTCCTTTAATAGCTGTTTGGAGCCTTCTTGCATTTTTTGATACAACTAATATATTTGGTCTTACTTTTGATATGTGATCTCAAACACTTTTATTTATGATCAGTTAGTTTTTAATATCTTTTGGCATTTAGGAGTTTTTGTATTTTTATCCTACTGGTTACCAATTTACTGGTGCATTTAATTCCCTGTTTATAACATACCGTTGATTGGTTTCCTACTATTGGATGGTCATGAGTTTAATTTGTAACTTTTTTACTCTCTTTTTATTTTTCTAAATTAACATCCAATTTCAAATGACATTATTTATTTTCAGTTAACACAGCAAATCAATCAGCAGGCTTATTTTGAATTCGGAATACCTTTCAACATTATTTCCCAATACTTAATGTTGTTTTATATGTTTTGTCAGACCATATAACATTTATGTAATATTCTGTCACTTTTATCCCTATGACCTGGTTATGGAGCTACAATTAAGTATGTCAGTGCCCACCAGTACACCTTGGGTTGAAACTTCTGTCAACAACTCTTGGTTATCTGAGGCTCATTCTTGAATGATTTCTTCAGGGAAAACTTAAAAGAACAAACTTTGTTGATGCCTTGTAGACTCACAGTTGTTCTATAACTATTATACATGAAGAGTAATTTTGCCTATAACAAAATCTTTATACCATTTTTTTTTCTTTGACCATCTTAAATATAAAGTTCAATTGTGTTAAGGTGTGCTGCAGTTGGTAAGTCAGATGGAAATATAATCTTTTATTTAACCTTAGTTGGTACTGTTTTTGCATGGTTGTCTGAAGATATTTATTTGTTTGTTTGTTTTCTCTATATTCAAACTACAGTGGTCTTTTTCTAGAATATATTTTGGGTTAAACAATTCTAGGATGATTTTCTCAGTTACACAGTTTCACTCCTTAAATATAAGTTCAAGTTCTCCTTTGGGTAATATTTGGGTAATATTTTTTAATTACATATTTTGCTATTTGTTTTGTTGTTTCATTTTCTTCTCTTAGAATTTCAACTATGTCTATATTGGTTGGTTTTCTTCTCTGAGAACTTCAATTATATCCATGTTAAATCTTCTTTGCCTTCTAAAATGGTCATCTCTTAATTCTTTTTTATTGTATTCTCTGTTTATTTTCTTTCTTCCTTTCTTTCTGTTGTCATAATTTCAAATGTGCCTGTCCTTACTTAATGCAGCTTCTTGTTTTCTCTTAATTTCTGAAATATTTTTCCATATTTTCTGTGGAAAAAATTTCCATAACATATTTCTTTTTGTTTCCTGAGCAAATAGAAAGCAAATAGCGAATGTTCTCTATTATTCAGTCTTATTATTTTGACTTTCTAAATTTCTAATTTATCCCACTTTTAATTTTTCTATAGTTCTTTAAAACTTGTTTATCTAACTTAGTAATATTAAATGAGAATACTTCGCATATTTTATGGCCTTATTTTGCTTTTTTCTAAGGTTTTATTTACTTAAGAGAGAGAGAGAGAGATCACAAGTTGGGGGAGAGGCAGAGGGACAAGAACAAGCAGACTCCCACTGAATGGGAAGCCTGACATGGGACTTGATCCTAGGACTCTTAGATCATAACCTGAGCTGAAATCAGATGCTTAGCTGACTAAGCCACCCAGGCACTGCTATGGCCCTATTTTTCTATTATGCCTTAGTCAACTATTACTACATTATTTAGATGGTCTTTCCTTTTATTTTTCTAGTCTTTTTATATGTGATTTAATTGCAACTTCTTTCCCTTCCATGTATTTATTTATTTATTTTAAAGATTTTATTTATATATTTGACAGAGAGATACACAGCGAGAGAGGGAGCACAAGCAGGGGGAGTGGGAGAGGGAGAAGCAGGATTCCCGCTGAGCAGGGAACCTGATGCAGGGCCGGATGCCAGGACCCTGAGAACATGACTTGAGCTGAAGGCAGACACTTTAATGACTGAGCCACCCAGGCGCCCCCTCTTCATCATATTTAAATGAAATGTGTTTTTCTGTAATTAAGACACTGTTCGACGGAAACCAAAAGCAAAAGTGAACTATTGGGACTTCATCAAGATCAAAAGCTTTTACACAGCAAACAGTTGACAAAACCAAAGTACAACTGGCAGAATAAGAAATGATATTTACAAATATCTTGTCAGATAAAGGGCTAGTATCCAAAATCTATAAAGAAATTCCAAAACTAACACCCAGAAAACAAATAATCCTGTCAAGAAATGGGCAGAAGATATGAACAGACATTTCTCTAAAGAAGACATACACATGGTCAACAGACACATGAAAAAATGCTCAATAGCACTCAGCATCAGGGAAATACAAATCAAAACAACAATGAGATACCACTTCACACTGGTCAGAATGACTAAAATTAAGAAGACAGGAAATGACACATATTGGTATGAGGATGCAGAGAAAGAAGAACCCTCCTACACTGCTGGTGGGAATGCAAGATAGAATAGCCACTCTGGAAAACAATATGGAGGTTTCTCAAAATGTTAAAAATAGAGCTATCCTATGACCCAGTGATTGCACTACTAGGTATCTACCCAAAGGGTACAGACATAGTGTTTCAGAGGGGCTTCTACACCCCAGTGTTTATAGCAGCAAGGTTCACAATAGCCAAACTCTGGAAAGATCCCAGATGTCCATAGACCTATAAATAGATAAAGAAGATGTGCTATATATATACACCATATGTTGATTAACTGCATTTATACAAAAAAATCACTCTAAAAATTTAAAAAACATATGCAGTAGAATATTAGCCATCAACAAATGAAATCTTACCATTTGCAATGACACAGATGAAACCAGAGGGTATTATGCTAAGCGAAATAAGTCAATCAGAGACAGACAATTATCATATAATTCCACTCATATGTGGAATTTAAGAAACAAAACAGAAGATCATAGAGGAAGAGAGGGAAAAATAAAGTAAGATGAAATCAGAGAGGGAGACAAACCATAAGAGACTCAACTATAGGAAATAAACTGAGGGTTGCTGAAGGGAAGGTTGGTGGGGGAATTGGGTAACTGCATGATGGGCATTGAGAAGGGCACTTGATGTAATGAGCACTGGGTGTTACATGTAATTGATGAATCACTAAACTCTACCTCTGAAACATAATACACTATATGTTAATTAATTGAATAAAAAAAGGAATAGTAGAAACCAAGGTAGCTGTCATACCTCATATCTCTAGAGCACTCTTTTACTGTCGCTCTGACACTAGGAGCTATATCATTTGTGTAACCATGTCTATATTCATATCCCTTAAATATTTCCTCACTTTTAGTTATCTAAATATTTTTCTTTCTCGTGCTAACATTCTTATTACTGCCATGGCAATTTGGAGTCTATTCTTAATATTTTCTTTCTAAGAGTGAGAAACGTAAAAATATTCTCAGAAATTAGCAACAAGATATGAGTTATACATTTTTGGCTTATTATTAAACAATTTTGAAAATATGAACCAATTAATTTTCATAAGAGAAAGAAATGAAGTATAAAAATTGGATAGAATAATGTAAATTATTTATTATTTACAAATAATATGACTATATACTTGAAGCCTCCACTTAATTTAAAAAATGCTGACAATTGCTTATAATAAAAATTTCAGCAGGTTTCCTTAATAGTCTAATTTACACACTCAAGAATAAAAATTCAGTATTATAAAATGTTTAATATTATAGTTTTATGGGCGCCTGGGTGGCTCAGTGGGTTAAGCCGCTGCCTTCGGCTCAGGTCATGATCTCGGGGTCCTGGGATCGAGTCCCGCATCGGGATCTCTGCTCGGCAGGGAGCCTGCTTCCCTCTCTCTCTCTCTCTGCCTGCCTCTCCATCTACTTGTGATCTCTCTCTGTCAAATAAATAAATAAAATCTTTAAAAAAAATAAAAAAAAAATTATAGTTTTATGATATATTCTAGTATGTGTTAGGGAAAGCACATGATCATCACTCTTTTTATTTTTTTGCATGTTTTTATGTCAATTCTCATATCTTTACACCTTAGATTAACTGTAGGATTATAGGATGGAGATTTTGACTGGGATATTATTAAATTTTCATGACAGATTAAATAACAAGAATTAACCTCCTTACGCGATTAAGTCTCTTATCAAAGTCTCCTATTTTATTCAAGTGTTCTTTTATGTTCCTTCATGGGGAATTTAGTTTTTTTCATATAAATATTATTCATTTCTAAAGTTTATTCAGTAACATCTAGTGTATTTTCTTAAATAGTACTAGTAGAAGTTTAAAAAATTTTTCATGTTTGCTGACTTGATTTATTAAAAAAATCAACTTCCTAGAGATGTTTTGAATATAATACTGTCAGATTTTTGAGTAAATATCTTCAAGTAGCTATAAATTAAATGCATAGGTGTATGTGGTGGGGGAAGGGACAAATGGCATGCACAATTAAGTTGGCTATCACTTCCATAGCAATTTGTAGTAATAGTGGTGATGGTGAACAGCTTTGTTTTATTCTTTATGTTGTTGGGGATATTTCTAGGTTTTTATCATCAGGCTGGTGTTAAATGCATGTTTATGTGTTTGTATATTCATGAGTTCCTAAAGAGGTTAGAAAAGTAGAGTGCTATAGGAAAAGGAATGGTAATCAAAAGAATCAGTGTCTGTTGTGCTAAAGGAATATTAAGAGGGTTGGTGGGACAGGAGAAGATGAAGAGGGAAGTGGTAGAAATAAGGTGAGAAGTGGGGAGGGCCTGATCATGTAGCACAGTGAAGCATTTTAAGGACTTAGCTTTGATTTCTCCTTTGTCAAAGGGAGCCACTGCAGGACATTCAGCAAAATACTGGCAAAATCAGATTTGTATTTTTTAAAGAATCATTCTGATAGTAGCATCTCTAATTCCATATTTATAAAAATTTACATTATTCTGCTTCCCATTTTTCTCAAACTCATGATTCGCCTTTTCAAACCACATTGTATAGTGGGTGATATAAAATCAGGCAAAAATGTCATTTAAGCAGTGTATGCTTGGCTTCTATTGTTGTCTAAATGAGAATGATTAGAGATTATGAAATTTTTTTCTGTTTATTTGCATATAACTCCAGTGGACACTGAGACTTTGAATGGGATTAAATTGAGTTATTTGTGCACTTCCTTCTTATCTGCCACCCCAGTGTGTAAGAACACACATTTTAAATAGATTATATGAAGTCTAAAGCCTTTACATGATGCATTAAAACTAAGCCATAAGCTCTAAGTTATGAGGTGTAATACTTAATTTTCTCATTTCTTCACATTTCCATGTTGTTAAATGTTAATCAATTCCTGCTGTTTTGGAGGTCAGAAATTTAAATGTTAGAAATAATACCCGTAAGGAAATACATTTATTGATATTTAAGTTATTGGAAATGAAAGGACAGAGTGAGAAACATTTAACATAGAACTAAATTAAATTTACTTCATATCCCCCAATAAGTGTGCATTTTATGACTGTCATTACTATAAATACCACGAGTAAAATGGAATATTTTAGTTATATCATGTTGCTTATTACCTAGCAGGGTTTCACTGTGTGACAGGATTTATTTACTTCTAATTGCTCATTTTACAATACTACACAGTGTTAAGCTGTGTAGCACACATATATTTTCTTTCATTTAGTCACTATTTAATGATCCATTTATTCAATGATGGTTTATTGAGTGCCTGCTATGTGCCAGATGCTGTATTAGATGTTTTGTATGTAATAGGGAATAAAGATCTATGTCTTAGTGGTGTTTTCATGTTAGTAGAGGAAAAGAGGTAAAAAAAAAATATGCAGCATTTTGCAAGATGATAAGGGCTATGAAAAAATTATGAGGAAATAAAAGGGCAGAACAAGGGGGACAGTATGGGGAGATGTAATTCAAGCAGTTGTTGCAGTTTTACATGAGAGAATCAGGATAGACCTCCTTGAGAATGTGAGATTTGACAGATCTCTGTCAGAAGGAGGAAGTAGGGATCATGCATTTATCCTGAAAGAGTATTTCCTGTGTGGGAAGCAAGCCAGTATGACTGGACAGGATGAAACGTAACTGGAAAGTAGAAAAAGATGTGAGTAAGTAACAAGAGGTCAGATCTCACAGAGTTTGAAGGCATTTTTAGGACTTCACCTTTTACTGTGAGATGGATAAGGAGCTATTTTCAGGACACTGAGGAGTGATTTCATCTGAATTAGGCTTTAACAGGATCATTCTGGCTAGTCTGTTGAGAATAGTCTGAGGAGGACAAGGATAGAAAGAAAAGAGTTTAATTAACAAACTGTTGCAGTGATCCGGGAAAAAAATGATGGTGTCTCCAACCAGAGTGGAAACTGGGTGTAATAAGAAACATTTAAATTTTGGATGCATTTTTTAATTTAGACCCTAGAATTCATGGATTAAGAGAGTATATAAAATGGAAAGAATTGTTTGTTTGTTTGTTTATTTATTGCTGTGAGTTGGGACATTGCACTTGAAATGTCTTTTAGACAGCCAGATAGAGAGGTAGATTGGGCAGTCTGTATATGGGATTGAGGTTTGGAGAAAAACCTGGCATGGAGATAGAATGATTACATATTGATGGTTTGCCAGATGACGATACTGAGTGAGTGTTCCATAGAGTGAATGTAGATAGAGAAGGCACAGCTAAGCTCCTACACATCCCAGAATAAAGGGGTGAAGAAAGAGAAGAACCAGCAACAGAGTCTGTAAAAAAATAATGTGTCTTCCTCAATTTCTTTCATGAGTACTTTATAGTTTTCTAAGTATAGATTCTTAGTCTCTTTGGTTAGGTTTATTCCTAGGTATCTTATAGTTTTGGGTGCAATTGTAAATGGGATTGACTCCTTAATTTCTCTTTCTTCTGTCTTGTTGGTGTAGAGAAATGCAACTGACTTCTGTGCATTGATTTTATATCCTGACACTTTACTTAATTCCTGTACAAGTTCTAGCTTTGGAGTGGAGTCTTTTGGGTTTTCCACATATAGTATCTTATCATCTGTGAAGAGTGATAGTTTGACTTCTTCTTTGCCGATTTGGAAGCCTTTAATTTCCTTTTGTCGTCTGATTGTTGAGGCTAGGACTTCTAGTACTATGTTGAATAGCAGTGGTGATAATGGACATCCCTGCTGTGTTCCTGACCTTAGTGGAAAAGCTTTCAGTTTTTCTCCATTGAGAATTATATTTGCTGTGGGTTTTTCATAGATGGCTTTGATAATATTGAGGTATGTGCTCTCTATCCCTACACTCTGAAGAGTTTTGATCTGGAAGGGATGCTGTGCCTTGTCAAATGCTTTATCAGCATCTATTGAGAGTATCATATGGTTCTTGTTCTTTCTTTTATTAATGTGTTGTATCACATTGATTGATTTGCGGATGGAAAGAACCTAGATGTCCATCAACAGATGAATGGATAAAGAAGATGTTGTATATATACACAATGGAATACTATACAGCCATCAAAAGAAATGAAATCTTACCATTTGCGATGACGTGTATGGAACTAGAGGGTATCATGCTTAACGAAATAAGTCAATCGGAGAAAGACAACTGTCATATGATCTCCCTGATATGAGGAAGTGGAGATGCAACATAGGGGGTTAAGGGGGTAGGAGAAGAATAAATGAAACAAGATGGGATTGGGAGGGAGACAAACCATAAGTGACTCTTAATCTCACAAAACAAACTGAGGGTTGCTGCGGGGAGGGAGGTTGGGAGAAGGGGGTTGGGGTTATGCACATTGGGGAGGGTATGTGCTATGGTGAGTGCTGTGAAGTGTGTAAACCTGGCGATTCACAGACCTGTACCCCTGGGAATAAAAATATATTATATGTTTATAAAAAAAAAATGGGCTGGTAAAATAAATTCCATATGGGGCTAGCCTCATAGACATATAGCCCCTGTAGAACCTAACACTCAAAAGGACCCTGAGCTGCTTCCAATGGTCTTTTCTCATTGCTTGGAAATTTTCAGTACTGTTTTAACAATGGGACTCATGTTTTCATTTCCCAGTGGGCCTTGCAGATTACTTAGCTGGTCCTGATTCCATGTCACACGAGTAATACATCAGACACAAGTAAAAGGCCTAACCTAGGTAATGAATTTTGTTTAAGAGAAGACTTTTTTTTTCCTAAAATTATACATATGCATAGAAAAACAATGAAATTGTCAAGTTACAGCTCCATTTCTTTCCTTCTTTTATGTGATATTTGCAGATTTATTTAATATCCTTGCCCTCTATTAATTCCTTAATGCTCACCTGTTTTCCATCATCTCTACTCAGGCTTAAAAAAAACCATAGATTCAAGAGTTATTTTCTTTCTTTTTCCATGTACTTATAACTTAAAATTCTAGCAGTTTCTGGCACATAAAAATGCTTTTTCAATTATTATTTGCAGTCTCAGATTTTCCAAATATTGTAGTAGTAACTTAATTGATGAATATGATGGCTTTTTATCATTCCATAATCTTTATCATTTCTGCAGCCATTGATAGGTTTTCCTTTTCCTTTGTCCTAGATTTATCGTACCTTGGATTATTTTGAGCTATATTATGCTTGTTCTTTTTTTCCCAGGGCTCGTTTGACATCCTTTTCCCCTTTTTTCTCTTTGTTTTAAATAGATACATTAATTAGATATAAGTAATTTAGGTCAATAATTAGTCCCCAGGCTGCTGCTTTTCTTTTTGTTTGCTGTTCCTCTCATATATTTCTATAACTATTACCTTCCAATTATAGCTATGCCTCTCTCTCCAGATTCAAAACTAAATGTGAACCTGGCAAAAGGCCATCTCTGTCTCTATGTTATTCAGTTATTTAACCCTGGAAATCTTCCAACTGTCTGCTATTTCTAACTGCCTTATATCCGTTGACTACGATGTTGTCAGAACCTACCCTCAGAAACTTCCTGAACCCTTACTTGTCATTAATGGACTGCTCCTTACTTTCCATATTTAGAGTCTTATTTTTATATCTTCCTTCTTTTCTGTATTCACCGCCATCAGCCTGATTCAGTCTTTTGGCCTGTCTATTTAGATTGCCAAATTCTTCTCAATCCAAGCCAGTCCATTCTGTACAAAGTCAGAGTCACATATCCAGAGCATAACTTCCATTAAATTAATTAATCTTATAAACAATAAAATCTCTAGTCACTCCTGTTATTTCTGATTCCCAGTATGTGTTAGGATACTCTGGCATACTATAACTAGTTGTGAAGTAAATCACCAATGGTTAATTACTAATCATAATTAAAGCCTCAAGTTTGTAAATGTTTTGTTTTTTAAAAATTATGTAGACTTACACATGTAATGTCACATTTAATCCTTTGCTTTCTATAAGGTTTCTCTTGAGTAGAAGGGAAGCAAAAAAGGACAGGAGTCCTTCTTAATAATGAAAACACAAATAAAATTCAAGAATGGCACATAAGCTACAAGTTGTGTTATATATTTCACAGCTCCAAGTGCTCAGTCATTACCAACATACTATAAATAGTTAGGGTGTTTAGGAATTATTGTTATCTGTAATACTATTTGTCTTATTTCTTGTTTTTTTTTTTTTTAGGTTTCTTTTGTTTTTATTAAAATACATGGAGTGCCTTGTGCAGACAATAATCGTTTTATCTGCTCTGACACAGACATACATACACACACACACACACACACAAACCTATTCCACAAGCTCCTACTTTCCTCCTTTCCCAAATCTTTCTGCTCTTAGCTGCTTCTTTTTCCTCTATCTTCACATGCCAAATGCTTATCAATATTTCAAGGCCCATTTCAATTGATGCCCTTCCATTAGCTTCACAAAATCTTTCATTCTGGTTTCTGATACTCTTTGTATTCTTGGATAGACAGATTACTTGGTCTATCTTACAGTCATCTGTATATTTGTATTAACTACCTGCAAGACAGAGTGTTTCATGTGTATCCATCATGGGTCCCAGAAAAGTCTCTTGAAATGGACCAAAAAGAGCCTTAAAAACAGATATTAGAAAAATCTTGGTTCTTTTTTACATGCAAGAAAAAATACAGCTCTTACCTAACCATGTGGTGAGATTCCTCACTGGTGTTCCTTACACTACTTTTCCAAAAGAATTAAATACATCTATCACATGAAAGTTAACAATAGGTTCTCTACATTGATGCACTATAACCATAATTACAATGACTATACACATGGTAATTGTTAAAACAGAAAACTAAAAAGCTTTGAGTTTTTAAAAAATGTAAATTCTTTTCAGAATGAAATGGATGTATTTCCTATCTAATTAGGATATACATACAAATTTCCAAGTAAAACAGATTTGAGCTGCATTATAATGATGCCTACTTTGTGTAATTACATTTTACATGAAACCAACTTAAAAAAAGAGCGTATTGATCATTTAATAATATTGCTTAAAAAATGTCCCAAGTATTGATATTTTAAGTTCTAGAATACTAAATAATAGAAAATAGGAATTTACTCTTGGATAATAAGTTGAAATTTATGATAGCTATAAATGTAAATCTTTAAATTTTCCTGTTAATGTGTTTTTGACAAAATGAGGCCAACCTTCAGATAAGGCACAGTCAAAAGGATATATTTCAATAAGCATGTGTTATTGTAGTAGCAGGAAAAATATAGTTTGGGGAGTTATAATTGAGAATTACTGATGTAAAGGTAACATAAAACAAATGAATAATATAGATGTTCGAGAATAGCATGATAATATTTACTATTACCTTTTGCATTCTTTTAAACTGAATAGATAGATAGATATACCAATTTACAAAGGAAAATGAAGTCCATCAAATATGAGTTTAAAGATAATAACATGGTGATATTTAAGTTTGAATTATTATAAAGTTTCATGATTAGTTGTAGTAACATCACAACTCAAGTAGATTATCCCTGTATTACAAATATAATTTTTATAGATATTTATCTCCCCAAATTCTTGCCTGAATATAGCAAAAATGTTAGAATACATGTCTTGATAACTCTGTCATTTAAGATTGACTTAATATTGTCCTTAATACATGTGTTTATATGTATTTTGGAGTTAGTAAAATCTACAACAAATATTCTGATATCTGATATATTTATTATAAAAATTGCAATAAACTTATCTTTTTAAAATTATAGAGTTGAAAAGAAACATTTATATGTGTATATTATTTCAGAATAAATTGAGATATTACTTCTGTTACCCC
The DNA here is from genome assembly GCF_010015895.1 of Lontra canadensis. Classification (NCBI taxonomy): domain Eukaryota; kingdom Metazoa; phylum Chordata; class Mammalia; order Carnivora; family Mustelidae; genus Lontra; species Lontra canadensis. The sequence goes on from NW_022630999.1 coordinate 29,023,421, forward strand.
ATCATTTGTGAGAAATAATATAGTTATTTTATACCTTATAACCACTGTATGTATTCTACTCTGAGGTTCATGCTTTATAGTTTTTTTTTTTCTTAAGGATAGATTTTGAATGGAAAGATATTATAAGTCACACATATTGTACATACTGAATCAAGGCAGAAACTTTAAGGATTATACAAGGAATATGTGACAAGTCAAACATAGAATTTCTTGCTTACTAAGAGGGAGCTGAATGGAATGTCAAATGTTTGCAGTAGCTTCAGGTTGGGAGAATTGCCAACTTTGGAATTTTGGATTTTTCAATGTCCTATTGTTTTTACACTTATAAATTATAATAAATATAATTATAATTTATAAAATTATAAATTTTATAAATTAAAAAATTATAAATTTATATTATAAAAATTTCTAAATTATATAAAATTTATAAAAATATACAATTTGTAAAATATAAATATAATTATAAATTATAATAAATATAATAAAAGCTATTAATAATGTTAAAATTTACTAACGCAATAGTTTTGTCATGATGAATGAAAGAATTATATTTATCTGAAAAAATGTGAAAATGAAACACTTTTTTTTTTAAATTATTTTTGAGAGAGAGTGCATGTGGGTATGGGAGGGGCAGAAGAAGGAGAGAGAATTTTTATTTTTTTATTTTTTAAGATTTTTATTTATTTGAGAGGGGGAAAAAGAGAGAGAGCAGTGACCACGAGAAGTGGGAGGGGCAGAGGGACAAGAAGATTCCTCACTGAGCAAGGAGCCTGATGCAGGGCTTGATCCCAAGACCTTGAGATCATGACCTAAGCCAAAGTCAGACACCTAACTGACTGAGCCACCCAGGCACCCCAAATAGAGAGAATCTTGAATAGCCTCCATGCCTAGCACAGAGTCTGAGTATGGCTTGATCTCAGGACGCTAAGATGATGACCTGAACTGAAACCAAGAAGAGTCAAATGCTTAACCAACTGAGCTACCCAGGCACCTCTCAAATTAAATGCTATTGAATTTATATAAAGAAATTATTTAATCCCTGTAAATGTTTTAGCAAATGCACTATATAAGGATTATGAGAGTTATTAAATAAAACTAGAGTAAAGGTGAAAGGTATGAAAAATATGTAAATGCACCAGCAATTTGCTATCAGTGGTACAAAGGACATGGAAGTAGTCTACCCCAGCAAAAGATTGTTTAGAATTTCTGGGACATGATGGTAATTTATTTTTAGTCAGTGTTACTATCCTTTTAAATTTCTTCTTTATTATTTGCCCCCAAGGTGGATGGCTTTCATTATACTACCTTTACCCTTGATATGCCATTACGTATCACTTACGCATTTAACAAAATGAAATGGAAGAAAATGTCAACTATTCTTTTAAATGAAAAGTGAATGTGTATTTTTCATATAATGAACTTAATGATAATAATGATTATCATACTAGTTTCCTGCTCTAAAATCTTTGTTATATGTGATCTCATTTAATTTTAACATCTGCTTGATGAGGTGGGTATTGTGATTCCCATCTAAATGTGATGAAGGGAGGTTATATAATTTTCCAAAACCATACAGATAGTAAGCGGTGAACCTGTGATTCAGCTCAGAAGTCTGTGCTTTTGGCCACCATGCTCACATGTCTCATTAGATACCTGATATGGAAAAAAGCTTGACAAAGAAATTGCTGCTGTGAAAGATAAAATGATCAAGTAACCTTCAATGAAATACTGATCCACCTATGCTTTCTAATTTAACATAATTAGTATTAATTGCTTCTAATTAATTGGTAATTATTATTAATTTCATTTAATCTGCACAACAACCCTGTAAAGTGGATATTCTTTTTACAGTGAGGAGACAGCGTCTACAGAGGTTTGAAACTTAAGTGAATGGGGGAGTAGAAGTTTAAGTTTAGGTTCTCCACGACTGATGTTCTGAATTAGTTAACTGGAGGCTAAAAAATAAAATCATAAGAAGAAAGAGGAAAAAAACCCTATAATATTCTTGATTTGATAAACAATCAATTTTAGATTCACAATACAGAGTTTAACATTAATTAACTCTCAAATGATCTAAATTATTAAGCTTAAGTCAGGATAGCAAATACTACATTCAGGAAGAATGTACTGACACATAAGAAGATGTTAAGTTAAGGAATAAAAAAATCACATTTGATATTACTTAGGAAAAATAAGCTTTAAAAATAAGTTTCAGAGGCAATAGTATAGTGTTCAGTTGTCTTATACCATAAATTTCTTTAGATATGCTGATGCCATGTTGTAACTGAAAGTAATGATTATGAAAAGGAAATTTTACAACATGAGATTTTCTTTAGTTGAGGAAAAGAAAATTCTTACACAGACACACACATATGCACACACGCAGACCAACAAATGTTAAGTTTTTGTAATGGCCAGCTTCCAATTGGAAAAGACATCATTTTAATGTCTCCTTTTCAATATCATCTATTATTTTTAAATTCAGAATCTCTCTCGTATCATTGTGGAAGTAAATGGAAAAATGGATCCATTTTAGTCTGTCATTTTAGTTATATTTACTGAACTTCCATGATGTTTTTAATAGTTACCTGTTATCATTTGAAGAAATATTTAATGGTGTAAAATGTCACAATTTGCAAGAAATTGGAATCCAAGAAGAATTCAAAGGGTCCCCATTTCCCCATTTTTTAAAATAGTAATTTTGATTCTCCAAGTGAGAAAATCTGGTTGTATGTGATCTAAATTTTATATTTTTAATTCTACATTCTGAGAGTAAAACTCTTTGCATAGTAATGTGAGGAGCAGAAATGATACAATTTTGATGAGAAGAAATGCTGTGGACAAGGGTACAAGGCCAAGAGTAATTATATGATCCATAGTCTTATAATTGTTATTTCAATCTTCATGTGATGATGAAGTGAACTTTTAAGGATTTCACTTTCAATTGCAAAATAAAGTGTCCCTTAATCATATCTCTAGGAGAAGTAGCACAAAATCAGTGTAAACTAAATGGAGGAAGGTATTTCAAAATTTGTTGACCAGTTCTAAAGGTTCAAAGATACATACTGACAGAACTCTTGGGTAAAACTTTCCAAGGGTTTGGAGCTAGGACATTATTACTTTATTATGTAGTAGGGTAGTACAGCTTGGTGGTTAATAATATAAATGTATTATTCAAATCGTGGCCTTACTCATTGGTGTGTGATCTTGTGCAATAAATTTAACCCTTCTTTTTCTGTTTCATCATAAAATGGGGATAATAACATTATATGTCTTATGGAATTATTAAAAGCTTAAATGATTTAATATTTATTAATATGTTTAAGAGACTGTCTAACACTGCTGAGCTCTAGCACTGCTGAACACTGTCTAACACAGGCACATGCACAGAGAGTGTTTTTATGCATTGGGCATTTTTATGAATTAATCCACTTATGAATCCCTGAAGTACTAACTTTATTAATAATAAGTTTGAATAATTTTCAGAAAGTGTTTATTCATTTTATAAGTGAGCCTAAAGCACAGAGAAACTTGTTTCCTAGGGTTTATACATTTATTTAAGCTGAGACTAAACTCCAGTTTGCTTCTCTGCAAAAAGTATTTATTTTTCACTAATGTAGTGATTTTCAAATTATCTTCACAAAATACAGATAAAATGATAGACACTTTATATTCTAATGATAAACGAGACACCCCTCCTGTTGTCCACGCATTTGGTACCCCCAAATTTCACTAAATGTTCATTAAACTTCACTAATATTTTTCCAGTAATGTCTACCAGCACTTTTGTTTTCTCTCTTTTCTCTGATCAAATCAGTGGATAATTTCTCAATCTCATGGAAAAATGCTATGAAGATCCAAATTTAGAGCCCATCCTCCCTCAAATCCCATAGGTTTTTTTATGACTAAAATACCCCTATGTAGAAATGAGCAGCTATATGTATACTCCAGGTTATAATACAATTCTAAAACATATAGAGGGAAATAAAAGCAAAAATAACTCAAAACTCTTCCACAATTTGTAACTACATTTTTGAGTGATGATGTCTCACTAAGACAGCCAGATGTAAAATAAGATCTAGGTTACAGAATTTAGTGGATCTGTGGTCTTCTTGGTATTTGAGGAGTTCCTTTCCTATCACTACCATTAGTATGGGATTTTTTTTTTAATTAGTACAACCATGCATCTGCTCTAGTTTATATGATGAAAGGAATTAGTTTAAAAATTTCAGTACTTTATAGGTTAATAATAACAAATTATTTGCCATACCTCTCTATCTCTCAATATTCAGTGAGACACTGTGGTTAACAGTATATCACAAGAGCTCTGTTGAGAACTGTTTTGTTACATTGCCTAAGATAGTGATCTAATGACTAGCACTTTTGACATCTAAAGAGAGGCACATAGGTTCACTTTTCATTTTTTTTTCTTTTTCTTTTTTTCTTTTCTTTCTTTCCTTCTTCCTTTCTTTCTTTCTTTCTTTTTTTTTTTTTTTCAACTTTGGCCTGTTTTCCAATCTAGCTGTGGCTTTAATTTCACTTCATGTATGACTTTGATATCTTCTTTAAAATTTAAATAAGACCCAAAAGGCCTCTAATTCTAGGAATAAAGGAGCCACATACCAACAGTAAAGGTGAAGAGAAAAAAGGTAAAAAGTGATTGATGTGAAATAGAAAGGAATTTGACAAGGGGAGTTACAAATCTTTTCTGTTTCCTATGTTACAAATTTGAACAAATCGAAGATTAAAAATCTTCTGTGAAATTTGCCTAAAGTCCCAATTCATCCTCAGATTTCTTTAACACAACCAATTTAAACACTTTCTATTATCTCCTAGGATCAAAAGAATCAATCAACATCTTCTACAGTCTTATGGGTCCTCAATCATGCTTGCCCAAGGCAATGAAAATCAAATCAAAGCTGCCTCTATGAGTAGGGGGTTATAACTCAATATAACAGAAAATACTTCAGTAGTGAAAAAACCTTGCATAAAATGAAATGTAATTCATACTCATTGAAAACTATCTCCTTTCAGAGATTATATGGAGATTTTCTCAATCTGTTCTTCTTCCTTTAAAATGAGTTTTAAAATGTCAACCTGTTATTCTTTCTGAGGCAGAAGATTAATTTTGTAATCAATCCAAATCCTATGTTCCTAATTTTATAGATTTTTCTTCATTTTGATAACTTTAGATTATGACATTCAATTTAGATTTTTTTGAGAAATCAACATTCGTTTTGAAAACAATATCTATCTTATATAAATATGCAAATCTGCATATTGGACAGTATGGTTATGTGTGTGTGTATATGTGTATGTGTGTGTGTGATAGATACCCAGTGTATTTGGTTCAGTAATAGCATTGGTCAAAAGGTAGCAATAGAAAAGACAAACTCAGGACAGTCTTTCAATCTATATTTTAAATATAACTAGCTTGATTACAGTAAAGGAAAGTTCTCTAAAATGGTTTTCTGGGTGTTTCATTGCATATAGATCCAAACTTGCTGTTTTGTTTTTATTATCTCTACTTTTATCTGCTATATATAAAATGTGTATTAGAAAGAATTCAATAAGAAAATATGAGTTTTGAATTTTTCTACCTTTGTGAAATGTGTAAGGACTACTATATTTCTAGTTGCTTTAGATGAGAAAAAGTCTTTCCCTCTCCCACCATCAATTCTGTTTTCATCAGTTAGTTTTCTATGATTTTAAGACTTATGTACTAAAATCTCATTGCACTTAAGATTCATTACTTATTTGGGGTTCCTGGGAGGGTGGTTTGGTTGATTAAGCGTCCAACTCTTGATTTTGGTTCAAGTCATGATTTCAGGGTCATGGGATTGAGCCCTTCATCAAGCTCTAGCTCAGAGGGAAGTCTGCTTGAGATTTCCTCTCTCTCCCTCTGCATAACTCCTGCTCCGCTCATGCACACTCTCTCTCTAAAATAAATAAACAAATAAGTAAATCTTTAAAAAAAGATTTGTTACTTATTATACTACTACTTATTATTACTTGATGCTGCAAATAGGACAAGTAAAATACTTAGATCACTTTAATATAATAATAATTCAAATTATGATAGTGAAAATTATATTTGTAACCATGTCTACAAAGTAGAATCGGGGTAGGATGCTCGCTACATTGTTTCCATACTTTGGGGATAAAAAGAAGCATACTACAGTCACACGTATCCATATTATATGCACATTTACTTATGTTCCACTCAAAATAAATTCTCTTTTTTTGTGTGGGAATGCTACTATGGATAAAGCATGGAATTTTTCATTTTTTTAGAGTCCCAGTGTCAACCGTAGCATCTGCAATCTTTATATGACTAAAAAGATCAAATTTATATTTATTTATACTGTTTATACACACCTTTAGAACTAACTTATAATATTGAAACTGTTAAGTTTTTGAGAAATAGAGTGTGAGACCGAGATAGATCATGAGCAGGGAACAGAGGGAGAGGGTGAAGCAGACTCCCCACTGATCAGGGAGCCCCATGTGGACTGAATCCCAGGACCCTGAATCATGACCTGAGCCAAAGGCAGATGCTTAACTGACTGAGGCACTCAGGTGCCCAAGAAAGCCTACCTTATTGGCTCACATCTATTAGTAATGTCCTGCATGTTTTGATTTTTTTATTTCTCATTTTTTAAAATACTTTATTTATTTGAGAGAGAGAATGAGTGCACAAGCAAGGGGGAGGGCAGAAGGAGAAACAGACTCCCCACTGAGAGATCATGATGTTGAGCTTGATCCCAGGACCCTGAAATCATGACCTGAGCTGAAAGCAGATGCTTAACCAACTGAGCTACCCAGACACCCCTGATATGCATGTCTTCGAATGGAATTTGTGAATCTTTTTCCAAAGGCTATATATTTCCTAAATTATATTTAAAATTATTTCAGGTGTAGGTAGGTGGTGAGGAAGAAAATGAGACAAATACTTTTGAAAAGGACAATATTGGATCTGAATATATAGATTTTAGATTATAATTGCTATTCTAGATTCTGTCTTGAACACTAGGAGGTATAAAAGAAAAATGTTGGGCATCTCAATAGATTAGTTGGTTAAGCATCTGCCTTTGACTCAGGTCATGATCCAGGTCATGATCCCTGCTCAGCAGGGACCCTACTTCTTCTTCTTCTTCTTTTTAAAAAATTTTAATAAACATATAATGTATTTTTAGCCCCAGGGGTACAGGTCTGTGACTCGCCAGGTTTACACACTTCACAGCACTCACCACAGCACATAACCTCCCCAGTGAGGGACCCTACTTCTTCTCCCTCTGCAACTCATCTTGCTTATGCTCTCTTGCTCTCTCTCTATATATATATCAAATAAATAAATAAAATCTTAAAATTTGTTTTCATTGAAGTAGAAATAAAAATTGCTTGAATGTGATTTATGAAACATTATCAAAGTTGTGAGCATTATGATTTAAGATTTATATGTAAAGTACTACATGTTTATATCATGGGAGATCTATGCTTTTCCTTTATGGACTTCACTTCTAGATTTGGCTTTGAATTGCAATATTTAGATAACACAATAATTGTCAAATTAAATTAAATTTAGGGGCTTCTGGGTGGCTCAGTTGGTTAAGCAATTGCCTTTGGCTCAGGTCATGATCTTTTCAGGTCCTGGGATCGAGCCCCATGTCAGGCTCCTTGCTCAGTTGGGAGCCTGCTTCTCCCTCTCCCTCTACCTGCTCCTTCACCTGCTTGTGTTCTCTCTCTGTCAAATAAATAAGTACAATTTTTAAAAAAACTTGAATTTAATCTGAATAATATAGAAGCAATGTTGCCAAATTTCACTTAGTATAATTCTGGAATGACAAGAGGCCTTAGGCACTTTAAAGGTTGTGTCAGTTTTATATAGTTAGGTTAGTTAAGCTTCAAACTGGAAACTTGATTATAGTTTGTGTTTCTTTTTCTAGCATAGTAAGAAACTAGTTATTTTATGGGAGCATTTATGTAAACTTTTATCATGTTTTATTTAATGCATCTGATTTTTAGGTGAAATATTTTTAAAGAAATATTCTCTGATTATTTCATAATTTTAAATTCTTTATAAAATATCAAAATAGATCTAACCTTTCTTTTTATTCATATTCATGATAACTTATTTCTCTGAAATTGGTATACAAAATGAAGGACTCTAAAGAAAATGTCAGTCAGTACTGAGGACTTGATTTTATTTCACCTGCCAAGGTCCAAACACATATGTTACAGACAGAGAAACCGAGGCTCAAAGATATCAAATAAACTTATCATGATTAAACAATTAGAAGTCTGTGAAAAAAGAGTGTCTGATGCTTAGTTCTGTACTCTTTTCCTTATGCCATTCCATAATATTCAAAATAATACTGGAGGAAGATAATCAGCCCCCACTATGTCTCCCTTGATATCAGTTGAATCCCACATCAAATTTCTCTACCTCTCAAATCTTTTTAGCTCTTCATTTAACAAAATAAGGTCACTGCCTACATTTTCAGCTAGTAAAGGAACTCCAGTTCATCAGTGTAACATATTTTCACTCTATCTTATTCCTGTTTCAGAATCTAGGCTCTTACTTTATTTGCAAGCTAGTTAAATAGTCTACTGTGGTTTTATAGATGCTGACAGAAGTCACAAAACTCCCAAGTCAAGAATAAAGGACTTAATTTTCACACGACAGAAAGTAATAGGAGCTTCATGTTTGCAATGGTTCCTCTTGTTGCTCAAGTTCCATGGGAGTAGAGCATAGTGGCCTGGGTGGATGCTACATGCATGAGAGTTTTACATCATAGCCCAGGAACAGAGAGCTGCTGGCATATATCTCTTTTATAACAAGTTTGCTCTTTATCCTGGAGGAAGATCTCAATTTATCCCCCTAAATTGCTACTGAAATACAATCTTGAGAAATATCCCAGGTAGACAGAAGTCTGGGCCTTGCATTCTTAACAAACTCACCAAGACCGTGCTGGAATGATCAGGACCTCTTTCAACATCTATTAGATCTTCTAATGATTCCTTATTGATCTTAGGTTATATTCGTATCCAATTTTCCTGCCATTCTTTCTCTTATTTTGTATTCTCCATGACAAAATCTTCTGTCTACTTCACTCACCCTCTGCATTCAAACACAACTAATACAAAATATGGAAACAAAAAATAAAACCATGAAATTTTAGGGGTACTATATTTATAAATCACATTTGTACTCACCAAGAGCATTATTTCATACCTTCTCACTTTTCCAGCCAAGCATTCTTTATCTGTCTCTTTTTTAGGTGATTAACCTGCTTCTTACTTCACCAAGAAGCAATCAGAGTTGACCTTCCAAAAGTTTCCACAGCCATAGGAGCTAACATAATAATAACTATGCCCGTAACTTCTGCTGTTCATTGTGTTATTAAAAATGAACTGTTTGTTCTCCTAGTTAAGGCTAAACCCTTCACTTCTGGATTGAATACCTTCTCCTCTGGACTATAAAAATAAATGGTGCAACTGCCAACTTCTCTCTGGCCTTATCAACTTCCTCCACTCTTCTGGATTTTTTAATAACAATGCAACCATACTTCCAATTTTTTTAAAAAGTGAAATTCTACATATAATGGGATTCAAGACTCCCTACCTCTATTATCGTCAAAGAGGTCTTTGAGCTTTTCTTTCATAACAAAAAAAATTAAGTATGCTGTCATAAAGAATGGGCCATATGTTCTGGGACCTTTTTGGCAGTACAAAACAGTAACAAATTTGGAAATGAAATGTTTTATTTAATTTTATGGCAGGACTTCTTTTTCCACTAGATTCTATAAATAGAAAAGAAATAGTATATAGTCTTCCAGACTAAAGCTTATAGAAACCAGACATAGATTTTTTTTTGATTATGAGATTATTTTTTTTAAGGATGTAAGTGCTTTTATTTCCATAGGCAAACCAAACTAATTAAGCTAATTCTATGAAAATTAAGTAAAACGAGACTATGGGAGAAGTAAACAATACATTTGCCAAGAATGGAATTAACGATTTTTGATACCTATTTTTTTTTATTTTATTTTTTATAAACATATAATATATTTTTTTCCCCAGGGGTACAGGTCTGTGAATCGCCAGGTTTACACACTTCACAGCACTCACCATAGCACATACCCTCCCCAATGTCCATAACCCCACCCCCTGTCTCCCAAGCCCCCTCCCCCCAGCAACCCTCAGTTTGTTTTGTGAGATTAGGAGTCACTTATGGTTTGTCTCCCTCCCAATCCCATCTTGTTTCATTTACTCATCTCCTACCCCCTTAACCCCCATGTTGCATCTCCTCTCCCTCATATCAGGGAGATCATATGATAGTTGTCTTTCTCCGATTGACTTATTTCGCTAAGCATGATACCCTCTAGTTCCATCCACATCATTGCAAATGGCAAGATTTCATTTCTTTTGATGGCTGCATAGTATTCCATTGTGTATATATACCACTTCTTCTTTATCCATTCGTCTGTTGATGGACATCTAGGTTCTTTCCATAGTTTGGCTATTGTAGACATTGCTGCTATAAACATTCGGGTGCACGTGCCCCTTCGGATCACTACGTTTGTATCTTTAGGGTAAATACCCAGCAGTGCAATTGCTGGGTCATAGGGTAGTTCTATTTCCAACATTTTGAGGAACCTCCATGCTGTTTTCCAGAGTGGTTGCACCAGCTTGCATTCCCACCAACAATGTAGGAGGGTTCCCCTTTCCTGCATCCTCGCCAGCATGTGTCATTTCCTGACTTGTTCATTTTAGCCATTCTGACTGGTGTGAGATGGTATCTCATTGTGGTTTTGATTTGTATTTCCCTGATGCCGAGTGATATGGAGCACTTGTTCATGTGTCTGTTGGCCATCTGGATGTCTTCTTTGCAGAAATGTCTGTTCATGTCTTCTGCCCATTTCTTGATTGAATTCTTTGTTCTTTGGGTGTTGAGTTTGCTAAGTTCTTTATAGATTCTGGACACTAGCCCTTTATCTGATATGTTGTTTGCAAATATCTTCTCCCTTTCTGTCAGTTGTCTTTTGGTTTTGTGAACTGTTTCCTTCGCTGTACAAAAGCTTTTAATCTTGATAAAATCCCAATAGTTCATTTTTGCCCTTACTTCCCTTGCCTTTGGCGATGTTCCTAGGAAGATGTTGCTGCGGCTGAGGTCAAAGAGGTTGCTGCCTGTGTTCTCCTCAAGGATTTTGATGGATTCCTTTCTCACATTGAGGTCCTTCATCCATTTGAGTCTATTTTTGTGTGTGGTGTAAGGAAATGATCATTTTTTGTGGTGTAAGAAATTTCATTTTTCTGCATGTGGCTATCCAATTTTCCCAACACCATTTATTGAAAAGGCTGTCTTTTTTTCATTGGACATTCTTTCCTGCTTTGTCGAAGATTAGTTGACCATAGAGTTGAGGGTCTATTTCTGGGCTCTCTATTCTGTTCCATTGATCTATGTGTCTGTTTTTGTGCCAGTACCATGCTGTCTTGATGATGACAGCTGTGTAATAGATCTTGAAGTCCGGAATTGTGATGGCACCAACTTTGGCTTTCTTTTTCAATATTCCTTTGGCTATTCGCGGTCTTCTCTGGTTCCATATAAATTTTAGGATTATTTGTTCCATTTCTTTGAAGAAAATGGATGGTACTTTGATAGGAATTGCATTAAATGTGTAGATTGCTTTAGGTAGCATAGACATTTTCACAATATTTATTCTTCCAATCCAGGAGCATGGAATATTTTTCCATTTCTTTGTGTCTTCCTCAATTTCTTTCATGAGTACTTTATAGTTTTCTGTGTATAGATTCTTAGTCTCTTTGGTTAGGTTTATTCCTAGGTATCTTATAGTTTTGGGTGCAGATGTAAATGGGATTGACTCCTTAATTTCTCTTTCTTCTGTCTTGTTGTTGCTGTAGAGAAATGCGACTGATTTCTGTGCATTGATTTTATATCCTGACACTTTACTGAATTCCTGTACAAGTTCTAGCAGTTTTGGAGTGGAGTCTTTTGGGTTTTCCACATATAGTATCATATCATCTGCGAAGAGTGATAGTTTGACTTCTTCTTTGCCAATTTGGATGCCTTTAATTTCTTTTTGTTGTCTGATTTCTGAGGCTAGGACTTCTAGTACTATGTTGAATATCAGTGGTGATAATGGACATCCCTGCCATGTTCCTGACCTTAGATGAAAAGCTTTCAGTTTTTCTCCATTGAGAATGATATTTGTGATAGGTTTTTCATAGGTGGCTTTGATAATATTGAGGTATGTGCCCTCTATCCCTACACTTTGAAGAGTTTTGATCAGGAAGAGATGCTGTACTTTGTCAAATGCTTTTTCAGCATCTATTGAGAGTATCATATGGTTCTTGTTCTTTCTTTTATTAATGTGTTGTATCACATTGATTGATTTGTGGATGTTGAACCAACCTTGCAGCCCTGGAATAAATCCCACTTGGTCATGGTGAATAATCCTTTTAATGTACTGTTGAATCCTACTGGTTAGTATTTTGGTGAGAATTTTTGCATCTGTGTTCATCAAGGATATTGGTCTGTAGTTCTCTTTTTTGATGGGATCCTTGTCTGGTTTTGGGATCAAGGTGATGCTGGCCTCATAAAATGAGTTGGGAAGTAGTCCTTCCATTATTATTTTTTGGAACAGTTTGAGGAGAATAGGAATTAGTTCTTTAAATGTTTGGTAGAATTCCCCCGGGAAGCCATCTGGCCCTGGGCTTTTGTTTGTTTGGAGATTTTTGATGACTGTTTCAATCTCCTTATGGGTTATGGGTCTGTTCAGGCTTTCTATTTCTTCCTGGTTCAGTTGTGGTAGTTTATATGTCTCTAGGAATGCATCCATTTCTTCCAGATTGTCAAATTTGTTGGCATAGAGTTGCTCATAATATGTTCTTATAATTGTCTGTATTTCTTTGGTGTTAGTTGTGATCTCTCCTCTTTCATTCATGATTTTATTTATTTGGGTCCTTTCTCTTTTCTTTTTGATAAGTCTGGCCAGGGGCTTATCAATCTTATTAATTCTTTCAAAGAACCAGCTCCTAGTTTCGTTGATTTGTTCTATTGTTTTTTTGGTTTCTATTTCATTGATTTCTGCTCTGATCTTTATGATTTCTCTTCTCCTGCTGGGTTTAGGGTTTCTTTCTTGTTCTTTCTCCAGCTCCTTTAGGTGTAGGGTTAGGTTGTGTACCTGAGACCTTTCTTGTTTCTTGAGAAAGTCTTGTACCGCTATATATTTTCCTCTCAGGACTGCCTTTGGTGTGTCCCACAGATTTTGAACTGTTGTATTTTCATTATCATTTGTTTCCATGAATTTTTTCAATTCTTCTTTAATTTCCTGGTTGACCCATTCATTCTTTAGAAGGATGCTGTTTAGTCTCCATGTATTTGGGTTCTTTCCAAAGTTCCTCTTGTGATTGGGTTCTAGCTTCAGAGCATTGTGGTCTGAAAATATGCAGGGAATGATCCCAATCTTTTGATACCGGTTGAGACCTGATTTAGGACCGAGGAAGTGATCTATTCTGGAGAATGTTCCATGTGCACTAGAGAAGAATGTGTATTCTGTTGCTTTGGGATGAAATGTTCTGAATATATCTGTGATGTCCATCTGGTCCAGTGTGTCATTTAAGGCCTTTATTTCCTTGTTGATCTCTTGCCTGGATGATCTGTCCATTTCAATGAGGGGAGTGTTTAAGTCCCCTACTATTATTGTATTATTGTTGATGTGTTTCTTTGATTTTGTTATTAATTGGTTTATATAGTTGGCTGTTCCCACGTTAGGGGCATAGATATTTAAAATTGTTAGATCTTCTAGTTGGACAGATCCTTTGAGTATGATATAGTGTCCTTCCTCATCTCTTATTATAGTCTTTGGTTTAAAATCTAATTGATCTGATATAAGGATTGCCACTCCTGCTTTCTTCTGATGTCCATTAGCATGGTAAATTCTTTTCCACCACCTCACTTTAAATCTGGAGGTGTCTTCGGGTTTAAAATGAGTTTCTTGTAGGCAACATATAGATGGGTTTTGTTTTTTTTTATCCATTCTGATACCCTGTGTCTTTTGATTGGGGCATTTAGCCCATTAACATTCAGGGTAACTATTGAGAGATATGAATTTAGTGCCATTGTATTGCCTGTAAGGTGACTGTTATTGTATATTGCTTCTGTTCCTTTCTGATCTACTACTTTTAGGCTCTCTCTTTGCTTAGAGGACCCCTTTCAATATTTCCTGTAGAGCTGGCTTTGGTGTTTGCAGATTCTTTCAGTTTTTGTTTGTCCTGGAAGCTTTTAATCTCTCCTTCTATTTTCAATGATAGCCTAGCTGGATATAGTATTCTTGGCTGCATGTTTTTCTCATTTAGTACTCTGAATATATCATGCCAGCTCTTTCTGCCCTGCCAGGTCTCTGTGGATAAGTCTGCTGCCAATCTAATATTTTTACCATTGTATGTTACGGACTTCTTTTCCTGAGCTGCTTTCAGGATTTTCTCTTTGTCACTAAGACTTGTAAATTTTACTATGAGGTGATGGGGTGTAGACCTATTCTTGTTGATTTTGAGGGGGGTTCTCTGAACCTCCTGGATTTTGATGCTTGTTCCCTTTGCCATATTGGGTAAATTCTCTCCAATAATTCTCTCCAATATACCTTCTGCTCCCCTCTCTCTTTCTTCTTCTTCTTGAATCCCAATTATTCTAATGTTGTTTCGTATTATGGTGTCACTTATTTCTTGAATTCTGCCCTCGTTGTCCAGTAGCTGTTTGTCCCTCTTTTGCTCAGCTTCTTTATTCTCTGTCATTTGGTCTTCTATATCGCTAATTCTTTCTTCTGCCTCATTTATCCTAGCAGTGAGAGCCTCCATTTTTTATTGCACCTCATTAATAGCTTTTTTGATTTCAACTTGGTTACATTTTAGTTCTTTTATTTCTCCAGAAAGGGCTTTTATCTCTCCCGAGAGGGTTTCTCTAATAGCTTCCATGCCTTTTTCGAGCCCAGCTAGAACCTTGAGAATCGTCATTCTGAACTCTAGATCTGACATATTACCAATGTCTGTATTGATTAGGTCCCTAGCCTTTGGTACTGCCTCTTGTTCTTTTTTTTTGTGGTGAATTTTTCTGCCTTGTCATTTTGTCCAGATAAGAGTATATGAAGGAACAATAAAATACTAAAAGGGTGGCAACAACCCCAGGAAAATATGCTTTAGCCAAATCAGAAGAGATCCCAAATCGTGGAGGGAAAAAAAAAGAGATTAAAAAAGAAAAAAAAAAAAAGAAAAAAAGAAAAAAGAAACAAATAAAAAAAGAAAACCAATAATGAAAAAATATAAAAAGGAAAAAAAAAAATATATATATATATATTAGATAAACTAGTTAAAAAACGTTAAATAAGAAAAGGGTAAAAGTTAAAATAATTTAGCAGAAGAAGAGAAAAAAATTTGAAAAAGAAAAAAAATTAAATTAACTGCAAGGCTAAGGAATCATGGGGAGAAAGCCATGAGTTCCGTGCTTTGCTTTCTCCTCCTCTGGAATTCCACTGCTCTCCTTGGTATTGAAACTGCCCTCCTTGGTAGGTGAATTTGGTCCCGGCTGCGTTTCTTGTTGATCTTCTGGGAGAGGGGCCTGTTGTAGTGATTCTCAAGTGTCTTTGCCCCAGGTGGAGTCGCACCGCCCTTACCAGGGGCCGGGCTGAGTAATCCGCTCGGGTTTGCTTTCGGGAGCGTTTGTTCCCTGAGCGCTTTCCGTAGAGTTCCGGAGGACGGGAATTAAGTTGACAGCCTCCCAGTCTCCGGCCAGGAGGAGCCGAGAGCCCGGGGCCCCACTCCTTAGTGCGCCCTCAGAGAACAGCACCCAATTACTCCAGTCACCCTGGCCTCCGGCCGCGCTCCGAGCTGTCCGAGCCTGAGACCGGTTCAAGGTAAACCCAAGCTTAAAGCTCACTCCTCGGCTCCGTCTCTGTAGCCAGCTTCCCCGTTCTAATACCTGCAAGCTCTGCGACACTCAGACACCCCCGATCCTTCTGTGACCCTGCGGGACCTGAGGCCACGCTGACCCGGCATGGGCTTCACCCCGGTTAAGCCTCTGGAGCGATGTCCCTCAGCGGAACAGACTTTTAAAAGTCCTGATTTTGTGCTCCGTTGCTCCGCCACTTGCCGGGAGCCGGCCCCTCCCCCCGCGGTCTATCTTCCCTTCGCTTTGGATTCACTTCTCCGCCAGTCCTACCTTTCAGAAAGTGGTTGATTTTCTGTTTCTAGAATTGCTGTTCTTCTTCGATCTCCCGTTGGATTTGTAGGTGTTTGCAATCTTTAGATAAGCTATCTAGCTGATCTCCCGCTACCTGAAGTAGTCTCAGCCTACTACTTCTCTGCCATCTTGACTCCACCCTATGAGATTATTTTTGAAAATAATTGTAAGGTGCATAACTTCATGTCTTAAATTTAGTAAGCATGAAATAAATATTAAACAGTAAAAAGAAAAACATAGGTGAGTAAAATATTGCCCTTAATCAGGATTTATCACTCTTGAATTACTCATTTTTTTATTTTTAAAATTTTTTATAGACATATAATGTATTTTTATCCCCAGGGGCACAGGTCTGTGAATCGCCAGGTTTATACACTTCACAGCACTCACCATATCACATACCCTCCCCAATGTCCATAACCCAACCACCCTCTCCCGACCCTCCTCCCCCCAGCAACCCTCAGTTTGTTTTGTGAGATTAAGAGTCACTTATGGTTTGTCTCCCTCCCAATCCCATCTTGTTTTATTTATTCTTTTCCTACCCCCCAAGCCTCCCACGTTGCATCTCCACTTCCTCATATCAGGGAGATCATATGATAGTTGTCTTTCTCCGATTGATTTATTTCGCTAAGCATGATACCCTCTAGTTCCATCCACGTCATTGCAAATGGCAAGATTTCATTTCTTTTGATGGCTGTATAGTATTCTATTGTATTTATACCACTTCTTCTTTATCCATTCCTCTGTTGATGGACATCTAGGTTCTTTCCATAGTTTGGCTATTGTGGACATTGCTGCTATAAACATTTGGGTGCATGTGCCCCTTTGGATCACTACATTTGTATCTTTAGGATAAATACCCACTAGTGCGATTGCTGGGTCATAGGGTATCTCTATTTTCAACTTTTTGAGGAAACTCCATGCTGTTTTCCAGAGTGGTTGCACCAGCTTGCATTCCCACAACAGTATAGGAGGGTTCCCCTTTCTCCACATCCTTGCCAGCATCTGTCATTTCCTGACTTGTTAATTTTGGCCATTGAATTACTCATTTTTGAACAACTCCCTCTACATTTTAACTATTTCTTAGCAAGTTATTTTCTTCAAGTTTTAATTTTCCATATACTCTCAAAACTCATATTAGTTTATAATTTTAATATCTCCAAAGTATTCCCATGATATTTAAAATTTACTTTAAAATGAACACTTTGAAAATCTGATATATCTTTTTGTGGTGAAACTCATTGTACCAGGAAGGACATTTATTATGTAATGCTTTCCTGTTTTAGGTTGTACATGGCTGAATATTTTCCGTCGGTTTCATTGCGCTTGGATTTATTGTTTTTATTGGTAAAGGTAATTATAATTTATTAAGTTGTTGGGCATAAGGAAATAATAACAATAAAAATGCTAATATAACACATTTATCCTCCAGGTTAACAATGACAATAAAAAGCATGAGCATATCTTATTTTGTTTTATAAGACAGAGAAAGATTATTGACTCCTAGTAGTTAACCTAGGGAAAGAATATTCTCTTCATTCTTGATTTTGTATCTTTTCCATTTAAAAATACTTACATAAGTTCATCTTATTTCTCTTTTGCTTATTTGAATTATCTTCAATTCATTATAATTTTTAAAATTTTTATTTTTTTTATTTCTCATTTAAGACTAACAAAAATGTTCCAACTCCTCTAATTCTTGTGAATGGTTCTGTTTGGCATAGCAGTCAAGATCATGGCCGCTAGATGAGCAGTTGGGAAGAAGCTAGAGTAAAGTAGCAGTAGGACTAGTGGTCATGTAGGAACCTGGGGCAGTCCAAGATTGGTAGAATATTATTGTGTACATTAATGATTTAGAGCATGAGGTCTAGAGCTGAATTATTTCTCTTTCAACTTTTTCTCTCTCTCCGGTTATTAATATAGCAACCTGAGGTAAGTTATTTAACTACACTGTATCCTGATTTTCTTAACTATAATATAGTAAAAGTAATAGAATTTACCTCATAGAGTGGTTATGAATATTAAATGACTTAATACATATAAACACATACAAGGGATTCTTGTACTTAGTAAATATGAAATAGTTCTTAGAGAAGCCAAATTGTAACTAGGTAGACTAAAAAAAAAAAAATAAATAAAAAAATAAAGGGATTAGAAACCCCTGGCACCTACAGATAGATCAAATATTAAATACAGCCAAACGTGTAGCCAGATTAACAACAATAACAACAATGGTGATGAAAAAACCACTAAAGAGTTATTCAGTTGTAATTACTCAACACATTATGTCTGGCTTTCAATAAAAAATCATAAGACATGCTAAAAAGCAAGAAGAAACACAATCTGAAGAGAAAGATAAAAATAAAAAATAGACTCGTGTGTAACACAGATTTTGGAATTATCGATTAGTGAATTTCAGAGAATTATGTGGAAGTGTTAAAGGTTCCAATGGAAAAGTACATAGCTTGCAAAACAGGTGGATATATAAGTAGAAAAATAGAAACACTTAAGAAGAGTTAAAGGAAATACTAGAAATCAGAAAGATTATAACATAAATTTAAAAAATGCATTTGATGGACTCCCTAGCAGACTGGTCATGCAAAAGAAGGAATCTGTGAGCTTGAAGATAAGTCAACAGAAATTTTCCAAACTGAAATGCAAAGAGGAAAAAAAAAAAAAAAGAATTATGGAGTGTAACAGAAACATAATTGGAATAGCAGAAAGGGAAGAAAGAGAACTGAAGAAATATTTGAAGTAATAATAGCTGTGAATTTTCAGAATTAATGGCAGACACCAAACCTCAGATCTTGGATGCTCAGGGAAAACCAACCAGAAAAAATTTCAAGAAACCTTATATATAGATGTATATTCAAACTTCAGAAAACCCAAGACAATGAGAAAAATCTTAAAAAAACTTCTTTTTAATAGGTAACGGAAAAAAAACATTTTGTGTATATTGAAATAGGATAAACATTTCTTTAGACTGCATCACGAACCATGCAAGCTCAAAGAAAGTAGAATGGAATATTTAGCATTGATAGAGGGGAAAAAAAACCACTAGCCTAGGATTTGATATCTAGTGGAGTTATTTCTCAAAGGTAAAAGGTAAAAAGAGACTTTCTCAGACAAATAAAAACAGGAAATTCTTCAGCAGAGCTACCTTACAAGTAATGTTAAGAAGTTCTTCAGGGAGAAGGAAAGTGATATAGGTTAGGAATTTATATCTACATAAGGAAGCATTTCAGAGAAGGAATAAATGAAGGAAAAATGTTATCTTTTGTTTTAATATTCTTAATCCATCTGAAATATCTCTAAGGTAACAATATGTAACAATGTATGGGGTGAGTATAGCATATGGATAAGTGAAATGAAAGACAGCAATATCATAAAGGAAGGGAAAGAGGACTTTGGGATTACTGTATTATAAGGCAACTATAATGTTATTTTGAGGCATATTTTGAGTAGTTAAAAAATATGATGCAACTTCTGGGAAAATCACTAAAAACTTTTAAAACAAAGTACTGTATGCTATGAGAGGAGATAAATGAAGTCACATAAAATGTTTACATAAAACTGAAGAAGTCAGAAAAGAAGAGGGTGTGGGAAAAAGGAAGACCAAATACAATGAGTATAATATTTATAAAAATGTTCATTATTAATCTACTTATATCAGTAGTCATTTTAATCTAAATCTAAATGCATCAATTAAAAGACAAATATTATCAGAGTGGTTACAAGACCTTATTGTTTGTTGTCTACAAGAAAAGCCCTTTAAATATAAAAACCAGGTTAAAAGTCAAAGGATTGGAGAAAGATATATCATGCTCACATTAATCCAAAGAAAGCAGTAGTAGCTATTTATAAATTTCAGCAAAGCATAATTTAGAATAAGGAAAGTTTTCACTGATAGAGTGTTACATGATGATAAATAAGTCAGTTCTCCAAGAAGACACGACAATTCTAAAAATCTCTGTACCTAACAACAGAGAATCAAATTATATGGGCAAAAACTGATAGTACTACAATGAGGAAAAGACAAACTCACTATTATAGTTGGAGATACCAGCAACCCTCTTTCAGTAATTGATAGATCAAGCAGAAAAAATCAGTAAGGATATAGTTGATGTTAACAGCACTGTCATACAATTTGATCTAATTGATATTTATAGAATCCTCCATCCAACAATAGCAGACTATACATTTTTCTTAAGCTTGCAATTGTATTTGCCCAGATAGACCAAATTCTGTGCCACAAAACATATATTAACACATATAGGAGATCAGCTATCACACAAAGTACTCTCTCAGAGAAAAATGGAATTAAATTAGAGATCAACATTTGAAAGATAACTGGAGAATCCTCCAAATATTTGGACATTAAACAGTACTTGTCTAATAAAACATAGTCCAAAGAAAAAGTCTCAATAGAAATTTAAAAATATTTTAAATAGGTAAAAATAAAAAAATAGAACTTAACAAAATGTGTGAAATGTAATGAAACTAATACTTATACATTTATAGCATTACACAAATTAGAAAAGGAGAATAAGAAATCAATTATCTAAGATTTTACCTTAGGAAATTAGAGCAGTTTAAGTCTAGAGAAGCAGGGAGGGAAAAAATAGCAGTAATAAAAATGAGAAGAGAAATCACTGAAATTTTAAACAAGAAAACAATATAGGAAACAACTAAACCAAAAGCTTTTTCTTTGCAAAGAGCAATATAATTGGTAAATGTTTAGCTAGGTGAGATAAATGTTTCTCTTTTTTAAAGGAAAAAAGATAACAATACCAGAAATGACAGAAATAACATTACTACTGAGCCCATGGACAATAAAAGTGTAACAGTAGAATTTTAGAAACAACTCTTTGTCCTCAGTTTGATAGTTTATATGAAATGGATTAATTTCTCTTAATTCACTAGCTACTGATACTCTTATAAAGAGAAATGGATAATGTTGAATAAGCCTATATATATATTAAATGCATTGAATCAGTAGTTAATAACCTTACAAAAAAGAAAGCACCAGTCTCAGATGATTTCACTGGTAATTTTTTTCACATAATTAAGAAAAAATAGTGCCAGTCTCCACAGTCTCTTCCAGAATATGAAAATAAAGAGGAAGCACTTCCTAACCCATTCTACAGAGCAGGCATTACCCTAATATCAGATCCATACAAAAAGATTCCTAGAAAGAAATAGTATGTGTCAGTATATCTCATGAACATAGAAGCAAAATTCATCCAAAAAATATCAAATAAAGTTGAAAAAAGTACAAAATAAATTATACACATAACCAAGTGGGATTTGCTCTATGAATGCAAAGCTGGTTCAACTTTTGAAAATCAGACTATGTAATCTACACATCCAGAGGCTAAAGAAAAAAAAAATCATATCAATCATTTAGAGAAACCATTTGAAAAATCTGACATTTATGATAAAAACATGCAGAAAATTAGAAAAAGAGGGCTTCCCCATCTTGATAATGAATATCTTCAAAAATCCAACAGCTAATATTAATGGTGAGAAATTAGACTTTCTCCCTATTTGGAAATGAAACAAGAATGCCCTCTCTCAGCATTCCTATTCAATATCACAGTGGAAGTCCTAGTCAGTAACACAATAAAATAAAATAAGATAAAATGAAATAAAAGGTATACAGATAGGTGAGAATAAATAATGCTGTCTTTGTTAACAGATGACAAGATTATGAAAATCATAAAGAACTGAACAAAAATTGTTTAAACTAACAAGTAAATATGGTAAGGTTGCAAGATATAATGAGATAAAAATTGGAACTTGAAATTAGGAGACAAAATATATATTTTAATAGTACCAAATAAGAGAAATAATTAGGAATTAATCTGACAAAATATATACAGGATTTATATGCAAAAAACCCCTGCCAAACTCTGATGAAATAAATTTAAAAAGATATAAATATGGAGAGGTAGTCTTTGTTTAATGGATTAGAAAACTGAATATTGTTAGTACACAAATTCCTTCCAAACTTGCTCTATAGATCAACACAACCCCTTTTAAAACTCTTTGTATATACCAACAAACTTACTGTAAAATTACCACAGAGAGGCAAAAACACCTGGAACAGCCAACAACAGAAAAAAATTTGGAAGACCCACCCAGTTCTAAGACAATACAAAGCAACAGTAATCAAGACAGCATGACATTGGCAAAAGAATTAAATAAAAAAAACATAGATCAATAAAATGAAATATAAAGCCCATAAATAGACCCACACTTCTCACTAACTGAATGTGGGTTATGCTGATGGATTTACTATCGAGAGGACAGTAGGGAAAGGGATAAGGAAAAAGAGTAACTTTACAGTAGAGAAACATGACAAACTCTACCTCAGCCATATGATCAAGATAAGCAATACAGGCAGTTGTATTAAATGATCTTGGCAACATGTAACTTTAATAAGGTATGATGATATGATACATATATCATCTCTGTGATCTCCCTCCTTAAAATCTCTAACTCTGGTCTAATCATGAGAAATATATTAGACAAATCTCAGTTGAGGAGCATTCTCAAAACTGACCAATACTCCTCAAAACTGCCAGGGTCATCAAAAACAAGGAAAGTCTGAGGAGATAAGATGACTAAATGTAATATGGCAAAGGTAACATGACCTTCAGCTCAGGTCATGATCTCCAGGTCCTGAGATTGAGCCCTGCATCTGGCTTTCTGCTCAGCAGGGAGTCTACTTCTCTCCCCCGTCCCCCTGTGTGTGTGTTTTTTTTCTCTCTCTTTCTCTCATAAATAAAATCTTAAAAACATATAAAGGTAATATGGCATCATGGATGGGATCCTCTAACAGAAAAGGGTATTCATTGAAAACTACAGAAGTCTGGATAAACTGTGGACTTTAGTATATAATATACCAGTGTACCAATATTATGTAATACTAATAACTACTACTAGTACTACTAATAATGTACCAATATTGTTCATTAGTTGTAACAAATATACCACATATATATACAGTATTAATCCTAGTGGAAACTGGGTATAGGGTATATGAAACTCTCCGTACTATTCCTTGTAATTTTTCTGTAAATGTAAAAGTATTTTTTAAAAAGTTTCTTTCTTAAGTTAATTTTATTTTTTTAAGATTTTTTAAGATTTATTTATCTATCTATTTATTTATTTTACACAGAGAGAGAGCACAAGAAGGGGAGCATCAGAGTGAGAGGGAGGAGAAACGATCAGAGGAGAGAGAGAGGGAGAGGCATGTGGGGCTCAATGTGTCTTGATCTTGGGACTCCAGGATTATGACCTGGGTTGAAGGCAGATGCTTAACCGACTGAGCCATTCAGGCACCCCTCTTTAATTTTAAAAATAAATTTGCTAAGGGCTACCCACTGGAAATTCTGATTCAGTAAGTCCGGCATGAGGCCCTACAAATGTTGCTTTTTGATACCTTCTGAGACACTAGAAAGCAGAATCAAGAGGTATGGGCTAGATTATAAATTGAGTGAAGACAGCAACTTTATAAGTGAAGCTAAATACTTTATCTGTATAGCCTACCACAGTACTTGTCATTGAGTAGACAGGAAATTAAATACTGTAGTGAGAAATGGAAGTAGTTGTTATTATTTAGCAGAGGAAAAAAACATACTTTTAACTTAGTAAACAGTTTTGATGGTCTGCACATTTGTTCAAAACCCAAATACATAATGAAAATATTTTTATTCCACATAACATCTCTGTTGATATGTGCAAAATGTGTATTTGCCATATTGTACAAATAATTAAGCAATTATATTCTTTTCTGTGTCACAATATTAGAATCTCTTTTGTGTTGATGAGAAAAAGATTAAATTTCAATCTGGCATTGAGAATATAAACAGAAAAAATATGCTAACAAATAAAGATATAGAAATTTCATGGCATTTCCCCTTGGCAACAGATAAAATTTCTTTGAAAATACTTCATGTATGTTTATTTACATACACGTAACTAAATGGTGATCATTTTTTGGATTTCCATTTATAAATACCAGTTCCTGGTATAGTAGAATGTGCAAAAATGAAAGCTTTGAAAAAATATAAATGCATGAATTAATGCATAGTCTGAAGGCCTGGAAAGATACTAGTAGGCTTGAAATGAGGTTCCTGATGAATTCCAGTTCATTACAACTGCTTATTATCCCAGTTTAGTATCTTCATTCACTTTTATTGCATGTATCAGTATATATATGTATGCATGTATGTGTGTGTATGTGTGTGTGTGTGTATATATATATATATATATATATATATGTATCATCTGTGTGTGTATATTTAGATTTATATACACTGTTATTTGTAAAAGAACCAACAAATGAAGGAAATAATTTTAAGGACTCACCAATTACAGGATCAAGCATGTTCTATTAAACTTTTACAAACTACCTGGCCAATTTTATTAAAATACTTGATTATAATATCTTCCTTATTCAAAATCTAATTTGCTCATTTTCTTCATATTAACATTTCCACCAGAGGGTGCAAGAGGGAACACAATTGAGATTTATTTCATATTTTGTACTAAAAACTAGCAACGAAGAAACTTTGAAGAAATGGGCTAGAATTATTTTTACATTTCTAAAAATTATGAAATTTAATTGGTTCATTTAGGGTGTGAAAATAGTTTTATATCCAATTTTGGGAGGCAGTACTGTGTAGCAAAATGGTTAAGGATGGTTACAGGCAAAGCTAGGTTTGTATTTGGCTTTGATACTCACTTTTGGGTTTTCATATTGGGGAATTGGCATATGCCTCCCTAAGCCAGTTTCCTTATTTCTCAAATGTCTCAGGCACCCACCACAAATTTCAGATTTTGTTCTTCACTAGGGAGGGTATTGTTTCAAGTTATAATTATTAAGCTGACCTACATTTTTAGTTTATAGAGTTAAATAAGATTTGAATGAGACAAATGTTTTTGGTAAACATTTAATTCAGCCTATAACATATAGCAGTCAATAGATAGTAGCTGATATTGCATTTTTTGCCTCCAAAATGTTCTGCACCCAATTACACCATGGGCATTGAGGTCTCCCACACAAATAAGTAATTGTTGGATACCAGCAGGTAGTCTCAGAATTCAACTCAGTACCTTCCCAGATAGCATCAGATCACACAGGTTAAGGGTTCATTCTTATAAGACTGTTTCTTTACGCCTTGGATACACTAGTCACAATCCTTGGTTCTTATCTGTGTTCTGCCAACTGGCCATGATTTGGAAGTCCCAACCACCCCTTCCAACTCAGATCTCAATAGCAAGTCCAGTTTTTAACTGGTAATTCTCACAAAAGTTCCCATGATTCCCTTCTTGGATTCAATTAATTTGTTAGAGCAGCTCATAGAACTTAAAAAAAAAGTTATATTTAGTAGATTACTGGTTTATTTTAAAAGGACATGACGCAGAAACAGCCAGATGAAAGAGATACATAGGCCAAGGTATAGAGAAAGGGCTTGAAGCTTTTTTGTTCTCTCCAGTGTGCCACTTACCCCAAATCTTTATGTGTTCACTAACCTGGAAGATCTTCAAACCCAGTCCTTTTAGGTTTTTATGGGAGCTTCATTACATATGTGTGATTGATTAAATCATTGGCTAGTGGCAATTGATCCAACTTCTATCTTCTCTCCCTTCCTTGGAAGTGGGGGTCATGGTGGGTATAGGACTAAAAGTTCCAACACTCTAATCATACGGTTGGGTCTCTCAGAAGCCAACCCCCTTCCTGAAGTGCCTTCTAAAATTCACCTCCTCAATGTGAAACTCCTTTATCACTATCAACACTTAGGCAATTCCAAGAGTTTTAAGAGTTTTGTGCCTAGGATGTCAAAAAAGACCAGCTAATATTTTTTTTATTCCAAATCACATCATCACTACCTTCCACATTTTCCTCCTGTGCTTCCTCTTCCTTCTTTTCTTTTATCTTTTCCTTCTTTGTAGTAATATCTTTAGTTCAAATGGACATGCCCTCTATTAAAATAGCTTCAGGGAGATATATGACATATACGATGAGTGTTATAGCCAAAGCAGCAAGAAAATACCTGAATCCAGTTGCAAACAAAAATCAGATAAGGTTTATAAGGAATATTGGAGACAACAGCAACATATTAGTGTTAGCCTGATCATTGCCCAAAATTCAAAGGCAAAAAATATTGGGGCACATTTCCTAACCTTTTCAGGTAGGAACTGAGGAATAGTGGTATAACAAGCTAAAACGTGGAGCCAAACCAAGCACATTAAGTTTATTCATTGTGAAGAGCTTCTAAATGTTAACTTTAAATGGGGCAAAGAACAATTTTAATTGTGTCAAAAAAATGAGTTATTTGGAAATAGCAGAAGAATTGCAGTTTGCAACATACAAGCTATGGTGAACCATGGGCAAATTTGAAGAGACAATGGGAAGATCAGGTTTTTATTAGGTTTTAGGAAGAAATTAGGGAGGATTGCTTTGAACAGAAGTTTATTGGAGAAGAGCAAGAGTTCAAGGTTTTGGCAGAAGTGGTGATAATAGTGTATTGTTGCTGGGGCAGGGAGGAATCTTCTTTACTTTTCTTAAAGGCAAGAGATAAAATTCCTATGTGAAAAATGTCCTCTCTTGTTTAAATCACTTATTCTTATTCCTCTGGTTATGCTGGCTGCAAAGAGTGGTACATGACTCCCTGACTGCATTTTAAATGAGGTTTCCTTTATTTTCACGTAAATATGAGGTATTTAAATGATGTGTTATTGAGCCTCAGAATGTCATTTCCTCTCTTTCTGAGTTCAAGTTATAATCAGGCTCTCATCACCACCCTGGCAATTCAGAAAGTTACAAGGCATGTCCACTTAAACTCATTTCCCCCACAGAACTTTAAGTGCAGTAGACAGGGGGCCAGGAAGAACTTTTGGTCAAATTGACACGAGAAAATAATCACATTATATATGGTCCCTCTGAACTCCCAAATATTTGGTAGTTTTTTTCTCAGACACCCCTTGTAAATCTCAGTTGTGTTTTTGTTTGGTTCTTTGTTTTACCATGTTAGGATTTATTATGTCCAGTTTCCAACAGACCTACAATTTTAACTTATGGTTCATAACCATTCAGATCAAATTCTCACACATCATCTTTTTTAAAAAAGATTTTATTTATTTATTTATTTATGTAAGAGAGAGTGAAAGCAATAGAGATCACAGAGGGAGAGAGAGAAGCAGACTTGCTGCTGAGTGGAGACCTCCATGTGGGGCTAGATCCCAGGACCCTGGGATCATGACCTGAGCTGAAGGCAGTCGCTTAGCTGACTGAGCCACCCAGGTACCTCCTCATACCTCATCTTTTATAATTGTCCCCGATACCTTTTATTATTATTACTATTTGTTTGTTTGTTTATTTATGGAGAGGTAGAGAGAGCCGAGGGAGTGGCAAGGGGAGAGAATCATAGGCACTATGTGTGGAGCCCAACACTGGGCTCTGTCTCACAAGCCTAAGATCATGACCTGAGTTGAAACCAAGAGTCAGATGATTATCAGACTGAACTACCCAGGTGCCCCATCTCTAATACTCTTTGAAATGTTTCATTGACCTATGTCATCAAAGATTTACTAGAGGATATAATCCAAACCCTTTGAAAAAAACATTAACCATTAATTAATTATCTTTAGCCATTTCCCCATGAATCATAATGCTTTCTTTTCTCATGTCCCACATGGTCAAGAGAAAAACACATATGGCTTTTAATGGTTCTGTGAAATTTTTATAATGTTCAGTGAACTCTATGCCTATAACTCCTTTATTTCATGTAAACTTTCTATTTGATACATGGAAAAATCTACTCATCTTTAGCCATTAATATAACTAATTCTTATTATGAAGAATATCTGATAATATGCTATCTAAGTAGTGATTCTTAATAACTAGAGTCTACCTGGTCTTTTGAATGCAATATTAGCCCTAAATTTTCTGAGTTAGTGGCCATTGACAGAACTAATGCCAGAGTTCCCAGTGCCCCATGAACTATCCTTCCACTCCCTGAAGCAAAACATAATGTGTGTAATGATGGGAAAAATTGTTACAGAGCATGGCGGATGTCAGCCATTCCTTAATATTAAGAGATCAATGTATCTTGCCTCTAGTGGCATAGTGTCATTTAGATAGACTCCCAACACATAGCTACAATAAGGCACTATATTTTGTTTAATGTTTGATCTATGATTAGGAAGAAGACAGATCCATGTATACCTAAGCTTATCTCAACAAAGAATATTTAGTTGCCCTTTTGCTCTTGCTGAGTACAAAGCCAACTTCTTGCCAATCTGTCAGTCATCAGTCATGTTAAAACATTTCTCCCGTTTTATATCATAGATATTCATGGTGCATTTTCCAAATTCCAAAGAGGGTAGGACCTTTATATGTGGATTAAAAAAATACCACATGATGTTTTCATTAGTATTTTCAAAAATTCCTTTCATTCTAGGGCATAACTAATCAGGGTTGTTTGTGAAAATGGAAAATAATAAAAAGTGCAATAAAATGTACCAGGTAAATATCTGGACAGTAACCCAAAGGTTAAGAACTGGAGCAAGTTTATTATTTTTGTAATAGATAATATTTGTTTTCCAAAGTTTATATGCATGCCATTATCTTTTATAGAAGTCACAAAAATGTAAATATCAATAATCAGAAAGTAAAATAATCTTTTCAGGACAAAGTTCAATATAGATATGGAGATTAAAATATATTTTTAGCTCTTGAAATAATACAGAATATACTACTATTTAGATTATACTTCACAAACTGCTTGATATTTCTGAATAGCAAGGATATTAACTTAACTAATGATCCTTTAAATGGGTATGTAAAATATAATTTAAGCTACTTGCAACATGAAAAAGAGAAGCATCATTTGTTACTGCCAAAAATCACTGGCATGTGGAAATCAGAAAATCATTAGTCTTGATAGCAATAACTTAATACAACAGAGAAGAGACCACATTATTTGAAGTAGTTAAATGACAATTGATGCAACCACTGGTGAAAGGCTGAAAAAAAGCAGATATGATTTAGTGAATGATAAATTTTGCCCTTAGTGTTTACACATGCAAAGGAACAGAAGTCTTTGCTCATTAACTAATGTGCTTACACTGTGAGCCAAAATGCTTCATACCATAGCCCTAATTGTCATGTTTATCTATGTGCAAGTTTAATTTAGGCTTAAGAAGAAATATTATTTTGAGTGATGAGTGATTCTACATCGTTTTCATTTTCATCATTAGCCTAAGGTGGTTTACTTAAATTTCTGCTCAGATCCCTCCTCTTCTATGAGATCTCTTTCATAATGCTCCAACTAGAGTTAATCTTTTTTTTTTTCATTATGCTACACTCTTTCATCTATTATAGCAGTGTGCCTAATAGTATATTTGTAGGCATACCTCACTTAGCATTGCTTTCTAGAGCACCAGTTTTTCATAGCTGTTTAGTGGAGTATAGTATTCTGTTTTCTTCAGTTTGAATGGCACTTGCCAATCTGTTTTATTTATGCTTTTGAATCTCTTTGCCACTAACAAGCTGTGTTTCAGATGACGGTGACTCCTATTTGATTCTCAGGAAATATATTCAAAGTTTCCCAAAATAAGAACAAATATGGACCATATGAATGTCCTTTAAACACAAGAGGGCCTGCACCATCACATATATGAACCTTAGATAGATATGGACTAGCTGTAGGTCCACCCAGTCCACCATTTGAACATCTGTAAAGAATGAGAAGTCAGTCACTTATCCCACACTTTAACTTAATTTTAAATCTCTGTGTAGGAAACACATTCCAAAGGGGCTATTGTGGCTGATTTATTTATCGCTCACATTTATGGAACTCTCTTTCACTCCATTTCAAAATGGAGTAATGGGATGTGTCTTTATTTGTGTATGTACCTGTGTACCCTTTAATACTGAGGTTACCCCAAAACATAGATCATACCTCAGTGATAAAAATCTTAACTGGCTATGATCAACTAAGCACCATAAATGTGTGGAGAGGGCAAAGTTAGCTTGATAAACAGAAAATCAAAGTAAATATTAGCGATCAAACAATATCTATATACTTAAGGAGGACAATAGCTATTAAAGTATAATTAATTGTGTCCATGAAATAATGTAAATAAAGTTTTCCTGTGCCTTCCAATTTTTCAAGAGAAACCAAATCTAACTTTCATGATATTTTTAAAATATTTGCTATTTAATTAAAATTATAGTTCTTTGCAGTATTGTACTATTTAAATAAAATGCTTTTGTGGATGAGGTCCAGCTCATGGGCTACTTGTTTACCACTTTATAACCATTGTTCTCTTTTTCCCTCTATTCCTGCTTTGATGTTATTATTTCGTCTGTCCTTTCTCTCTAGGTATGTGTTTGCATGTGTACATACATGTATAGCTTGTATAAATTAGTGGCATTCAATCAAGTATAAAATAAATCATAAGAAGTCAAAAAATAGCAACTTGAAAGAAAAAATAAGCTAGTACAAATATAGATGTGGTCTGATGGTATTGACCAGTGTTTTGGCATGGTCATAGATTTAGCTTTAACCTTTCATTTCAAAAACAAAACAAAACAAAAACTTAAAAAGAATCATACCAATTCTGAGAGAGAAACATGGATTTTCCTCTTACCGAATTTTGAGATAAAATAAGCTTTTCTGTACAGTATCATACACAGTATCCTTAAGAACATGTCTACAATAAATATGAGTTTTGTAGGATCAGTTTCTATTGTGTTTCCCTTTGTAAGACAAGGCATGTTAAATGCAAAACCCAATTTTTTCTGTGGTTTCAATGAAGGTACAAAATGATGAAAGTAGGGAACAAACCTGATAACTGGATTCAACTGTCAGGGAAATGAATAGAATATATATAAGTCTGAAGGTGTTTTATTCATTTTTGAATCCTTGGAGCCCTTAGCACCATTTTCTGTATGTAGAAGATGCTCTATGAATGTGAGGTGAAGACATGAATTGAATTAAATATGTATTTGATGGTGGATAGATAGAAGCATCTCAAGTATAAAATATTAAATTTAAGAAAAGGTCATTTACATTCTACTGGCCATGGTGCAATTAAAAATTAATTTAAAAAGCATTTTTATAGCTCATGGACTTTTTTTTTTTTACATAATTAGAAATATAGGCCCACTACATATGCTGACAACAGGTGAAACTTTAAAAAATGGTAGTATTTATTAGCAGGATGCATCTGGTGATTTTTGTCAGTTTTTTGTTTATTGATTTTTTGTTTTTTTAGAATAGGATTTACTCTGAGGCAAGATTCATTTGGGTATATTTATAGATTATGTGCACTCTTTATCTTTGAAAATCAAATGTTTTCTCGGAATATAATCTATGTGATGGTCTCTTTATATTAATTCTGGCTGGTAGAAAGAATTATTCTATCAATACATTGCCAAAAGAATCTTCTACCAATATAAATGGTAAATATATATTGCCACATTTGCCAATGTAGACCACTAAATGCATAAAAGAGATACAAAACAGGGTTGCTCTAGGAAATTATGTCTCAATAATTTCCAATCCAATCAAATTCAAATCAGACTTCCCCTGTTTTATATTGTTCAGGTTAGGAAGCCACAGGTGGAATTTCAGTGTCCATCTTCAAAATCTTTACTATTAGTTAGGACTCTTATTTTGTCAGCATAGAAGCAGACCTCAAATTGGCTTATTCTAAAAGGGAAATATATCACAAGACTTTGAATCTTTTGTGAAAATCAAGAATGGCAATGTTGCTGTGCCATGAAATGAGAGAATGACAACTCTTTGATTCTCACCTTTGCTCGTCTGGATATGTTTAATTTTATCCTCTCACTTTAGACTAGTTGACTCTGCAGATGCTTCAACATCATCTGAGATTTTGATCCTCCTACAGGTTAAGCTTTTAGGGAGAGGTAAATTTGCTCTGAGTGTCAAGTCCAAAACTGTCCAGGAAGAAAATCCGTCCCAGCTTAGATCAAGTCTTGACTCCTGAACCATTCAAGAGCTTCCAGGGGTAGATCACATTATAAAATGGTGGCTTTCATTGCAGCTGTGGTTGGTGTCAGGAAAAGGAGTTCATAAGAGAAACATGGGGCAATTCTTTGGAAAAAGGGTAGGAACTATTGGGCAGAAAAATAAGGATGTGCTTGCCACCTTGTTATTCTATATATTCAAGGTGACTAAGACATCTAGAATTAGGAAAAGTTAAAGCAGGCAATACTCAGATTTGAAGGAGACTGAGAGCCTTTTTAAATATATTACTGTATTCCCTCATAGCTGGAGACAATAGATATTATTAGATGAACCCTAATTCCAAACATTATCCTTCGACCTCATATAGTTAAATATCCAAAGTTATATGTCAGGAAGTTGAGAACCAAAATAATTAAGTGATTTTTCAAGATCACATTATTTGTAAACACCAGAAACTTCCAAGTTATCCAACAATATCCCCATATTTGATCCTTTTTTTTAGAACTGGAGACTAACTCATTCAAGTATTCCCCTAACAAGGTTTTCAAAATTTGGTCTCCAAATTACCTGTGTCAGAATAACTAAAAACGCAGCTTCTAGTGCCCCCTCCCCTAAACTCCTCAGTACTGAACCACAAGCTCTATTAATTATAAACTGGAAGGTGCATTCTTAACCAAGTCCTTGGGTAATTTTTATGCATGCTGAAGTTTGAAAACTACTGCAGTTTGGTAGTACCAAGTCCTTGACAAAAAAGGATTAGTTGACCAGTAACCAAAAGTAATAGAAGCCCAGGAGGGACTAGAAAGATAACAGAGAAAACCCAAAAAGTTACTGAAAAGGTAGAAAGGAAGTTCTTGACCTATTTCAGATTTTCTTCATAAACTGACCTCACTATTGTTTTTACTTCCCTAATGAAATCTTTAAACTTCTCTTTACAAATAGTAAAAAAGGTGATGTTAATTTTGAAAGATACCATTTTAAATGGGAACCTCAAGTAATAGTCAATATTTCAGATCCTTACATTGCCATTTAGATAATATTGGTGTTATTTACACAGTGCTTTTTAACAGCCATGTTTTTCTTAACTACTATTGAATGCATTTGGGTCATCCCATTGGTCTATATTTATACTCATCTTAATGTTTTATGAATATACTATAACCTACTGAATATAAAATATGTAAACTCATGTAACTCCTGTAGATGATTTTTCATTGCATGTCTTAAAGGATTTTTTTTCTTTTTAATTACAGATATATAAAAATTTAATAACAATTCATATGCATATTATTTTGGTATTACTTGCATTGTCATAGCTCATTCTTTCTAGAAGAAGTTAAAAATAAACTTGATAGCTTAAATTTTATTGATAGCTTTCCTTATGCTATAAAGGCAATTCTTTGCATGTTTGTGCTTTGGTGCATTCTAGAATAAAATGAAATATTTTTCAGCTCCAAAAAATATAAAAAATAAATTCACGAATTACTGAATTTTCAAGGTTGTTTTACATCTGAAAATTATAATTTGTTTTTAATGGCCCTATACAACTTTCTGTATCTATATAACTTCAAGTTTAATAAATATAGTAGAGTAAAAAATTCTCTATTTCAAATTTGATGCATAGTAAAATGTTTTTTAAAGACATTAGTAATACATTACCTTGAAATGTCTTGATTTTTTATGCCTTATGTACTAATTTGATTTTAGAAAACCTTTAGAATACTGATTTATGGCACTAAATACATCTTCTTCATGCTTTAAAAAAAAAGTGTCTATTCACACAAACATGACTCCAAGTGCATGAATATATAATGAACCTTTGAAATCCACATCATTACAATGGGAAAATAATCTCTCTGTTTACATTTTATATGGATTTGAGAAAGACGATGAAGTATTTTAGTCTCCAGAATATCTCAAAATGTAAGCAAATAAAGAATTGTCAATTTTACCATCAAATGACTATTATTCATTTTGTTTATTATACCAATAAGAACTCAAAAATAAAATTTACTTAGTAAAAAGTTGCCAAAGCAGTACATATTCTTAGGAGAAAGGATATAATTGAAGTGGTGTATATCAAAACTAAAACATTGTGACACATAGAAGTTTAGATGTAAATTTTATAGGTTGCTTTACATTTGAAATTGTATTCTTAGAGTAGTTCACCCTATTGTGGTGTATAAGTGGGGAGTTTGTCATTTGTCTCTTTAAATAGGATAGATTAATTATTTAAAGAGATTGCAGAGAAACTGGTAATGATTGAGGAAATACCACGTGTATAATATTTGGTTTAGTCCATCTTTATAGGTCCATCTCTGAGGGAATATTAGGTTAATTTTTTTGTTTCTTTTATGGCTTTCCAATATAACCTAATTGCACATCCACATCACCTTGGGAGCTATGATATCTCTCTTTTGGACTCCAAAAAAACGTGTATGTGATTACTGATATCATGAGCTATGAATAGTTTGTTAATTTTTAATGTCTAGGTTAATACTTATTTGCATTTCAGAAATAATGTGATTATTTTGACCTTTGCAAATTGATAATCAAATGGTATTTCAGAGTATTTTCTAATCTGTTTTAAATCATATCCTGTTTAAAAACCACTTTTCTCAAGATTTTGAACCTTTTTACCTACTTTGGTATAAGATAGTTTAAGATTATATTAAGATGAATGTTGGAGATCACTCAGAGAAAGATCACAATAAAAACAAAGTAACCACCTCTCATAGAACACCTTTCCTATTGTAAAACACCTTTTGTCCTAATTGCATTCCAGACAATTGTATCTGTTTAAGAGCATATGTCAAATATAGGAAAGTTTCCAAACATCCCATCTTTAAAGTTTGATTTACCCTCTTCCTGACTCTTATTGGTTGGTCCAGGCAACAGTGCCTCTCCCTATAATAATGTAATCAGCACTCTAATATGTGCTTCTGAATATGAATTCTGTCCTAGACAACTCTAGGAGAAATAGCAATTTTTGAAAGAGCTATTCACAGTCAGCAATTCTAAGACAGATTATATATGTACACACACACACACACATAAACACACAGGCACACACACCGACATACAAAGTCTTTGACACCATTCATCACTGAAATATTCTTCTTGTAATGGAAGTAGATTGATTTTCTTGGTTAAGCACATTCTGCTGTGAAGTAACGAGAATAAGTTGGAAGCATTAATATATCATTCAGCATGGGAAATTGATACCTGTATATAACTAGTTTTGCTGCTGTTCTTGCTAAAAAAATCAAATCTTAGTGTGTTTGTTCCTGGTTAACCATGTCACTTGTTCCCCTTAGCTTTCAAGGAAGGTAGTTTAGAATTAAGAACTTGTTTAGAAGTGATACTTAAGATTTATTTTCAGTTGCAGTGGGATGATATAGGTTTAACATAGAGATCACATTGTCTGAGTAAAATGCAAAAGATATCAGAGTTGGGCTGAAAAGTTAATATTCCAGCAATAATCCTACAACTTATGTGGCAATGGCTAAGTCAGTTAAACTTTCTCCAGGGGAATGATAATATGTAAGATGTGTATTTTGAGGTGTATTTTGAAAATCAGAGAAGATGTTGTACATAAAGTGCTGAGCATGATGTTGACTCATGGTTTGTAGACCCTTATGTATGAATTTTTCCCCCCATTTCTTCCTCAAAATAGTGTATTGCACGAAAGGAGATGCTATGCCATGTCTTAAATTCCTGGCATTATATGTTTTATTCCAATTCCTTGGAATAATCAGCATTTTCTCACATTTTAAAGTATAAATCTAAAGTTAATAAAGTCAGTTTTACCTTGCAAAAGAAAGATCTGAAAGTTTATCTGTTTAGTTGCTGAGTTTAATTGACTAAGTTTGAAGTACTAGATTTTTCAAAATTCCTACAAAATTATACTGGTATAGAATTTATCATCATCAACTTTAAGTACTCTTCTCCTAAATGACAACTGAATTATCAGCCATAATTTGAAAATTAGAAGAAAGCATATTTGAATTATTTGTTACTTTCTTTTTAGATTGGAAATCCTTATTTCTTATGCTGATGTATTCAATGTACCACAGTCAATTTTCTAACAAGGGTTGATGTTTGAAAAGTTTTATATAGTTTTTCTTTTTAATGTTTCCTCTCTGGCCTCCTCTTCTCAATGCAGGAAGAGATCTTACATACCCTTTCTTTAATACAATGCCACATTCATATTTTGACATGTAATATGTCATTTGGAATTCTAAAGCAATATTTTGTAAGTTTTAAACACATATCTGCTTTTATATTCTTTAAAAGGAGGTTTGTGGTATTTGAACTTCCAGTTCACATAAGTAGCATAAATACAACATTAAAAAAAAGTCAAGGCACTTAGAATATTTTGCATTCTGATAAGCCCCACCTTGCACTTTTTCTTGAAATCCTTTTCCTTTGAGACAATCACTACTTTAGAGCTTATAATTTAATTTAATACTTTAATAATAATAATTTAAGAAGACACCTTCAACATATTTATAAATCTATCTTTCTGAGTGTTATAATATGAATAAGTCTCTGAAAAGATGTTTAAAGAGACAATTACTATGGTAATTAAGGAAAATTTTATACATAATCTCTAAAACTAACTAAGTATATTTGTTGAATGGTGTGGTGTTCATATACAGACTTGTTTTAGAAAGGACATTTCCTTTTATTTTGATTTTGAGGAACGCTGATTGATTCACCTCATTTTCAGAAAAGAACTTTTCTTCCATGTGTGCAAAAATACCACATTTAATATAATTCCTTTTTTCAATATACACAAGATTCATATGCATAATTCTGTAGCATATATGCCATTCTATCAGAATTTATTTTTTAAAGCAATTTGGCATTGGAATTCTGAGGCTCATCTAGAAGATTACTGAGTGTTATATTTCTATTGTATATTTTTATTCATATTAAACATTAAGATAAGTCTGTACATTTTAATTTCCAATAATATGTTGCAACTGTTAAGCATATGGCATAGAAATTAAGCTGGTTTATTACTATACTTTAAAAGGTTATTTTATTTGTGATAGAATTATCAGTCAGGACAACCTTAGTATTTCAACCCTAATGTAATATATATTAAGTTATGATCAGATAATTTGTAACCCTTGTAGTATCAGGAAAATAACTTCCAGAGGTTTTACCATTAAAATGTATTCATTGGCCACAGACTAATCTTTTCATCAGCGCTATGATTCAAGTTTGAAACGAGATTGTAGAAATCTTCAGTAACATCCAGGTAGCAAAATGCGATTGAGTTACATCACTGCACTTCACAATTGGTAATTTCTATGATAAAAATGCAGCTAAAATGAGAAAGAAATCATCTTGATGATCATGTATTTTCTCCTGATAATTCCTATTTTCTACAAACAATGGCCAGTTAGACCAGGTGAATAGAAAACAATGGTTTTCTCCCTCTGTTGCTCATCAGATTGCCCCATGCATGGATATGCACATGAATATCTATGCATATATATGCTACACCTCATGAAAGAGGGGGCAAGGGAACATTTTTTTTTTAATTTTTTAAAAACTTTATAAAAATCATGAAAGATTCTCATCAAGGACCAAAAATAACATTAGTTAGGTGAGTGCAAGGTAAAACTGGAAATTAGATGGCCTCACGGAAGCATTTGGAAAGCATGTCCTTTCTGTATAAGGGGAAAATAATGTGGAGACAGAATGTAGATTAAAGTTTTTCTTTTTATATCTACTCTTCTGTTCCTATTTGATTTAGTACACTATGAAGATCTGGCTCTAGTATGCTACTTTACTTCATTCTCCTGTATCTGTCCCTGTGACTTACAGTGCTCTCATTATGCCAGCTCTGCTGTTCCTCCCTTGGCCAATTCTGGTTTCAAGGCTT
Organism: Lontra canadensis; assembly: GCF_010015895.1. NCBI lineage: Eukaryota > Metazoa > Chordata > Mammalia > Carnivora > Mustelidae > Lontra > Lontra canadensis. The sequence continues at coordinate 29,061,591 of NW_022630999.1, forward strand.
TGCGCTGCTCTCCTCCTATCTACTCCTATCTGCTGTGCCCTTCCTCAGATTTACTCGATTCACTCCTTCGTGTTGTTCAGTGTTCTATAAACATTACTGCTTGGAGAGGCCACTCTGGCCACCACCCCATTACACTAAGATTTTCTGTAACATATTTACAGCCCTTATCAATATCTGAAACCATTTCATTTATTAATATTTCTGTGTTTTTGTGTGTTTCATCCTCACCTGTTCACAAGTTCCATTGAGGACAGATATTTTATCTTTATCATTACATTCAGCTATGTTATAAATTCCAAAATAATACTGTTGAAATAAATTGGTTGAACTTAGAAAAAAGTCCAGTTTTCATTCCGTAATGTAGGCTCTGCCTGATATGGCCCTTGCCTGGAACTCTCTTCCCATGAATTCCCAGTATTTCCTTCTTCGGATTTCAGCCTCAGTGCCTCAGCGCAGCCTTTCCTAAAGACTTTAAGTAATTGTACTGTTTTGCATCATAGTGATCTATTCATTTCATTCTTAGCACACATTAATGGTCTATATTGTTTTATTTATTCATTTGTTTACCTGTTTATATTTTTATTCATTTGTGTTTATGTTATTTCTTTCCTCTTAAGATTGTAAGTTTCATTGTTTTTTGTTCATTGCTGTGTCCTCAATTTTTAAGGCACTAAAATTTTTTTGAGAAGACACAGCAACAAATAAATAATTAGAATTTGATGAAAGTAGCACATAAGGAATACACACTGGTAGTGGTGATAATATAGAGGAGAACATAATTAAATCTCCACAAGGAGGATCAGGTAACATATCAGGGAGGACATAATGTCCTAGAGGGAGGAACTAAGAATGCTTTCTCAATTAGCTCCAATAACTGGATAGCTGGTGGTGCAACTCAAGACCTCAAATTCAATCATGTAAAATAAAGTTTTCTTTACTTCTCTGGACTGAAATGATGAGGAGAAGGGGTCTAGGGATTCTAGTAAATATTTAGAATAAGTGGTAGAAAAAATGAGAGAAGATATTGGTTGTGTGTTCTTGATTAAATAGAGAACTCCTCCTAGGTCTAGAGACAATAGTGCTTAATGACAGTGTTCTCTAGTTTTAACTGCTAAATATAAATGTGACTGACCATATATTTATTTTTCTCAATTCACATTACAACACTATGCACTTTTTTGCCCACTCTTGACTGTTGGGGACATGGGCCTCTATACATAAATACTGATATCACTCCATGTAAATTCAAAATAGGGTTATTTGGCAAAATTCTACAAGCAAAGGTATAGCAGAGTGTACATGATTCCCCAGGCTCTCATCATATCATGAGAGAAGTATTCATATTGTGGGCATAGCTGGATTGGATAATCCGTGGCTAACTTTCCAGTAGAGATGGACCCTGTCCCCATCATCCTACATGTACTTAAAGGAAAAGAGGCACAGGAAACTTCCACTTCACTACATAACAATAGAAGCTCTCTGGTATAACTTGACCTTACTAGAAAAGAGGAGCCTTCAAAATAACTCAGAGTTACTATTATCAAAGGGGGAAGTAGTGAGCATCCAGAACAGTTGGATTTGTCTCTTTTCAGCTATAATGGGCCTATTTTGTGTATGTGTATATCTATTCCTATGTGTGTGTGTGTGTGTGTGTGCGTGTGTGTGTCATTGGGTATTCCTATATTAATTTTAGGGCTCATAACAATAACTAAAAAAGTGAAACCAAATACAGAATGGGCATTTCAGAAAGGCTTTAACTGCAAAATAAATTTATGCATAAAAAAGATGGTAGTAATTTATTTAACAGTTTTGAATATGTTACCAAAGACATACACATGCATGTATGCAATTGGAAGGCTTTTTTTATGTACGTTAATAATGTCTCAAATGAAGCCTTCTGTTTACTAAGTTATTTAAATCATTGATGTGGAATAAGATGAAATATGCAAATGAACATATTTACTATTTACTACTAATTTTATCATTCTGAGTATTAAAGGTTATTCACACCCAGATGTCACTACAAGATCACCAAGGTGCATGTGATTATTGCTAGACATAGTAATGGGTATATTTTATTTGTTTTATTTATAGTCCCTAAAAGGCACTATTTTATAGTATAGTTATGATACAAGAATACACTAGTAAGTCAGTGGAATGAATACATAGTTCAGAAGCAGTAAAGAGAATTTTATAAATTTTGTATATCACAAAATTGTCATTTCATATCAGAGGAACAAATTGGCACTATTTTATTTTTATTTGCCATTTTGTTAATTAAAAAAAAAAAAAAAGGAAAGTTGGCCACTTCACTTCACATTCCTATCCTAGATGGTTGACAGTCATTTTAGTTTATAAGTGACATTATAAGTTGAGCCCTTATTAAGTGAAAGGCATTGTTATAATAATGTAATCTCAACAACACTAAGACAGAGGTACTATTGTTATCCTTATTTTGTGGATAAAGAACTACTGATAGGGAATAATTAATTAAACTTGTCAAGGTTAAAACTGTGAACGAGTGAACATTATCTCTTAAGAACTCCACATTTTTTTAAGAAAATTTTTATTTTGTGGGATGAAGATGGAAGGACAGGTCTTGAGGGAGATGTACATATTCTTTTATGCTGCATGAACTCGAGAAGTAATCTTACAACCAGCCAAATACATATATATATATATACATTATGTACATATATATGTATATATATATGTAAAGATATTTATTGCAACATTATTTTTAGATTGAAAAATTGAAGTGTTATGGAATACTCTAGAGCTGTTAATAAGAATGAGGATAATTCATGTTAAGAAGAATGGATATCCATAATAGATATTTTGGGTATATAAAAGCAAATTATAAAATAATATATAGTGTGATTCTATCTTGAAAAAAATTCATACAATAGATGTACATAGAAATATATTGAATATAACTATGTTTTACATATACACTATGTAAAAATGTGCTGAAATGTTATACACTAGTAATTAAATATGAGAAATGAGAGCCTGAGGGAAATGATGGTTGTGATATTGTGGTTTATAAGAAATACACATTCAGTTATTCAGATGACCAAAATATATTTCTCATGTGTATTTGGTCTGTGTCCACAGTTTCTGGTTCACAGCTCCCCAAATCCTTGGACTTTCTTAAGTGTTGAGAGTGATAAAGATATTTTTGGTATGTTAATGAGGTGACTTTGGGAAGCCCCTAAAGATAGGGGCTATAGCCAATTGTGCCTTGGAGGATTGGAACTTTCAGTCTCACACCCAGACCTTTGGGGAGAGTAGAGGGGCTGAAGGTTGAATAAATTGCCAGTGGCCAATGATTTAATCCATTATGCCTTTGTAATGAAGCCTTCATAGAAACCAAAAAGGTCAGGGTTTGAAGAGCTTCTGGCTTGGTGAACATACAGGGATTTAGGGAAAATGGCATGCTCTGATTGAGCATAGAAGCTCCACAGATTTTCTACATACCTTGCTCAATATATCTTTTCTATGCGGCTGTTCCTGAATTATATACCCTGTTGTAATAAACCAGTAATCTAGTAAGTAAAATGTTTCCCTGAGTTCTGTGAGCCTCCTTAGCAAATTAATTGAACTGAAGAGGAGGTCCTCGGAACATCCGTTTAAAGTCAGTCAGTCGGAAGTACTAGTAAGGAGGAGGTCATGGGAATCTTTTATAGTCTGTATCTGGTTTGTCAGAAGCATAGATGACAACCTCGGCTTGTGACTGAGGTCTGAAGAGGTAGGCCGGGAGGTGTAGTTTTATAGGACCAAATCCTTAATCTGAAGAACTTGCTAGTATCTCCAGGTACTTAGTGTCAGAAATGACTTGAATTCTCAGACCCCTGCTGGTATTTGAAACTTGTTTGTTGGTTCTGGGGCCCCCTCCTCCCCATGTTGGAAATTGAGTCTCAGAACACCAAAAAGAATGGTAATACCACTTTTTAATACTTAATCTTCCAGTTTTGTTTAATCATTTTTGCTAAGATATTATTCTTTTTTAAATTAAAAAAAAGCACATTGGAGTATTTAGATAAAAAATTAGTATTGGTTCCTAACCTTGCTTTTAAATTTGTAAATGAAATATATCCATTGTTTAAGAAACTTGAAATACAGCACACAAAATGTTGCATTGAACCAAATGAACCCATGATATTCATTGAGCAATTTCATAATATTCCCTTCTACCAGGACTTTACATCAGTGGTAATACTGATAATGAATTTATTTCTGAAGTAGTTATACTTTGTTTTTATCCTGACTCAAATAGGAAACAATAATGAATTAGGAAAGTATAAGCTTGTGTTCAAATTCTATCACTATGTGATAGCAAGTAAGTCATACTGAATCTTTCCATCTCCAAGACCAGTGATATAGCACAGCAACTTCTCATTTTAATCAAATTATATTTAAAAGAAGGTATCAGTTTTTATGGTATACAAGTGGTTGTGGTGATTTGTAGTATCAAATTTACCAAACATTATGTAATTCTTATTACCTCTGCAAATATTTGCATGTGACAATATGCTTGAAACCCCATTGTGCTTTCATTAAATTTGGTATGTAGGAATCTCTTTAACATCAAAAAGACTGTAATCCTTTTCTGATAGTGAATTTCTCAAGTTTCAGAGTCTCCTTTTTCTTATCAGCAAAATAGGATTAGTAGTATTGCCTCCTGAGGTTGTTGTTAAGAATTAAACTGAGTTATAGGGTGCCTGGGTGGATCAGTCAGTTAAGTGTCTGCCTTGGTCTCAGGTCATGACCCCAGGGTCCTGAGATTGAGTCCTGTTTGGGGCTCTCTGCTCAGTGGGGCCTCTGTTGTTACCTCTCCCTCTGCCCCTCCCCCCTCCAAATAAATAAATAAATTCTTTAAAAAACTAAATTATATATATCATGATATATATATATTTATCATATATAGTATAGATTCAATATATAGTAAATTTTAAATAAATATTAATCCCTGCACTGACCCCAGCCCCCTTGAAAAGAAACCAACCACCAGTTTAACTGAGCTGAAGTATATATACCTTGTTTAATTTCTACCTTAACTCGTATTCTAGAACTAGTAGCTTTTTGTGATCAAAGATTATAAAAGATTATGAAAAACAACTTCACCCAGGGGAACAGAAAATGGGTGCACATCAATGCTATAAGACCATATTGTAGGATTTTACTCAGAGTACTTCAGTTCAAATCCTGACCTGAAACTTAAAAAAAGTTCTCACCCTTAGTTTCATTTGCAAGGCATGTTTGACTTAACTAGTAGGAAGGTGGTGACTTTGTCTATTGATTAAGATCATGGATTCTGGAACTGAATTACTTGGGTTCAGTTCCTGAAATCTCCACTCAGAAGTTGTGTAACCTTGAGCAAACTCCTTCTTAAACTCTCTATATGAATATCCTTCTCAGTCAAACAAAGATAATAATTATAGATATTATTGTGAGGGTTAAATAAGATGTTACGCAGAAAGTACTCAAAACAGTGTGTGTATAGCAAGTGCTATATATTTGCCCTTGTAATTATAATTTTTTGTTATTATCAGACTCTTTTGAAGATTAAAATGAATACACAATATTCATAGTAGTATATTTATGATGCAGACTTTAACTTAGGATCATTAATTTTGGGTGCCATTCTTATCATATATCCCTGCTCATCAACATTACACAAATTCTGGTAGAGCCCATAAAATTAAGGGTTTTGTGGAATGAGAAAAAAATAATGTTTTCTTAAATATTCATGATTAAACAAATTGTTGCCTTGAACTATTGAAATCATACTTATTTCAAGTAAGTTATTAGGAATATCTTGAGCAGGAACTATCCCCAGGAATTCTCTGACAATAAAATGAAAAATTATAAATATAACAACTATTGTTAGTTAGGTTCTATTGTTTTTTTAAAAATGCAAAGTGTAGATTTCATTTTTAAACAATAATAAAATTTTATCAAGGAGAGAAATGAAAGTTTTTTTTTTCAATAACATAGTTTCATTGATATATAAAGTTAGCATATAATTTCTATTCCCTATATACTTTATATAGGAGAAATACTAATTTTCAGATTTTTAATAATTAGTAAATTTATCATACTAAGTGTGAACAATTAGACAAAGTTATATGTGCATAAATACAAACTTATTTTTTCATCATTCTTCTAAGTTACAGAAAGATGCCATTTAATTTTTATTAAAATTTAAACTTTTAGGATAAAGAGAAAATAATATAATCATAACTGTGACCTTTCTGACATAGAGATATTCTAATTTGCAATTCATATAACCAGCATAATTTTTACTTGTCTTTTTATAAAGTTATTTAAATGTGAGTTTACATGGCTGGCATGGTCTTAATTGTAACTGATATTAGACAAATAAATCAACTAAAGATAATGATGAACCAAATTATTAGTTATCAGAGGGTTATGCGTTAATCATGTTTTTGACACTGATTTCTGATGTAGTGCTCTACAACTATATTCTTAAACCTCAACTTTTTTTCCCAGTGGACTTGTATATGTGGATAAAACACTTCATTGCTCATATCTATCTGAATACTTAGAGAAATATTCTGATTCCAAATCCTTAGTTTTCACTCTTATGCTATGCTACAGTCTTTCAATAATTGTACTGGATCATCTTTTCTGGGATTTCTTATGACCTCTAGGTGAAAAAGGTATGGAAATACATGTCTAGTAGATGCAATAAATAGTATTTCTGTAGAATCAAAGAAAATGTCATTATTCTCCTTTTTGATGTAAACAAAAACAATGAAACTATATATTTTTACTAAGCCTCACAGGTCTTAATTTTTTTATGTAGTATGATTACATCTTGCTTTTTACTACTAATCATCACAGAGCCTTTGACTTTTCCTGACTATATGACGACAATAGGACAGTACAAATTATTACTTGATGTAAATGATCATTTTACCAGCTTTCTAGTTTGGGCTCACATCACAACATTGTTTATCTTTGCCTACTGAGGCAGAACTATAACTCATATACAGTATTCTAGCCTTGCCAACATTTCTCAAAAGTTATTTTCTCAAACCATAAAACTGTAAAACCCTCCTATTCAGAGAAGATCAGAAATAGTTTATGTAGTCAAATAATTTATGGAAATACTCTGTGCTATCTTCCACTTTATACAGTAATATTTCAAAGAGTCAGAGAGGTCAGGTATAAGGGAAACTAATTATCTTTTAACAATATTATCTTCTTTATTAGGAATAAGAATGTTTATTTTTCAAGTCTATAAGGTTTACTGGACCATCCATTGGAAAATGTTTCATTACGTGTTTTATTTCACTTAATAACAAATTTTTTTTGGAAAAAAAAAAAAGATATGTACTTAACAGTTTTGCTATATTCCAGCCTGATATGCCTCCTAATTTTTCACCTTATTCATTACTTTTATCTCCCAAATCACTTATTAGTTAGAGCCATTCATTGACTTAGCAAATATTTGTCGATGACCGTATGTTAAGCACTATTTTTGGCACTAAAGATATACCTCTGTCCTATAGATTTACCTTTCTATGGGGTTGAGAAAACAATAAGCAAACAAAAATTAATAATTAAATATACAATATGTTTCTTGATAGTTTGTGAAGAAAGTTTTTCTTTTTAAGGATTTTATTTATTTGCCAGAGAGAGAGAGAGAGAGAGAACAAGGATGGGGGAGGTGCTAGCTGAGGGAGGTACAAGCTGAGGGAGATGCAGGCTCCCTGCTGAGCAAGGAGCCAGATGTAGGACTCAATCCCAGGAGCATGGGATCATGATCTGAGCCGAAGACAGACTCGTAGCCAACTGAGCCACCCAGGCATCCCCAGAAACAGTTTTAAAGTAGACTCAAAAGCTTGGTGATTTCAATTTTAGGTAGTGTAGTAAACAGGATGGAGGTGAGGGAGGTAGAATGAGTGATGTTGTTATCTGAAAGATAAACAGAGGGAACAGAATAGTACAGATGCTTGGAGCTAGGTGAATGCCTGGTCCATTCAAAGAATACCAAAAAGACCAGAAAGCTAGAAATGAATGGGTGAAGAAAAATAGAAGGCAATGTCAAATATGTAATAGGGATCTTTAAGGATTTTATAGGTCAATGTAAAGATATAGGTTTTTACTCTGGGTGATCTGAAAAGCCAATAGAGGGTTATGAGCAGAAGAGCAAGAATATCTGACTTATATTTTATCAGAATTATTTTGACTGCTGTACTGGAACTAGATTGAAGAGGGCAGGGGGTCAATGAGCAGAAAAAACAGGGAGACCACTTCACATGCTTCTACACTAATTAAGGTGAGCAAGGATGATGGCTTGGACAAGATTATAGCAGTGGAGGTCATGGGGCAGGGTCAATTCTGCATATTTTCTGAGGATATATTTAACAAGACTTCCTAAAAGAATTAAGAATTACTTGAAGGTTTGAGGCCTTAAATAACTGGAAAGATAGAATTATAATTTTCTAGGTTGTAGAACACATTTTGGTGGGGGAGATAAGGGCTTCTGTTTTTTACTTATGAACTTTGACAGGATAACAATGAGTAGCACGGAGTAACACACAGCTGAATATAAAGTCTAGCATAGGTATGCAGACAAAGAATCTTCAGTATAGCAATGATATAGAAAGTAGTGGGATTGCATGAGATCTCCAGGGGTGTTCAAATAAAGAGAAGAGATTTAGGGGCAAAATCTTAGTCTTGGGCTATTCTAATATTCAAGGGTCCAAATATAAAGAGAAATTCACAAAGCAGACTGAAAAAGAAAAGCCAAAAAGACAAGAGGAAATCCATGAGATTAGTGGATGAGTGGAAGTATTTCACAGAGGAGGAAGTAATGAAAGTTCTGATATTACAATTATATTTCTCAATATTGCCCTTTTATTGTCAGTAATTTTTATAATTCTCACCATTTTTGTTTACAGCATTTTATAATCATACTTTATTTAATTAATAATTTAAATATAATTGAGGGCCTGCCATGAGTGACATATTAATATCTACCCATTATATATATTATGCTAAGAATGAAACATTAAGAGATCTGAAATAGATCCAAACAGACATTTTCCCTTTGTAATACATTAAAGTAAGTGCTGTGAGATTCAGAAACTGAGGGTGAAAGAAAGTATGAGAAAAATGCACCAAAAAATGATATGTTGTTCCTGAGTCTTAAATATTTTAAATTTTTCAAGGAAGTAAGAAAGATTGGCAAGATTCCAGGTAGAGCAAAGAGCAATACGATGGATTTTGGAAGCATGAGAGAACATAGCACACTTGGGGAATAGTAGATATACCTTAATAATGCCAGGGTTCAGGTACATAACAAGATAGGACAGAAATTGAACTAAGAAGGTGAACAGGGCTCATAAAAATGGACCTTACATGCATGCTAAAGTCTTTTTGAAAGTCTCTGTAGGTGATGGGAGTCATTAAAGCATTTCACGTTATACAAAAGAAGTATGTGATTAAGGAAAATTATATTGATAGCATTTTGAGGTTAAACTGGTTATAGGTAAGATGGGTTATTAATTATTGTAGTAGCTCAGACAAGAATTTCTGGGAGACTAAATACATGGAACAGAAGTAGGCATCTGGACAGAGGGATGAGTATATAATATATTATATGAAGCAGAATGAGCGTGATTTAGTAACTTGAAGGAAAGGGTATAAGATAAACCTACAAGATTATCAGGTCTCTGTTAGTAGGAAGTAAAATAAAAAAAGGCAACACGTGTGTGCACATGTATTTGTTTTATAAACAGAGCTCCAGCGAAAGATTAAATATTTTAAAAAATCTGACTTTGGGTCTATGGGACATGCAGAGAATAAAAATAAAATGAAATAGAAGTTTAGGGGGTGCCTGTGTGGCTCAGTCATTAAGCGTCTGCCTTCAGCTCAGGTCATGATCCCAGAGTCCTGGGATCCAGCCCTGCATCAGGCTCCCTGCTCGGCAGGAAGCCTGATTCTCCCTCTCCTACTCCCTCTGCTTGCATTCCCTTCCTCACTGTGTCTCTCTCTGTCAAATAAATAAAATCTTAAAAAAAATAAATAAAAAGAAATAGAAGTTTAGGATTTAAATGAAACATTCTCACTGAAGATATAGAATGTGACACCATCTATGGGTGATATTTGAAACTAAGAGGAAAGTAGATCACTCAAAGTAGTATTTAAAGTGACATAAGAAACAAGTCACTGATAAAACACAGGAGCGGAAGAACAGAAAACCAGAAATTCTCCTGAGAAAGAATATTCTAGGTGGAAGGAAACAGAGAGAGAGTTGTATAATGGGACCGGGGAGGGTTTTTTCCAAAATTAAAGAATAGTCATTAGAATCAAATATTCCCAAGAAATCTAGGACCACAGAGGTGAAGAATCTGAAAAACTGACCACAGAGTTCTGAAATTAAGGAAGTCCTTGTCACTTGAGACATTGGTGATTTAATTGCTTCTCATTATTGATATAATTGATGAATAAATATTAAATGAACACGTTCTTACATAGTTGCTGAGAACTTCATAGCAGTTACATGTGATTTATGAGACTATTTCAAGCCTGACAAAGTTTGAAAAGTCTTTGTTACCACGGTTGCAGACACACTGCCAAAGCTCTGGAAAGTTTTGTTACATTGGGATATCTCTCAAAGGCATATTTATGTTTTTTTTTTTTTTAAATGAAGTTGTTATCTCAAGTAAATTCTACTTTGTACATTGCTATTGAATTGGCAGTATGAATAATTCTTTCTTATTAACTAGAGTTAATCTGATGTAAAGTTAAAGTGTTCATAATTGTTATTTCACAATTTAAATTTTTTCTTAAAATAATACACGCCTCAATGTAAAGAAGGCACCCCAAAACAACCTGAAACATTATGCAGTTATATAAGATGCCAGTTAATCATCTTCTGCAAACTCTCTCTTATATTCCAACCTCTGCACCCCACTCACTGTCTCACTGCACCGCACTCACTCAGTAAGTATGAATGGACATTTGTTTCTGCACATCTTTAAAGACATAGCTATTATCACTACCCAATAGAATTTTCTGGGGTGATAGAAATACTTCTAATCTGATTGTCCAATAGAAGAGACAATAGCCACACATGCCTATTGAGTACTTGAAGTGTGACTCATGTGACATTTTATTTGATTTTTAAAGATTTTATTTATTTGCTTAAGAGAGAGAGAATGAGAGAGAGAGAGAGAGAGAAAGAGAGAGAACATGAGAAGGGGGAGGGTCAGAGGGAGAAGCAGACTCCCTTACTTCCCGTTGAGTGGGGACCTTGATGTGGGACTTGATCCCAGGGCTCCAGGATCATGACCTGAGCTGAAGGCAGTCACCCAACCAACTGAGCCACTCAAGGGCCTCACCAGTGACATTTTAAATTGTATTTAATTTTAATTAATTTGAGTTTGAATGACTGCATATAGATGGTAAGTGATGTGAGAAATAAACACAGAAGAAATAGTAATAAATTTCCTTACTACCTACAGTCCATTGATGAGTCCTTAGAACAGGCAAAGTGACATTCCTCTAGGAACTCAGTGGCCTCGATGTTAATACCTTGCTAAGGGCAAAAGGCAGTCTGAGTCTTAGTCCGACCTCTGCCCCACTCCCACTGGGTTCCTGGAAGTCTACTTTAACATATAAATATCCTTTTGGAAACTTCCTTTATCTCTATCACCCAGATATATGTTGGCAATCATCCCCCAAGCATATGGCCCACTGATACACATCCAAAGGGTCTCATGACTAAGGTTTTATTAGATGGTAAAAATAACCTTTTCCCAACAGTAGTTAGCCTCCTCAAGGCCCTGGAAAACTTGCTTCCAAATTCCTTAGACACTTACCCTATTCCCAGCCTCCTCCCATCTTGAAAGTAGATAATGGGCTACTACCCATTGACCCAGTGCAGACCCCATGCCTCCTGTCCCCATGCTTAAGTAAAACTACCTTTTTGCACCAAGCACATATCAAGAGTTCTTTCTTGGCCATCAGCTTCAAACCCTAACATTCTTTCCCACATCAGTAAGTAGGTACCAATGTTTAATTAAGTAACACTTTGAGTTCTTGTTATAACAGGCATTGTTATAAGAAATGTAGGTGTAGGGCACCCGGGTAGCTCAGTAAGTCAAAGCCTCTGCCTTCTGCTCAGGTCATGATCTCAGGGTCCCGGGATGGAGCCCCACGTCAGGCTCTCTGCTCAGCAGGGGGCCTGCTTCCTCCTCTCTCTCTGCCTGCCTCTCTACCTACTTGTGATCTCTGTCAAATAAATAAATAAAATCTTAAAAAAAAATACGTAGGTGTTTTAATTCATTTAATTTTCACAACAAATACATCAGATGAGTACTGTTTTTCTCTCCATCTTAGAGATAAGGAGATGGATATAAGAGGTTAAATGAGTGATTTACAAATAGCATTGATGATAAATTCTGCGGTGTATATTCAACACTTGCTAGTACCAGTCGCTAGGCTAAGTGATTGGTACCAGCCCACTGACCTAGCACTGATGCTAATGTTTCATACTGGTTTTGGCCAGTAGTCACAACTGCCCAGTAGAGTGTGTTATGTTATTACCATCCCCAGTTTTCAGGTTAAAAGATAGGCTTGGAAGAGATTTCAGTCACTTGTTCAAAGTCATGATAACTTGTGGGCCCCAGACAGAATAGCCTGTGTGATCTCCAAACATACTTTCATCACTTGCCAAATATTAATGCTTTCCTGAGAAGGAGCAAAAGGAGAGTAAGTTTTCTGGCTGGGTCACAATAATCATGGATGTACTTTCTTGGACTAACTTTCATCATTTTCCTATTCCCAACAGTGACCAAAAGCACCTTGGCTTTCAGAAAACTTCCCTCTGCTCTCCTTTCCCCTTCCTACCAAAGAAAGAAAAATTCTGCCTTTTTTAAGTTCCATAAGTAGCCTTAATATTTTAAAGAGTGTCTCCATTTAGACAAGAAGAGAATAATAGAAAAGTGAAAGAAAGGCTATTTGAATTTAAGTGACTGATCAAAGCTCACTTACGGTCCTTGTATCTTTTAGAGGAGCTTAGCCTCACCTGCTTCTTTGTTTATCACCACACCTGCCTTCAGCTGACAGAGGAGATTAATTCTGCTTTAGAAGGAATGTTTCCACTTTGCACTGAGAAGGAAGTGTTTCATAATCCGTGTAGGAAATTTGGCCATATTACTCCACTGACATTCTCAGTCTTCTTGACTAAATATCGCTCTTATCATAACTTTTGGCAGAGCTGTGAGTTACAGACTTGGTATTTTAATGTGAAGTTTTCTTCAATAGCTTAATAGATGACATTTTATAAACTAAAAAGAAAAAAATTGCCTTCACACACTAATCTTGAATCACTAAAAATCTATAATCATTCCAATTAAAATCTGAATGTATTGCCTTAAAAATGCAACATATTGTGATTTGTTGTCATATTTCTAAACTTCACTGAGTTCAAGTCATGATTTATTAGAGCTGCACTCATTTCTTATCTTAGTTATCTTTTTTTTTTATGTTTGATTGATTGACCATATTGTTATTTGGGCTCTGACTGAGCATGGAGGAATATTGTGCATGAGACATTAATCAGGAAATTATGCATTGCTTTCACAACTGGACTTTACTTTGTAATATTGTATTAGCTCTTAACATGCAAATTATTTTAGGTAATTACCTCATTTTTCAGTAGCCATTTGATGGATAGAAGTTTCATGCAGATTCTTTTGTGTAATTTAAAATCTTGTGGCGATTTGTTTCTTTTCTTGTTCATGAGCAGCCCAGTTTTAGTTGTTACACAACGGACTCCTGAGACCAGTTGTAGAAAACCATAGCTGTAGAGCTCATTCTCCCAATTTCTTTCAACCCTAACTCAAGCTAGCAATTTGAACAAGTGTTACCAAAAAAACATGTCTGTGTCTAAAACGGTGCGCACGATTTGTGTTTTTGTATCATTAAAGTAAAAACCGAGATTACTGGATAGATCCAAATGCATAATTAGAGTAGGTTTCTTTGTCTTGCTAGCCAGTTCAATTAGCAAAGTTAGTAAAAAAAAAAAAAGTACAGTTTTCAAATAACTGAATATTCCACATTACAAATGCATGTCTCTTTTCTCTAGTTTTAATTTTATGTAGTTTAGCTAATATTCAAAACAATATGGCTTTAATTAATATTGTAATACAGGAAAAATATGTAGGTAGACTATTATTATGCATATTATAATTGTAGTTGTCAAACACATATCCTATATTAGCAGACCTCTTACCCAGAGTTTTATCACTTATATTTATATATGTGAATGGCCCAGGATATTCAGACCTTCTTTCCCCACATTTTTTAATCTAGAATGTCATAGAATCATACGAGACTGTTTGTTATGATCTTGGCCATTCAGAATCTTGCTGCTAGAAAATAGCTTCTCCATAAATGTCAAGTAATGTAAAATCGAATGCCTATATTTAAATAGATTTTAACAGATAATAAAACTCTTGAGATTAAAATGGTTTCATTCAGGTAGGCAGATAATTCTTTCCACAGTGCGATTTATGTGTCATGTTATGTAAAATACAATTTTAAAAATACTTTTTAAAAGCACAAATGAAAAGTATCTATTGAATAAAAAAAAAAGGAAGGTAGTGTTCTCATTGCAGGTCTAGTTGAAAACGTGAAATATAATGACAAGGTATAAACTTCTATTTTCTAAACATTGCTTTGACTAGATCTGCTTCCTGTTAATTCCTTTGGGGGTTATTCCAGAGATTCAAGCTATCAAAACAGAATTTTTACTCAGAACCTAACCTTTCTTTATTTAAGACAAAACAAAGGAATTAGAGAATTTTGACACACTATTATATGAAGCATAAGAGAAAATTGCTTTTCCATTTACAGGTATGCATTTGGCACTTTATCTCTGAACACCCAGATGTCTCACAGCTTACAATTGGTTTACCAGCACAAAAGATGTATCTTGTCTCTTGAGAGAACAGCTCCTGACAACCTTTCACTCACTAAATATTAAAATGGACATATAAAATTACATGTCTGATAAATAGTATTTTTTTAGGAAGGTGAATTTTTGGGCTAATATTCTGCAGTTTCTAGCATGGGTTGGTGGTAGGTAGGGGAAAGGTAGAAATCCTAATTAGGTTGCCAAAATAGTTTGTACACGGGGAAAAAAAAGCCTCACACAGTAAGGGGTGACAGATGGATTCCAAATGAGGGGCCACATATGAGAGATGACAATGCTCCCAAATCAAAGACAATCAGCGTACTTCTGAGTCAAAGTTGGGTTTATTGAATTGTTACAAAGAGGGAGATTATATACACTGGGCTTGGGACATCTGTTGAGAGGGTATTAGGAGGGTTTTCTATTAGGATTTGATCTTGCATTAGGTGATTTGGGTAGGGGTTCAAGGAGATAGAAATAATTTTGACTGAGTATCCTAAAAATTCTTATTTTAAGAACAGGTTATGTAAACAATTCTAAAGGTGAAATTGGTGAAGAAGCAGCAATCACTAATATAAGCATGGGTAAGGAGATACTAGGTCATTTTTATTATTTGAACACTTTTAGTTTTTGTCTGACAGGACTATGGATTATGGAGGGTTTTTTTTTGTTTTTCTTTCATCATGGTCATAGAATGCCTGGTCTATCTTCAGTAGGAGAACACCCCACCTAGTTGACAGTGCCGTAATACCTTCTGAGCTGTCAGGTGTTTTTGTTGTTATTGTTGTTGTTATTGTTTTTGTCATTCTCAAACACAATACAAAGAGACAGTTGATGTTAGAAAAGGTCTGTTTGTATATAGGGGTGTTCATATTCAAAGAAAACAGGAGCCAACATTTTAAAAATATGGACTATGGGCTAAATTTTTATATATGTTATTTCATTTACTCCTAAGAGATTATAGTATTTGTCTCCAGATGCAGAAACTAGTGGTGGGAGTCAATTAGGTTATTTGATTGCAGTGACACAGATTATAAAATGAAAGACTGGATTTTGAACTATGAGCCCTCAGATGCTAAAATACATGATTTTTCCACTTCAACAATATAAAGAGCATATATTTCAAGTTAGAATTGGAAACAGTTTATGGTGTACATGGGCAGAATTTGGCAGTCCAATGTGGAACTTGATTTGGAAGAAAAAGAGGTTGAGTTTCTTTTTAAACATGTTAAGTTTGAAGCCATGATGAAGCATCATTTATCCATTTATTCATTTATTAAATTTTTTAACATTGTTCTGTTAATAGACATTGGATTTATTTGCAGATTTGGGCTTTCACACATTTTTGTATGTATTTTTTGATATATTATCTGTTCAGTAAGAGTGGAATCGCTGAATCCAATGATACAATCTTTGAGCTTAGTAATTGGTACCTACCTGTTCTCCATATTAGGTTTTACCAGTTTATACTCCCTCTACCAGTATATGAAAGATTCCTTTGCTTCAGATTCTTGACATCATTGACTTTTAAATTTTGGCCATTCTGGGGAATTATGTTAAGAAAAATTCCATGGATTTTAGTAATAATAGTGGTTTATTTTTATTTTTATTTTTTGTGTTTTTTTGTTGTTATTGTTTTTACTTTGCATGGCTCTGATTGTTAACACAGTTAACTTTTTGAATATTTCTTGTCCATTTGCATATTGTCTTTTGTTACTATCTTGGCAATTTGTGGGTGGGGAGGGCTTCATTTTCCTATGAAGTGTTGGATTTATTTGTATATTCTAGATATGAACCTGCTGGGGGTAATATGTGTTGCAAGTAAATTTTCCCACAGTTTAGCTTGTTTTTCACATTTTTAATAACATCTTTTGATGAATGGAAATTATTTTAATATAGTCCATTTTATCCCTTTCTTGGATTAGTGCTTTTTGCCTGTTTAAGAAGTTTTAGTACTTTGAGATCATGAAAATATTTTCCTAAATTATCATCTAGAAAAACATTACTACTATTATTTGCATTTCAGTATTTAATTAATCTAGAATCAATTGTTGTATACAGTAAGGGATAAGTGTTGTTTTTTTCCCTTCTTCCTTTGTGATATCCAGTTGTCTCTCACTATTACTTGACAATATCTTTATTATTCACTACTCTGCTGTGTTATTTTGGCAAAAACCATAGATCTGTATATGTGTGGGTCTCTTTCACCATTCTTTGTCCTGTACCTTTGGTGTATTATTGGGTTATTTTTCTAGTTTTAGACTGCCAGGAATAAAGTTGTTAGGAACATTCTTGTTCCAATATTTGAGGATTTATGTTTTCTTTTCTCTTACTTAGGTAAATACCTTCCTTATTTTCTCTCAGCAATGATTTCTAGTTTTCACTGGACAGGTTTTGCACATATTTTATTAAGTTATCCCTAGTATTTCATTTTTGATATTATTGTAAGTGGTGAATTTTAATAATAATTGTCATTTATTAATCATTATTATACAATAACACATTTTTGTTTATTATTTTCTTTTATTAAGTTACAAATTATGTTCATTAAAATTCATCACATTTATCAAATAGTTTTAGGACTTTAATGAAGATACTACAATAGTGTAATCACCCCCAAAATCATATAAAACAGTCCCATCAGTCTAAACATTCTCTTGTACCCCTTTGTAATGAAAATATTCCTCTAACTCTAGACCCTGGACATCAGTGATTAGTTTTCTGACCCTGTAACTTTGCCTTTTTTTCAGAATGTCATGTATATGGAATCTTATAGTGTGCAGCCTTTTAAGTCTTGGTGCTTTCATTTGGCATAATGCATTTGAGATTCATCCATATTATTTAATGTATCAGTGATGCACTCCTTATTATTGCTGGCTCATATTACATTATATAAATCCATTCACATGTTGAGAAATATTTGGGTTGTTTATTAGTATAGTGGCTATTAACATTAGCTTGGATAAATTCCTAGTGGTAGAACTGAGGAATAAATGGTAAATATGGAATATGTTTTATAAGAGAACACCAAACTTTTACAAAGTGCCTGTATGATTTTGTATTTCCACAAGCAGTGTATTAGAATTCTAGTTCTTCCATATCCTCACTGTGGGAAAGCCTGCACATGTGCACGTTCACATGTATATGTTTCATTTTTATCTCAGTTTTAGCCATTCCAATTTGCAGGGTTTTTTTAAGATTTTATTTATTTATTTGACAGATATTTATTTATTTGACAGAGAGAGAAAGATCACAAGTAGGCAAAGCAGCAGGCAGAGAGAGAGGGGGAAGCAGGCTCCCTGCTGAGCAGAGAGCCCGATGCGGGACTCCATCCCAGGACCCTGAGACCATGACCTGAGCCAAAGGCAGAGGCTTTGACCCACTGAGCCACCCAGGCGTCCCATGTTACTGCAGTTTTAACAAACATTTAATTGACTCATAATGTTGAACATCACCTTATGTGCTTCTTTTCCATCCAAACATATTCTTTAGTGAAGTGTCTATTCAATATTTTGTTGAATTTCTAAATTTAGTTCTTTGTTGTTGTTTTTTTTAATGTTGAGTTTTGACAGTTCTTGATATATTTTGGATATAAAACCTTTCTCATATATGTGCTTGCCTGTATGGTCTACTAAACTGCATTTGTCGCTTTTCTCTCTATATCTCTTTCAAAGAACACAGATTCGGAATTTTAAGTTCAAAATATATTTTTTTCATTTATGGATAGTACTTTTAGAGTAGTGTCAAAGAAATCTTTGCCTAACTCATAGTCACAAAAATTACCTCATGCATTGCCTTCTACAAATTTTATAATTTTGAATTTTATATTAAGGTCTGTGGTTCATTTGAGGTAATCTTTGCACTTGATATGAGGCATGGATTGATGTGCTTTTTGACATTTTTCTAACTTTTTAAAAAGTTCTTTTCTCCGTTTTTGTGACTTGGCACTTTTTTTGAAAAATCATTCATTTATGTAGAAGTATATATTTAGTCAGTTTGATTAGAGGCACATCAATTTAATTGATATTTTTGAAATATCTTTTTAAAATCAAAGAAAATTTTAAAAATGGTTAGATATTTCATGTAAATCAATAGGAATACTCAGTATTATCAAGATGTCAATTGTTCTTGATCTACAGATTCAGTGCAATCCCGACCAAAATCCCAAGCAAGTTGTTTTACGGATATTGATTTTAAAGTTTTTATGGAGAAGCAAAATAGCCCAGAAAATGTTGATGGAGAACAACAAAGCTGGAGGACTTATAGTACCCAACCTTAAGACGTACTATAATGCTATAAGAATCAAGACAGTGTGATATTGGCAAAAGGACAAATTTTTCAGTGGAAGAGAATGGAGAACCCAGAAAGACACCCATATAAATGTAGTCAACAGATCTTTGACAAAGGAGTAAAGGAAACAGTGGAGCAAAGATCCTCTTTTCAATAAATGGTGCTGGAACAATCGAATATCCACATTAAGAAAAAAAAAAAAAGGAATCTAGACCCAGACTTTACACTCTTTGCAAAAAATTAACTTAAAATGGATCATCGACCTACATATAAAACACAATACTATAAAGCTCCTAAAAGATAACATAGGAGAAAATCTAGATGACTTTGCACATGGTGATGCCTTTTTCCCCTCCTCCCTCGCTCCTTCCTTCCTTCCTTCCTTCCTTCTTCCTCTCCTCTCCTCTTCTTTCCCTTTCTTTCTTTCTTTCTCTCTCTCTCCCTTCCTCCCTCCCTTTCCTCTTTCTTTCATTTTCTTTCTTTCTCTTTCTTTGCTCTTTTTCTCTCTTCCTTTCTTTCCTTTTAAAGATTTAATTGTTTATTTTAGAGAGAATGAGAAAGAGAGCATGGGGGAGGGGAGAGGGAGAGAGTCTTAAGCAGACTCCATGCTGAGCACACAGCTTGATGCAGGGCTCTTTCTCAGGGCCCCAACATCATGGCCTGAGCCAAATTAAGAGTTGGCCACTGAACTGAATGTGCCACCCAGGTGCCCTGATGACACCTTTTTAGATACAATACCAAAAGCATGATCCATAAAGCAGCAACTATTAAGTTGGACTTCATTAAAATTCATAAGGACTTCTCTATGAAAAACAGTATCAAGAGAATCAGAAGACAGGACTGGGAGAAAATATTTCCAAACACACATCTGGTAAAAACTGCTTTTGGGGCACCTGGGTGGCTCAGTGGGTTAAAGCCTCTGCCTTCGGCTCAGGTCATGATCCCAGGGTCCTGGGATCGAGCCCTGCATCGGGCCCTCTGCTCCACAGGAGCCTGCTCCCCCCCCCCCCCCCCGCTGCCCTGCCTGCCTCTTTGCCTACTTGTGAGCTCTGTCAAATAAATAAATAAAATCTTTAAAAACAAAATAAAACAAAACAAAACAAAATGTTTCTTAAATTATACAAAAACTCTTAAAACTCAACAATATGAGAACAAACAATCTGAATAAAAAATGGGCCAAAGACCTCACAAATAGCTCACTAAAGAAGATATTCTGATTGAAAATAAACATATAAAAATATGTCTCACATTAAAATACAAAATAAAACAACAATAAGAGATCACTGCCTACCTACCAGAATGGCCAAAATCCAGAACACTGACAATGTGGAGCATACATTACTAGGGGTAATGCAAAATGGTGTAGTCACTTTGGAAGACAATTTCTCAGTTTCCCAACAAAACTTGAAATACTCTTACTATACAGTCCAGCAATTGAACTCCTTGGTATTTACTAAGAGGAGTTGAAAACTAATGTTTACAAAAAACCTACATGCATATGTTTATACCAGCTTTATTTATAATTTCAAAAACTTGGAAGAAACCACATGTCCTTCAGTGGGTGAATGGATAAATAAACTGTGGTACATTATTCACACTATCAAACCATGAAAATAGTTGAGGAACCCTCAATACATTATATGCGTCCTCCATTGCCAGTAGCGCATCAATGCCATATAAACGACGACGGTCCACCCCTGCCCCGAAAGAGGAGGAAAAGGTGAACGAAGAGCAGTGGTCTCTTCGGGAAGTCGTTTTTGTGGAAGATGTTAAGAATGTTCCTGTTGGCAAGGTGCTAAAAGTGGATGGTGCCTATGTGGCCGTAAAGTTCCCAGGAACGTCCAGTAATACAAACTGTCAGAGCAGCTCTGGCTCGGATGCTGACCCGTCCTCTCTCCTTCAGGACTGTAGGCTACTGAGAATTGATGAACTGCAGGTTGTCAAAACTGGTGGAACACCGAAAGTTCCTGACTGTTTCCAAAGGACTCCTAAAAAGCTTTGTATACCTGAAAAAACGGAAATATTAGCAGTGAATGTGGATTCCAAAGGTGTGCATGCTGTTTTGAAGACTGGAAATTGGGTACGGTACTGTATCTTTGATCTTGCTACAGGAAAAGCAGAACAAGAGAATAATTTCCCTACAAGCAGCATTGCTTTCCTTGGTCAGAATGAGAGGAATGTAGCCATTTTCACTGCTGGACAGGAGTCTCCTATTATTCTTCGAGATGGAAATGGTACTATCTACCCAATGGCCAAAGATTGCATGGGAGGAATAAGGGATCCTGATTGGCTTGATCTTCACCACTGTGAAGGAAGACAATCTGAAAAAATTATATATACTGTGTGATTCTGATCATTTGACTTTCTGGAAAGGCAAATGTATGGAGACAACACAAAGATCAGTGGTTGTTGAGGTTGGGCAGAGGAAGGGATTAATTAGGAAGCACAGGAGATTTTTTTTTTTAATTTATAATTTTTTTCTTTTTTAAATATACATATAATGTATTATTAGCCCCAGGGATATAGGTCTGTGAATCGCCAGGTTTACACACTTCACAGCACTCATCATAGCACATACCCTCCCAAATGTCCATAACCCAACCACCCTCTCCCTACCCCTCTCCCTCCGGCAACCCTCAGTTTGATTTGTGAAATTAAGAGTCTCTTATGGTTTGTCTCCCTCCTGATCCCATCTTGTTTCATTTATTCTTTTCCTACCCCACAAACCCCCCACGTCGCATCTCCACTTCCTCATATCAGGGAGATCATATGATAGTTGTCTTTCTCCGATTGACTTATTCTGCTCAGCATAATACCCTCTAGTTCCAGCCACGTCATGGCAAATGGCAAGATTTAATTTCTTTTGATGGCTACATATTTTTCCATTGTACATATATACCACATCTGCTTTATCCATTCATCTGTTGATGGACATCTAGTTCTTTCCATAGTTTGGCTATTGTGGACATTGCTGCTATAAACATTTGAAGCACAGGAGATTTTTAAAACAGTGAAAATACTCTGTATGATGTTATAATAATGGATATATGACATTATACATTTCTCCAAATTCATGGGATATACACCAGGAGCAAACTCTGAAATAAACTACAAATGATTATGAGGTGTCCGCATAATTCATACTTAGGAAAAAAAAAAAAAAAGTGCCGTCCTAATGAGTGATGGGGAGGTTATGCATGTTTTGGGATCAGGATTATATTGGAAATTTCTGTATCTTCCATTTTTGTTGTAAACTTAAAACTGCTCTAAAAAAAAAATAAAGTCTTAAAAAAACAGAAAAGAAATAAATAGCTTTTGCTTTCATTGACTTTCCTATGCAGCGTTTCTGGTTTTACTGACTTCTGTACTTATCTTTATTGTTTTCTTTTGGCTATTTGCTTTGGTATTAGTTTTCTACTTTTTTTTTTTTTTTCCTAATTTCATATGGTGAAAGCATGGATAATTAATTTGAGACTTCTGTTATTTTCTGATATAATCATTTAATGCTGTGATTGTTCCTCTAAGAAGTGCTTTGGCTGCAGCCCATAAATTTTTCTTTTTAATTTTTTATAAACATATAATATATTTTTATCCCCAGGGGTACAGGTCTGTGAATCGCCAGGTTTACACACTTCACAGAACTCACCATAGCACATACCCTCCCCAATGTCCATAACCCCATCCCCCCTCCCCCCATCAACCCTCAGTTTGTTTTGTGAGATTAAGAGTCACTTATGGGTTGTCTCCCTCCCAATCCCATCTTGTTTCATTTACTCTTCTCCTACCCCCTTAACCCCCATGTTGCATCTCCTCTCCCTCATATCAGGGAGATCATATGATAGTTGTCTTTCTCTGATTGACTTATTTCGCTAAGCATGATACCCTCTAGTTCCATCCACGTCGTCACAAATGGTAAGATTTCATTTCTTTTGATGGCTGCATAGTATTCCATTGTGTATATATACCACTTCTTCTTTATCCATTCGTCTGTTGATGGACATCTAGGTTCTTTCCATAGTTTGGCTATTGTAGACATTGCTGCTATAAACATTCGGGTGCACGTGCCCCTTCGGATCACTACGTTTGTATCTTTAGGGTAAATACCCAGCAGTGCAATTGCTGGGTCATAGGGTAGTTCTATTTCCAACATTTTGAGGAACCTCCATGCTGTTTTCCAGAGTGGTTGCACCAGCTTGCATTCCCACCAACAGTGTAGGAGGGTTCCCCTTTCCTGCATCCTCGCCAGCATGTGTCATTTCCTGACTTGTTCATTTTAGCCATTCTGACTGGTGTGAGGTGATATCTCATTGTGGTTTTGATTTGTATATCCCTGATGCCGAGTGATATGGAGCACTTGTTCATGTGTCTGTTGGCCATCTGGATGTCTTCTTTGCAGAAATGTCTGCTCATGTCTTCTGCCCATTTCTTGATTGGATTCTTTGTTCTTTGGGTGTTGAGTTTGCTAAGTTCTTTATAGATTCTGGACACTAGCCCTTTATCTGTTATGTTGTTTGCAAATATCTTCTCCCATTCTGTCAGTTGTCTTTTGGTTTTGTGAACTGTTTCCTTCGCTGTACAAAAGCTTTTAATCTTGATAAAATCCCAATAGTTCATTTTTGCCCTTACTTCCCTTGCCTTTGGCGATGTTCCTAGGAAGATGTTGCTGCGGCTGAGGTCAAAGAGGTTGCTGCCTGTGTTCTCCTCAAGGATTTTGATGGATTCCTTTCTCACATTGAGGTCCTTCATCCATTTTGAGTCTATTTTCGTGTGTGGTGTAAGGAAATGATCCAATTTCATTTTTCTGCATGTGGCTGTCCAATTTTCCAAACACCATTTATTGAAAAGGCTGTCTTTTTTCCATTGGACATTCTTTCCTGCTTTGTCGAAGATTAGTTGACCATAGAGTTGAGGGTCTATTTCTGGGCTCTCTATTCTGTTCCATTGATCTAGGTGTCTGTTTTTGTGCCAGTACCATGCTGTCTTGATGATGACAGCTTTGTAATAGATCTTGAAGTCCGGAATTGTGATGGCACCAACTTTGGCTTTCTTTTTCAATATTCCTTTGGCTATTCGTGGTCTTCTCTGGTTCCATATAAATTTTAGGATTATTTGTTCCATTTCTTTGAAAAAAATGGATGGTACTTTGATAGGAATTGCATTAAATGTGTAGATTGCTTTAGGTAGCATAGACATTTTCACAATATTTATTCTTCCAATCCAGGAGCATGGAACATTTTTCCATTTCTTTGTGTCTTCCTCAATTTCTTTCATGAGTACATTATAGTTTTCATTGTATAGATTCTTAGCCTCTTTGGTTAGGTTTATTCCTAGGTATCTTATAGTTTTGGGTGCAATTGTAAATGGGTTTGACTCCTTAATTTCTCTTTCTTCTGTCTTGTTGTTGGTGTAGAGAAATGCAACTGATTTCTGTGCATTGATTTTATATCCTGACACTTTACTGAATTCCTGTACAAGTTCTAGCAGTTTTGGAGTGGAGTCTTTTGGGTTTTCCACATATAGTATCATATCATCTGCGAAGAGCGATAGTTTGACTTCTTCTTTGCCGATTTGGATGTCTTTAATTTCCTTTTGTTGTCTGATTGTTGAGTCTAGGACTTCTAGAACTATGTTGAATAGCAGTGGTGATAATGGACATCCCTGCGTGTTCCTGACCTTAGCAGAAAAGCTTTCAGTTTTTCTCCATTGAGAATGATAATTGCAGTGGGTTTTTCATAGGTGGCTTTGATAATATTGAGGTATGTGCCCTCTATCCCTACACTTTGAAGAGTTTTGATCCGGAAGGGATGCTGTACTTTGTCGAATGCTTTTTCAGCATCTATTGAGAGTATCATATGGTTCTTGTTCTTTCTTTTATTAATGTGTTGTATCACATTGATTGATTTGTGGATGTTGAACCAACCTTACAGCCCTGGAATAAATCCCACTTGGTCGTAGTGTATAATCCTTTTAATGTACTGTTGAATCCTATTGGCTAGTATTTTGGTGAGAATTTTTGCATCTGTGTTCATCAAGGATATTGGTCTGTAGTTCTCTTTTTTGATGGGATCCTTGTCTGGTTTGGGGATCAAGGTGATGCTGGCCTCATAAAATTAGTTTGGAAGTTTTCCTTCCATTTCTATTTTTTGGAACAGTTTCAGGAGAATAGGAATTAGTTCTTAAATGTTTGGTAGAATTCCCCCAGGAAGCCATCTGGCCCTGAGCTTTTGTTTGTTTGGAGATTTTTGATGACTGTTTCAATCTCCTTACTGGTTATGGGTCTGTTCAGGCTTTCTATTTTTTCCTGGTTCAGTTGTGGTAGTTTATATGTCTCTAGGAATGCATCCATTTCTTCCAGATTGTCAAATTTGTTGGCGTAGAGTTGCTCATAGTATGTTCTTATAATTGTCTGCATTTCTTTGGTGTTAGTTGTGATCTCTCCTCTTTCATTCATGATTTTATTTATTTGGATTCTTTCTCTTTTCTTTTTGATAAGTCTGGCCAGTGGTTTATCAATCTTATTAATTCTTTCAAAGAACCTGCTCCTAGTTTCGTTGATTTGTTCTATTGTTTTTTTTGGTTTCTACTTCATTGATTTCTGCTCTGATCTTTATGATTTCTCTTCTCCTGCTGGGTTTAGGGTTTCTTTCTTGTTCTTTCTCCAGCTCCTTTAGGTGTAGGGTTACGTTGTGTACCTGAGACCTTTCTTGTTTCTTGAGAAAGGCTTGTACCGCTATATATTTTCCTCTCAGGACTGCCTTTGCTGTGTCCCACAGATTTTGAACCGTTGTATTTTCATTATCATTTGTTTCCATGAATTTTTTCAATTCTTCTTTAATTTCCTGGTTGACCCATTCATTCTTTAGAAGGATGCTGTTTAGTCTTCATGTATTTGGGTTCTTTCCAAATTTCCTCTTGTGATTGAGTTCTAGCTTCAGAGCATTGTGGTCTGAAAATATGCAGGGAATGATCCCAATCTTTTGATACCGGTTGAGACCTGATTTAGGACCGAGGATGTGATCTATTCTGGAGAATGTTCCATGTGCACTAGAGAAGAATGTGTATTCTTTTGCTTTGGGATGAAATGTTCTGAATATATCTGTGATGTCCATCTGGTCCAGTGTGTCATTTAAGGCCTTTATTTCCTTGTTGATCTTTTGCCTGGATGATCTGTCCATTTCAGTGAGGGGAGTGTTAAAGTCCCCTACTATTATTGTATTATTGTTGATGTGTTTCTTTGATTTTGTTATTAATTGGTTTATATAGTTGGCTGCTCCCACGTTAGGGGCATAGATATTTAAAATTGTTAGATCTTCTTGTTGGACAGATCTTTTGAGTATGATATAGTGTCCTTCCTCATGTCTTATTATAGTCTTTGGCTTAAAATCTAATTGATCTGATATAAGGATTGCCACTCCTGCTTTCTTCTGATGTCCATTAGCATGGTAAATTCTTTTCCACCCCCTCACTTTAAATCTGGAGGTGTCTTCGGGTTTAAAATGAGTTTCTTGTAGGCAACATATAGATGGGTTTTGTTTTTTTATCCATTCTGATACCCTGTGTCTTTTGATTGGGGCATTTAGCCCAAAACATTCAGAGTAACTATTGAGAGAGGTGAATTTAGTGTCATTGTATTGCCTGTAAGGTGACTGTTACTGTATATTGTTTCTGTTCCTTTCTGATCTACTACTTTTAGGCTCTCTCTTTGCTTAGAGGACCCCTTTCAATATTTCCTGTAGAGCTGGTTTGGTGTTTGCAAATTCTTTCAGTTTTTGTTTCTCCTGGAAGCTTTTAATCTCTCCTTCTATTTTCAATGATAGCCTGTTGGATATAGTATTCTTGGCTGCATGTTTTTCTCGTTTAGTGCTCTGAATATACCATGCCAGCTCTTTCTGGCCTTCCAGGTCTCTGTGGATAAGTCGGCTGCCAATCTAATATTTTTACCATTGTATGTTACAGACTTCTTTTCCCGGGCTGCTTTCAGGATTTTCTCTTTGTCGCTAAGACTTGTAAATTTTACTATGATGTGATGGGGTGTAGACCTATTCTTGTTGATTTTGAGGGGGGTTCTCTGAACCTCTTGGATTTTGATGCTTGTTCCCTTTGCCATATTGGGTAAATTCTCTCCAATAATTCTCTCCAATATACTTTCTGCTCCCTTCTCTCTTTCTTCTTCTTCTGGAATCCCAATTATTCTAATATTGTTTTGTCTTATGGTGTCACTTATCTCTCGAATTCTTCCCTCGTGGTCCAGTAGCTATTTGTCCCTCTTTTGCTCAGCTTCTTTATTCTCTGTCATTTGGTCTTCTATATCACTAATTCTTTCTTCTGCCTCATTTATCCTAGCAATGAGAGCCTCCATTTTTGATTGCACCTCATTAATAGCTTTTTTGATTTCAACTTGATTAGATTTTAGTTCTTTTATTTCTCCAGAAAGGGCTTTTATCTCTCCCAAGAGGGTTTCTCTAATATCTTCCATGCCTTTTTCGAGCCCAGCTAGAATCTTGAGAATCGTCATTCTGAACTTCAGATCTGACATATTACCAATGTCTGTATTGATTAGGTCCCTAGCCTTCGGTACTGCCTCTTGTTCTTTTTTTTTGTGGTGAATTTTTCTGCCTTGTCATTTTGTCCAGATAAAAGTATTTGAAGGAGTAAGTAAAATACTAAAAGAGTGGCAACAACCCCAGGAAAATATGCTTTAACCAAATCAGAAGAGATCCCAAATCATGAGGGGGGAGAAAGGGGATAAAAAGAGTTTCAGGAAAAAAAAAAAAAAAAAAA